>NC_044552.1:47149344-47498719 GCF_007565055.1 Rhinopithecus roxellana | reverse complement strand
GTTTAAAAACACACATTTCACATTAAGACCAATGACTTAGAAATATACATATTCTTTGCTTTTTATCAAAGAAACCATGCCATGGCATTCAAGTTTTACAATCAATAATTCCTTTACTGCTCATCTCCTTAGGCTCAACATCTAACTTAGTACTTTTGCACACAGCAGGTGCATAATGACTTTTATTACAAGTCCTTATGTCCTTCATCACAATGAAGGTGAGAGTGTACATATTCTCATGTTTACCTGAGTCAGAGGTAGACTGAATCCTAGTTTATAATCAGCAATAATTACATAATCAGACCTCACCTCACACTAGACTGGCTAGTGTGAGTGTACAAAACTGAACATTAAGAAGTCACAAGAGATGATACGTAAGGTCATTAAGAGAGTTAGTTTTTTTCCCAACATATTTATAGCTCTCACCTCTTGTTCTGTGATTCTGAACACACTTTCATGCAAATCATCTCTTTCCAGGGGGGTTCGAATCTGTCTAATCAGCCGATCTTCACAGTTCTCTAACCTAAGTCTAATGTTTCGAACTTCAGAGATGTAGAGGTTATAAACTGACTCCTCTTGCTCCTCTGTGAAAATAAATATGATGTTTAGAAAGACCTTGTTTTCTATCTCTTAGAAGCTTCTGTTTATGTTTTAATATGACAACTTTATTATTACTGGGACATAGCTAGTCAAGTGAATAGTTCCTGTTTTCATCACAAACCCATTCTAAGGGTATAAATCTTAAAACATATATCTTAAAATTTAAGAAGAATTAATAAAATTTCCCAAATGACATTTGAAGTACCAATTTCTGATTAAATGCTGTCCAAAGTAATATGTTGCTATTTTATGTTCACAAAAATGTGAATTATATTAGCTACACATTAATTACAAAAATCAAATAAAAATCCTTAACAGTAAAAAGTAGGTGAATAACATTTAATGTTTTCGATTTTTTAAAAATAGAATATTACTAATAAAATTGTCTCTAAAATCAAAAAAGTTCAAAATAAAATCTTTATCTAACAAAAGTTAACTAGGCAAAAATCTTTTGCTTTAATCCTTGTATAAAATCCAAGTTTGGTAAGTAGGAAAATAATTGAATCTTTTCTGAAACTGAAGGATTACAAAATAGTGAAAATGATGAAAAGTAAGAATTCGTTGTTTGTCCAACCAGTTGGTTGGCACCTTTTATTAATTCATCATTTAGAAACAAATAAATCCCTTCTTGAGTCTTCCTACCTCAAACATGCTTTTACCGTTCCAGCAATTGTGTCTACATATCATAGGCTGAGTGATACGCTATACCTAAGATTGAGATTCCCATTGAGAGCAAAAATTAGCCAGAACTAAACGCCTATGGGGAAAAAAAGACAGGGATCCCCATGCTTTACCTCTTTCTGCAGACTTAAGAAGTTCTTGATAATACTGCTTACATACATTAACCTCCTTTTCCAGTTGTGTTATATCTGAGCCTGAAAAGATTTGGGACTCTTGGCTATCTTCCAGAAAATCTTCAAAACGAGATTGTAGATTACTTAGAACTTGCTGATGTTCACCAGGTAGCATTGTCTTTATCTAAAGAAGACCAAAGACCCATGTAATTCATTCTATTACTAATAGATTTGAATGGGATACACTTCAAATTGGTTGTATGGTATATGCTAATCTAAATGAATAATCATAAATAGAAACATTTGAAATTAACTGTCTTTTTCATTAACAATTTTAGTGTTTTTTTTTTTTCTTTTGAGACAGAGTTTCACTCTCGTTGCCCAGGCTGCAATGGCACGATCTCAGCTCACTACAACCTCCCCCTCCCAGATTCAAACAATTCTCCTGCCTCAGCCTCCAGAGTAGCTAAGATTACAGGTATGCGCCACCACACCTGGCTAATTTTGTATTTTTAGTAGAGACGGGGTTTCTCCACGTTGGTCAGGCTGGTCTCGAACTCCAGACCTCTCAGGTGATCTGCCCACCTCGGCCTCCCAAAGTCCTGGGATTACAGGCGTGAGCCACCGCACCCGGCCAACAATTTTAATGACAAAGAAAAACAAGTCTACAAAACTCAATAAATGAAATCAACTGCACCCATTAATGTATATCCAACAACTACATTCTGTCTCCCCATCTCACAGTAAGCACTGAATGAAATTTGTGATCTCCGGATTTCCTCAATTCTTAAAAAGTGCCTTATATGCTGTGGGCATATAACAAATATTCACTGAATAAATGAATATTAGCATGGATTTGCCGGACTCCATCCTATTCTACAGCAAATACAAACTCCACCACACATACAAAAAGGCACACACATTTTTGGACATATTGGGTAGACATATAGACTCACACTTACTGAAGCCACATTGCTGGCTCGAATTCTATCAATTTCATTGATGAGATAATGCCAGGATACTACACTCTTCATGTTTATGTGAGACTCATGCCAAAGAGTCAGGACATTCTGATACTGTTGCTCAATTCTGAAATACATGAAAAATAACTCGGATTAAACTTTTTACTCCCTCTGAAAACACACTGCAATTTTTCTTTATGTGTGAAATACTCCATGTTTATTAGTTCTAGAGACTTCTGATCCTGTGGGGCGTTGACAAAGTATTAATTGTTTCTTCAATCTTCAGAGAGCCCCCAAAACTAGATCAATGTTTTCAGCTAATATATACAAACCTGTTGGCAAAGTCTACCGCTTCTTTGTTTGGCGGAGGAACGGTGAAGCACACAGATGGGACCATAGCCTCATTCCCAGTAGGACTAATGACCTTCCATTTAGCACGATGAGAGTTATTTGCCAAAACACATTCATCATCTTTGTAAATGGTTATCTGGTTTTAAATAAAGAGCAGAGTAACTCAATGAGGTCACTGTTAACTGTTTTCCATACTCAATCCTAGGATTTTTTTTGTTTTATGAGGTGGGAAATCATCACTAGTTAGCAATATGATCTCATTTACAAAATATATGAATAATGACAGAAACTGGTGTGTTTCTAGGAGTTGCAAGTACCTCAATTTGTCTGTAGTCACAGATAGCTTTGATTGGAATAGAAGTTTTGAGTGGACAGTCAGAATTCCTTGGCTTCAGTTGAATTATTGTTTTTGCTTTTCCCATTAGGCTTGCTATCGTGCTTTTGTACTGCAGAAGTTCTTCTTTCTCTTCCTAGGTAATAAACACAGTGAATTTTAAGAAGTAAAAGACATACTCTCCATGCCTTCAGCACTTCACACAAATTAAACTTCATCAGAAAAGTCTTCTCTGACTACCTAGTCTAAATTTTCAATCATTCCCCCTCCACTCTGTCTTGCATCCCTCTTCCTTTCTTTGGTTTGTTTGGTTTTCTTTTTCTTCTTTGACATTTACGCTACCTAACATACTATATAAATTTTACTTATTTATCCTATTTATTGTCTAACTCCCTCTCTAGTATGCAAGCACAATGGTAGAGATTCTTGTCTGCTTTGTTCACTGCTGTAGCTCTAGAACCTAAAACAGTGCCCAGGATATATTAAGAACTTAAAAAGTATTTGCAGAATGAATGACTAAACACACACGTGTGTGCGCGCACACACACACACACCACTATAAAACCATCTTAAAATATCAAAGCTATCACATAAAAAAACACTTTTGTTGTATTTGTTGCCAAAAGAATACTAAAACCGAATGTACAAATGTATAATTGAATTAGTGGGAAATGTCAAGAGTGCCAATAAAATACAAAGTTCTGCTCATATAAAACACTAATCTAATCACTTATGCATACTTATAAAATGCATAGGTTTTGTATTAGTACCATTGATTCCTGAACAAGGTCTTCTAGCTTGTGAATGCTGCTTGATCTATCACAGCTGTACTTCCGCTGAATGGCATCTTTTAGATTCCTTAAGTAATCAGTAGCTTCTTTGGCATCATTGAAAAACTAAGGAAAGAAGAAACCTGTCAGTTAAAGTATGTTAAATACCAGCAAAGCACACAGCTGTCACCCTCCAAAACCAAGGTCCTATGTGTACCCCTCATAAGTGAGAAGAGAATAAAAGCACAAGATAGCTTAATAGTCACATCCTTCCTTGAACCAAAGAATAACCCTTGAAGTTGAATAGTTATGAATGAATATACTAAGTGTCCAAAGCTTATGTGTATACGATGTTTTGACTCTTTTATTTTGACTGAAGGTCTGTTTTAAATTAGGATTTAAACAATTTTTAAGTAGGAGTAAAATTCCAAGAATACTTAAAAACTTCTATGATTTTAGAAGTTCAGCGGTTATAGATGGTTGATTCTCTATATGAAAACAGTTCCTAAATAAGAGGCACATTTGTAGAGTAGAATAAAGATTTTAGGATATCTTAAGAGATTTTTAAAGGATTCCTGCATTAACAGAATACTTCAATCTATCTCATAGGACATAAAACCAACTCTTCCAGCCTACAAAGAAAACAATTCAAATTATTTATATATATATATAAATTGAAGTTATGATTTTACTGAAGTTATGATTCTACTCACATACCTCAAAATATGCTGTGTTCTCCTTTATGTGCTGCTCCACACACTGGCAGAGCTGTAAGATCCAGCTCCACTGCGTCTGCATTGCTGCTCTGTAGGCCTTAAAGATAAAACAGAGCCATTTAACTAACTGGAGAGAAACAAGGCACACATACCTTTTGATACTGATGCTTCTAAATGCTAACTCCACTATCGAAATAGATGACCAATTGTTTTGGCAGAGTAAGACTTGAAAATCAGGGCAGTGACTGGGCATGGTGGCTCATGCCTATAGTCCCAACACTTTGAGGGGCCGAGGCAGGCGGATCACCTGAGGTCCGGAGTTCAAGACCAGCCTGGCCAACATAGTGAAATCGTGTCTCTACTAAAAATACAAAAATTAGCCAGGTGTGGTGGCACATGCCTGTAATCCCAGCTACTCGGGAGGCAAGGTAGGAGAATTGCCTGAACCCACGAGGTGGAGGTTACAGTAAGCCAACATTGCGCCATTGCACTCCAGCCTGGGGAACAAGAGTGAAACTCCATCTCAAAAAAAAAGAAAAGAAAAGAAAAAAAGAAAATCAGGGCAGTAAAATTTTACTCTTACCTAAGTCTTCTCACTTATACAAAGTCAGTCCTAAAGTTTAAATACAAATTTTTAAACCACGCAAGTTGATCTATTTTCAATTTTAAGCTTCTTGAAATTTCTTCTTAAAATATAAGAAAAAAATTAACTCTTGCTACGGGAAAAAAAAATTTAAAAACTAAAATAAATGCAAGCTATCCCTCCTATTTACAAAACCAACTCCTGACTTCTTTGCCACCAGCTCTTACATCTGCTTTGCGGAATCCTCCGATATGTTTTCTTTTGTGGCACATTCATCTCTCCTTTCTCTGAATTTTTATGGTGCTAGATCATAAAATATACCTTCTAACACAGAAATACATGGTTATGTAGTTTTCTCTTTGTTTTTGCTGGGGTAAGGTTTGGGGAGGGTGGAAAAGGAAATGTGTGTACTCTCAAATTAGTGTAATTCTGAAATTATAATGATGATAATACTAGGAATTTTTATTTTTATTTTAAAAATGTGTTTCTTGAACTTTAATTCAATACAGGGTGTATCTTTCATGAGGGTAAACAATATTGTAGAAAGGATACCTACTTCCTTAAGGAAACATGAAATACTCTTTTCTATTTAAGGTGCAATTCACTGATTTCCAGAAGAGGGCACTCGAGATGCTTTAATAACTTTTAAGTAAGCCTGTCATTTTTTTCTTCTTTTGGAAAAGCTCATTCCTGCTGAGCTATAGTTAGGCAGCGTTTCTGAATGGAATGCATGATGCAGCATTGAAAATCTGGCAACATATCATGATCATATTCTACCTCAAATTAAGCTACTTTCAGTAAATTGGCTAGAAAACATGTATCATATATTACTTTTTCATATAAAACATGAAACAGTATTGATAATTAACTAAATATTACCCATGTACCCAAACAAGACACTGGATAGGCCAATGGGATCATAAAGATGACCAAGGTTTCATTTTACTTAAGAAATTTTTCATTAATTAAATTATAATTTCTACATAAAAGTGATCAGAGTGACATTCACATGTTCCATTCCCATCAAAATTCTTGGCCCATAATCATATTTCATAACAGTTTTCATCTCTCTACCCTAAGAAATACTCTTTTTTTAGTTTATTAGTGTACAAAACCACATACCAGGCCCTCCATTATTCTACTTTCCTTTCCCAAAAGGTTCCCTACTCTTCTACGTTTTTAACATTCATATGTGACATTTCATGTAGACACAAAACCGTATTTTATATAAAAGATCATACATACCATCCTTAAACTTCCTGATGAGCCTAGAATTATACTAATATTTTGAGTTATTATGATTTCAGTGAACCTATCAGATTCCTTTCCTCAATTGTGAGTTTGAAGCATGACAACTTTCAAGACAAGCATCACTTTTTTTCCTCTGGCAAAATATCACATCTGACTGCCCATGAATGACAATCCCTAAGCCCATGTGTGACAATCCCTACTTTCTTACATAACCCCCCATCCTCCATTCAGAAAGTCACTAACTCTGTCTAACATACAATTTAAAACATTGTTCCAACTGCACAGGCAACCTGATAAATCCCATCTCAATTTTCCGCTTCTTAACTTGAAATGTTTACTGCACATTACAAAGCCTTGTCACAATGCTGTCCCAATACACCTCACAAAACCAGAGCATAAATAAAAGTAGTAAACTGAATCGTAACAGCTGGTATTTTTTTGAGAACACATAATGTACCAAAAACTATACTAAGCAGTAAGAGTAAATTATTTCCTTCTTATTCTCATCACAATTCTATGGATTAGAGGTAATTTCTCCCATTTTTGGTAGGAAAGTGAGGCTTGGCAAGACTATGTCACTTGTGCAATGTTACACAATCAGAAATAAATAATATGGCAATGCTTATATAGAGAAGGTATACATATAAAGGTATTTATATTTACAGTAATATATCTTCTCAGCCAGAGGCTGACAAGGGTACTTTTATTCTAAGTGATGGGTGACATACTTAGAGCCAGAGAACAGAAGGCAGTCAGTACAATTTGTCAGAAACATTATTTTTGAGCCAGGTTTTAATAAAAGTTAGATGGCTTGTAATTTTCAACTGCTCAGCAATAAAAGAATCTGAAGGGAAATAATCATATCAATATTCAACCAACACCATTACACTGTCCAGCTTACCTCAATAGTTAACCGGGCTGGATGGTTTTCTAGAAGTAGCTGCTCTGCTATCTCCTGAACTGATTTAATATTTTCTTCCTTTTGATCAAGTTCTCTCATTAATTCCTTCAAGAAAGAATTAAGAAGTGTGTTAGAAAAATATATAAACCTAAAATGCAACCCTAGTATGCAAGTACAAAGGGTGTACTTACAGCATGATAATCTTTTTTCCTAGCTATGTTGGTGTTTCTCTCACTCCAGTCATAAGCAACTTCCTCCTCTTCTTTTTCATTCAACCAAATAAGTTCATTAGTCGCACGACTTACAAAATTATGGAGTGTATCAAGGTGCCGTTCCTGATTCCTGGATGTATTCTTTAGTAAGGAAAATCATTATAAGAATCACGTTTTTGCCAAATATAGATAAGGAAAACAGAAGGTTTAAAAAAAAAAAAAAAAAAGCTTACCAAGAGTTTTGCATACTGACTCTCTAATCTGTGCAACTTTTCTGCATAAGTCAGTTTAAGAGGTGCTGTCATCTGAATCTATAATATGAGATTAAAAAGACACTCCAGTTAGGAATCTGAAGGAATTCTGACTCACACTTAATGTATCTATTATTGATTTACAGGGTCTTTATGTAAAAAGCAAAACAAGAGTAAACTAAAACAAAATATATACAAATTTTAAATTCACATACCTCACTGATTTTAGCTTCTTTGAGGCTAGATTCAAATTCTTCAATAGCTCTATGAACATTTTTATGATTTTCTAAATGGCTTTCAACACTTGACAAATCTGAGCCCCATTCAGTGCGGTCCAGTTGTACCTTCAAACAGTAAAATACTGAGTTTAGAAAAGAAATTGCTAACAATAAAGACGGAAACACTCAGGTAAAGTAAACTTTGTTTTACCTGCATCTCTTCAACCCAGTTCAAAAGATCCTGAACAAATTTCATGTTGATTTCCTCTTCTGTTAAATTTTGATCTAGCAAAGAAGACTTTAGAAGAGGTTTTCGGATCTGCATCAACTTCAGAGTTTGCAATGAATTTGGCTCTACTCCTGAACTGAAATTTGGAACTAATCCTGATGGGAAACCAGGTGTATAAGCTGGAGTGACAGATGGAGTCAGGCGGGAAGTCATCCCTGATGACAGGCCAGAAGTCATACTAGAAGAGGTTAGGGAAGGTGTTAAACTCTGGGTCAGCCCTGAGGTGAGACTAGGGTGTAAGGTCTGCGCAAATCCTGAGTTTAAACTTTGAGTGATTCCTGATATCATGAGCTTTGTCTGTTCTGCTGTCAGCATGCGTCCTTTGCTGTACACAGAAGAACATTCATTTCTTAAGGCCATAATTTCATCACGCAGTTTTGCAACCCTAAAAAGAAAATCCAAAGGGATAAGGTGAAATACAAAAGGCACTTGTCACAAAGAGTGAACTCTAATGTGAATTATAGGCTTTAGTTAATAATGATGTATCAATATTGGCTTATCAGTTTTAGCAAATGTGCCACACTAATGCAAGACGTAAATAACAGGGGAAGAGGGAGGTATAAGGGAGCATATGGGAACTCTGTATTCTTCACTCAATTTTTCTGTACGCCGAAACTGCTCAAAAATATAAACAAGAAAAACGAGGAGATAAGTGTAGTTATATTGGTAAAATTTTGAATCATGATTTTTTTCAATGAGCACTGTACTATGAGGACTTTCAGTCTTACTTGTCTTTATAACTATCATTTATAATGAATACAGTTACTATAGCATATGATCATTTTTACATTTATGTATATATTTTTCATATTTTGAATTACTATAGATTCCTAAAGGTGAAATTACCAGGTCAAAGGATCATTTAAAATTTTTACATTTATACATTCATACTCACACACACAGAAAGAGAAAGAGAGAGAGAGAAACTATAGCCTGAAACATTCCATACCTACCCCCAAACACACACTTCTCAGTGATAAAGGTTTTCATACACATATTTTCTTTCAAGATTTTGTTATGAACATTTTCATAATAGGATAAACCGAAAGCTAAAAAGCTGAATTAAAAATGACACTTTTTGGCCAGGCATGGTGGCTCATGCCTATAATCCCAGCATTTTGAGAGGTCAAGGCAGGTGAATCACTTAAGGTCAGGAGTACAAGACCAGCCTGTCGAACACAGCGAAACCCCGTCTCCAGTAAAAATACAAAAAATTAGCCAGGCATGGTGGTGAGTGCCTGTAATCCCAGCTACTAGGGAGACTGAGACACGAGAATCACCTGAAGCCAGGAGGCAGAGGCTGCAGTGAGCTGAGATCGCACCACTGCACTCCAGCCTGGGTGACAGAGCAAAACAGCATCTCAAAAAAAAAAGACACTTGTCTTACATTTTTTCTCTTTCAAACATCCCATGAATACTTTAAATATATGTAAATGTATGTGTGTAACATACATACATCTAGTGTATTCATTTTAATGAGTTAGTTACTGCAGCAGTATTATATGTACCATAAAATATTTTTTCTATTGCTAATCTTTAAAAAACAAATATCTACTTAAACACCAAAATATACAAAAATGTGACACACATTTTCAACTAAAAAAGAGCAAAGAAATATATTTCATAAAATTTTCATATTCTACATTCCTATTTCAAATGCCCATGAAAGAGTTATACAAAAAAGGACAGAGAAAGAATAAGTAGCACTCTTACCTCTGTACCAATTGATCTGCCTGGTAGTATTTTCCATCAATAAGAATCTGTACATCAATTACATGCTGGCGTAAAAGGTTCTCACATTCAAGTATATACCCAGCAATTTCTGCTTCATTCTGAAACTGCACTCCCGATTCTAATCTTTTAGAATCCTGTATTTTAGAAGAACGCAGTATTAATTCTGTGAAACAAGTTTAAAAACTACCTCAAATATAAAACATCAAATATTGGAACAGAGGCCTACTTGGGCTTTCTT
Organism: Rhinopithecus roxellana; assembly: GCF_007565055.1. Taxonomy (NCBI): domain Eukaryota; kingdom Metazoa; phylum Chordata; class Mammalia; order Primates; family Cercopithecidae; genus Rhinopithecus; species Rhinopithecus roxellana. Next base: position 47,488,515 of record NC_044552.1, on the reverse strand, counting down.
TAGTTTTCCTTGTTGGTTCAAAAATATGTTTTCCCTCTTCTTGTCTCTCAGAGAGCAAACACCAATCATAATCTTTAACAAACTTTAAGTTTCAGTGGAGAATAGTACCAAGAATCAACCAAACATTATGCAAAAGTTTTAGTTCATCCAAACGCACAGTGAATCCTCTACACCACAACTTCATTGGCTCTTAAAATTAACTTACAGACTGAAGAGCATTTCGAGCAAGTATTAGTTTGTCTTCACAGATGACACTGTCCCTCTGAACTCGGTGGGCAATCTGTTGCAACATTTCTAACCTAAAAGATGAGACAAAATAAAATAAAGCTTTTCCCTTTGAAGTCAAAGAGCTCGCCATTCCTGAAAAGTGCTGCCCATCAAAAAGTAAAACACAATCCCACACCAATGATTCAATACCTGCGTCCATCAAAGGATTCATTGCCGAAGCTAATGCAAGAGTTGATCAGTGTTGGACCATAATGAACCGAGAGAAGATTTTCATTCGAATCAAGACTGGTTCGAGTGCTGGTAGTGTTACTAAACACAGAATCACTGCTACGGTAACTATAACTACTACTGTGCATTTTTATTCCTGAAACGATGTTCTTTCTCTGACCATTCAAAGTAGACTAAAAGGTAGGAGGTCTGGAAAAAGCTCTACTTCTAATGGTGAAAAGTGGCAGCTGAATATTACAGCTTTTAATGGCTCCTTAAATATGCTTCAACATGCATATGCAACACACAGCAAATAATATGCTGATAACTATTCAAAAGAATCTAGCCTAAAGCCATTCGTTTGCTAGCTGAGGTTTGCCTTTTGTAGCTTGTATTAAAACCCTACAAGTATGAACAAAGCAGGCAGATTGGGCGTCACTGCAAAGGATATGCCAAATATTTGCACTAAGAGTCATCCAACTGCAACCACCTAAACAACAACTCAGATGCCTCACAGATGTACAGGACAACTAGTAAAGATTATTCTGGCAATACCAATCATTAGCTAAAAGAACACAAATATCCAGTCATAGTCTGACTTCTGAAAAGACCAGGTCTGTGCTGAATAATGTAAGGAAGGCAAACAGCTAGAAGTTATGAAGTACCTATAAACAAACGAATTTGATAAGGAAGTACACTTCCATTTTAAACACCATGTCATTTGTTTATTAGGTTAAATTAATGGAAAAATATCCATTTACTTTTCTTTATATGACATGATCCCAGTAATGTTACTTCTAAACCTACTATAAAGTGCCAAGTAGAATACTGATGCAATGCTTACAAATTTGTCTGTGCTTGTTTTTCCATTCTATAGGGTATTACATGGCATAAGAACACTGACTCTTTCCCATTTGTTTTTCATACACTTCCATGCCACAGAGCTATTATTCGCAATACATAGACAATGCCAAAAAATTCACATGAAGAAACATGAAGGCATTTATCCAACCAGGCTCCTAAATATTTTCCTACCTCCAATAATACTGTTACTTCTACACTCTAAGAATAGATATTTTTCTTTTTGGGGATCAAGAAAGGGGAAACTTGAGAGTGCCACATCAATCGCTTCTCAGCCTGTTGGCTAAGATCAAGTGTGAGAGTACCACATCAACTATAGTGAGTGAACAGAACAGCTCAGAACAATAACAGTGGCACCTATAAGTAATTATTATGTGCAATAAATTAATCATTTTAGATACATAACTCATCTCATAACCACCCAATGTAGTAGGCACTATTACATCCTGTTTACAAATGAGGAAACCGGCCGGGCGCGGTGGCTCAAGCCTGTAATCCCAGCACTTTGGGAGGCCGAGACGGGTGGATCACGAGGTCAGGAGATCGAGACCATCCTGGCTAACACTGTGAAACCCCGTCTCTACTAAAAAAATACAAAAAACTAGCCGGGCGAGGTGGCGGGCGCCTGTAGTCCCAGCTACTCGGAGGCTGAGCCAGGAGAATGGCGGTAAACCCGGGAGGCGGAGCTTGCAGTGAGCTGAGATCCGGCCACTGCACTCCAGCCCGGGCGACAGAGCGAGACTCCGTCTCAAAAAAAAAAAAAAAAAACAAAACAAACAAACAAAAAAAAAAAAACAAATGAGGAAACCGAGGCTTAAACAGTTAAAGAACTTGTCTAAGATCATACAACTTTGCAGGCTGAGCTAATAATCTAATTTAAAACTGAGTGGCTTCTAGGCCCTGAACTCTCAACCACTCTCTGCTTTCTTTTATGAGCATATCTTAAAATTCAGCTACTGTTCTGATGCCTAAAAATCTACTCTGTATCCTCTGGAATACTTCTCCATTATTTCAAATGATTAACATAGTATCTCATTTCAATCACCCAGAATTACCTCTTCCGTAAAAGCTGCATCCTGTATATTTCTGGCTTGTTTTGGTTTTAATAATCCAGTTATGTACACTTATTATTACAGTTTAACATAAATGTAATCAGTAATTTAATAAAGGACTGACAAGTTAGACTTGCTCTCATATATTTATTTTATGCATTATTTCACAATGTTGAATCTTGAAGTCAATGTGTAAGGCACAGAGAACATGACAATACTGAGCACCTCTAATGTGTGTCAGGCGCTGTGTAAAGCATCGGCAATACAAGGGACAGAAAAAAACAAGGGTTTCTCTCCACATTTTTGGAGATCGTATCTGTGGAATAGGTAAGCCTTAAGCAACAACAGAAATAAATATAAAAATACAACCAAGATAAGCACTATGAAGGAGCAACACATGTAAACATGAGAATTCTAAGCAAGATATCTGAACTAGCCTAGGAAACCATGGAAAGTTTCTTGAGAAAGTAATGTTGGAGCTGAGATCTGAGAATGTTTAGGTGTAAAGCAGCCAGTGTAGCTGCTGTGCAGAGAGCAAAGGGGCTGGAAAGTTGTGTCTGACCACACAGGCCTTACCCTGTAATATGGTTTGCCTGTGTCCCCACCCAAATCTCACCTTGAATTGTAATAATCCTCATGTGTCAAGGGTGGGGTCAGGTGGAGATAACTGAATCATGGGGGCAATTTCCCCCGTACTGTTCTCATGGTAGTGAATAAGTCTTATGAGATCTGATGGTTTTGTAAATGGGAGTTCCCCTGTATAAGCTCTTGCCTGCTGACATGTAAGATGTGACTTTGCTCCTCATTCGCCTTCCACCATGATTGTGAGGCCTCTCCAGCCATATGGAACTGTGAGTCAATTAAACCTCTTTACTTTATAAATTACCCAGTCTCGGATATGTCTTTATTAGCACCATGAGAATGGACTAATACACCCTACAAGGTCTAGTTCCTATAGACATCATGACTAATGAGGAACACAGATCACAATACTCAGGTACCAGGTTAAGACTGTAATGGAGACAAATTCATCCGACAAACATTTCCTGAAGATTAAATGGTACCTTCCCAGGCAACTGGGTGTAGTGAGAGACAAAATGACAAAGAGCTAGTGATGATTTCATGGAGTAAACGCACTTGTAGAAGTGTGGCAGAAAGGGAACCTGAACTAACATTTATTGAGTGTGTTCTAGACGCCATCCATCACCCTTTAAATGAAGGCAAGCTAGATTTTGGTTTCCACTGCCCCTTGGAAAGAGAACTATAGCAAAAAAATGTAATAAGAAATAAAATCAGTTCCTTGTTGACCTGTAAGCTTTTAGATCCAGGCCCTGGTGACTTAAGGTCAATATGAGAAATCACAAGTAATTTTGACTGGTTTTAAAACTGTAAAGCCTTATTAGATGAGACTTCACATACCAATCCAGCCTAGCAGGTCATTTATATACATATTACTTCACTGACTGACTCCTTAAAATCTCTTAGAAGAGTTTCTAGATAAGAAAATGCAGGATCAGAAAGATTAAGTGACTTATGCAAGGCCATGTAAACAGAAGTTTAACTTAAGTTATTTCACAACAACACAGAGGCTCCCTCCGCACTTGATATTCATGGCAGAAAACACCTCTGGCCTACCTTTCTACTTCTGGACGAAGTGCCTTCTCTCTCTCAAGCATGGCAATAATGAGTTTCCCCCACTCTTTTTCTATGTCATTTGGATGATAACCTTGAAGGAGCTTGATGCGTCCAAATTCTATCCAAATCTTGAGAAAACAAAAAACTTTAATGTGAAGCAAAAATAAAAACAAAACGAAACAAAGATTATGCTTGACAATATAAAGCAAATCTGAGCTTACCTCTAATAATTTATACAGACGTTTAATTTTTGATTTTTCTGTCTCCTTTGGTGGAATTTCTGTTTCTTTAAACTGTAAATACTGATTATAAAGTGCCTAAAATAAAAAGGACAAGAAATTAAGGACCAAACTTAAAAGATCTGTTTTCATTATCTCACTAAGTCACCACTTCAAGTGTTATGTACTGTATCATATGCAGTCAATGGAATTCCTTTGTTAAACTGACACTCAAAGACAATACCAATTTCCAGCCAGTTGGTGACGTGGGTTACCTAAAATTTGATGAGGGTGTAATTATTGATGTGAGCCATGCTTTAGTGCCACAGGGGGATCTGGATAATAATAGACCATGTAGTGTTTACTAGTGCTCTACTAAAAATCTCTCATCCTCCAAACAAGAAAACATACCCTTTAAAAGATGCACTTCCCAAATGCTGTACTTTAGCTTTCAGTCTTTGGAAAAATAATTTGAAGCAATTCCCATAGAGAAAGGAATAAAACCACTCTCTTCTATTGCATGGTTCTATCCTTCAAAAAAACACTTCTTAGCAGAAAGGGCTAAAATTTGGTTTCAATGTCCCAATGGCCGATGTAAACAGATTTTTTTAAACAAATGAAGGTAGATGCTATTAGTTGATGGGGCTATTATCACAGAAGTTTCAACCGTATAATTAAATTATTATCTAGTTTGTATATATTAATTTGGGAACCTCTTAAATATAGTGTATTTATTAAAAGGGACCTTCATACAAATTATGTAGATAATGCATCTCCACATTTAATAAAATAAGTGTGTACTAATTACTTCATTCTAATTCATGCAGCTATAAAACAAGACCCTGTAAATCTTTAGGATGACACATTTCTGAAAGATTCCATTCAAAGTTCTGCTAATGCAATTATCTGGCATTTCCCCATGATGTATTTTCTTTTCTAATCTATGTCTTGTTCTAGTCATCAGCAAGTACTCTGATCACTTCTTCTATAACTAAGGATCTACACTAATCAGAAGCCAATACAATTCATCCAAGGGTCTGAACAATAGAAATCCATTTGGAAATAAATGTATTGGAACATGAAATCTGAAAATTGTTTTGAAATCAGAATACAATGTTTCAGAATGTCTGTTGGTCATTAAGCACCGAATGCTCCTATGTGCTAAACACTATTCATGGCACCACATGGTAGTTGTAGGGAAATGTTTTCCTGCCCTGGAAAATTACATGTCCATGTAGGGAAACATCATACAAACAGCTTGAGAACACTTAAAAAGTATCATATCATCAGATGCCAAGTAAATTCGTGCCAAGGACAAACTCTCTGTAGCACTGGGAATGAAAGCTGTTCCACAGATGTTCTGTACGGATGCAGGAGCACAATGAGTAACTCTAATGGAGCTCACCCTGAGTTATTACAGTTTTCTCTATCCCAGTTTGATCATGAAAATAAAACTTACAAACCAAGGAAGTAAGGCTTTGTGGGCAATATTCGCATTATCAGCTTCTAGAAATAAAGTAGACCACCTTGCTATTATAAAACCAAATATGCAAAAGAGACAACTTACTCTTTAATAAGTTTACATATTTATAATGACTTTTTTTTTTTTTTTTTTTTTTCCCCCAGACGGAGTCTTGCTCTCTCACCCAGGATGGAGTGTAATGATGCGATCTCGGCTTACTACAACCTCCACCTCCCAGGTTCAAGCGATTCTCCTGCTTCAGCCTCCTGAGTATCTGGGATTAAAAGTGTGTGCCACCATGCCAGGCTAATTTTTACGTTTTTAATAAAGATGGTGTTTCACCATGTTAGCCAGGCTAGTGTCAAACTCCTGACCTCAGGTGATCCACCCACCTTGGCCTCCCAAAGTGCTGGGATTACAGGCATGACCCACCGCACCCGGCTTATAATGGCTTTTATATCTGCAATGTCTGCCTCAAAAGCGTGCCCTAAGTTTTTCAGTATTAGAAAATGGTTTACTAAAATATAAATTCACTTATACTGGAAGTCATACATGTATTTTCAAATTCATGGTGAAATACAGTGAGTACCTCTTCCTGCACAAAAAATGCCCTCTGAAGCAGTTTTTAATAGGACTCAACCACAGGCATACCCCCAATCCAGTGCCACATTTGTGTGTACTTCCCAGGGGCCCTCCTACCTCAGCCATCCCCGGGGACTCCAAGCATTTCCTATGTACTAAAATCAATTTGACAATGTCAGTTTCAGAGACTCTCTCAAATTAAACCTTTAACCTCTCAACCAAAGCTGAGAGACTACAGCTAATCTGTTTTAATTGTTAATGTTTTACCTCCATTTTCTCTGTATAACAAGAGAGATGAGTAAATAAAAATTTTGCGCCGGGCGCGGTGGCTCAAGCCTGTAATCCCAGCACTTTGGGAGGCCGAGACGGGTGGATCACGAGGTCAGGAGATCGAGACCATCCTGGCTAACACGGTGAAACCTCGTCTCTACTAAAAATACAAAAACTAGCAGGGCGAGGTGCCGGGCGCCTGTAGTTCCAGCTACTCGGGAGGCTGAGGCAGGAGAATGGCGTAAATCTGGGAGGCGGAGCTTGCAGTGAGCTGAGATCCCGCCACTGCACTCCAGCCTGGGCAACAGAGCAAGACTCCGCCTCAAAAAAAAAAAAAAAAAAAAAAATTCGCCTACTTATTATTGGCTTTCCAAGGGCAACTTTTGTTGAATTTCTAAAATTACAGAATTATTATAGCATTACTTAAGGGTTTATAATCGAATCAATCCTATGTAATTTCTATAGTGACACTAACCTTCAGTTCCACAGGATTATTAGGAAATGTTCTCTCAGACATTGTGGTCACATGGTGTCTAATCCATTGGATGAGGTAGTTCACCATATTCTGGTATTCAATCCATTTGACTTCAACATCCTAGAACAATCAAATGATAGAAAAGGTTCACATCTGTAGATAATAACATTCATATCTAAGACAATTTAGTCAGAAGTCATTCTGTAAACGTACGTATTTGAAGCCTGACAGAGAGAACCAGCTAAATGTTTTCTTACTTTCACCCAGCCCCAATCCCTGTCACATAAACACCTTTAAAAAGATGCTATCAACATTTGGCCACTAACACTAGCCTTATGAGTGCCAATTCTGATCCAAAGAAAGGGGCTGCCTGGGGTATTGTATTTAGAAGACTTCTGAGGCTCAATCTAAGCACTACAGAAAAAATCCAAATTCAATTTGGGGTGTTTACCAGGGCTCAGGATGGGGGAGTAACAACTTGCATAAGCCAAGTTAGTTGCCATCTTTGGCAACTATTTTAGATCTAAATCTACTATGTATCTGAAACTCAAAAGACTTACCCAATATGTAGGAAACCAGATATGTATGCAAACTACAGGAAATGTATATGGTGGGATTATCCAAGTAACTCATTAGGCAAACTCTAAAAATGGAGGAAACTGGAAGGCTGACAACTGCTCTGTTTAAGTATTTGATGAATGCTTATTATGTTCAAAGGTTGTGCTGAGTGTTATAACAAAAAAATACTTTAAGACATAATACCTATTGTCAAGGAGTTACTGTCTAAATGCAGAGGCAAGAGAGATACATAATATAAACAGGCAAAATGAACAGCAGTACTTAATTAAGTGTTGAAATGCTGAAATAAATGAAATGGGTAGTATATGCTAGCTGAGATAAGAAATCAGGCAAGCATATCTGTGCCTTAAAATAGTTTCTAAAGGCTTCTTGGGAAAGGCAGCATCTGAGATGTTCTGCAATGACCAGTAAGTAATTATTGGTGGGGGGAGGTGAGTGGGGGCGCTGAAAAAGTGGACAAAAGGGGAGTCCCAAGTGAGTAAGGACATTGACATGGAAATGCCCTGTCTACCAGTAAACAGTTCATATTGGGAAATCATAGCTAAAAAAGTAGATAAACAGAATAAATATATGCAGTTTTAAATGTCAGAATATCTAGATTGCATTTAACTTTGCAAGGAATATGTAGCTACTGAAAATTTTCAAGCTAAAGACATCAGGTTTTAGACAGATTAATTTGGCAACAGTGTGCAGAGGCAGTGGGAAGAACAACAAAATGGAGATGGAAAGCTGTAAGAAAGCTATCAGCCTAGTTCTGCAGTGATAGGCAGCAGGATCAACATGGAGGTAGTGAGAAGCAGCAGCAAGAGATGGCCAAAAGAAACATTCTGAAGCAACACTCAACACTGAATAGTCAGAGGTGAGCATGGAAACAGGCTACTCAGGGACCCAAAGAAGAGCATGAAGACTTTGAAAAGAAGAACCTAAGGAAGAAAATGGAAACAGGTCTAGAAACAGCACACAGAACTGACAGAAGCAATCAGAAAAGGGAGCTCCTAATCTAAGGGAGCTGATCCCAGATGAGCTCCTAAATCTTCAAAGTAATGTAGGGGGAAAAGGTATCTGCAAAGAGGAAGGCAGAAATCCAAGTGAAGGGGCTCATTCCCAAATATGTGACACATCCAGGGTTTCCTGTTCTCTTCCAGAAATGCATAAGCACTTGTTAGCATAACCACCAAAAAAAAAAAAAAAATGCATCACTGAAGTGAATTATACAAACCTTTAAGAAATAGTAGACTAATAAAGAGCTGAAAGCTATGTGTCAGAGACCTTCCCTCCTTACTAAGTGGCTCTGCTACTTTGGTCAAATCCAATAACTTTCCTCTGGAGCCCTCCTTTAAATCCTAAAAATGTTATCTAGCCAACATTTCACAGAATTGTATGAGGTAACAAATTTGAAATTGTTTTCAAAAGTGAGATATTCTATACATACAAAAAGATAGCAAATACAGCAATGTAAAACAGCACCCAGCTAAAAATGGAAAACTCTAAATTTCAGAAGGTTAAAGCTTTTATTTATAAAATTATCAGTAACTATAAATAGCCTTTTATTTATGACACAAAAGTTTTAATGAGTTATACTTTAAATTTAATGGTAGAATAATATCATGAAATACACAGAATATCAATTCATCAAACAGCATATTAACTCAAATTCTTTAAAATATATTCAACATTCAAAAACTGCAAAAAACATTATCAGTAAATGCAGTCAACTGGTCATTACTGAATCAACAGCTTCCAGTGTGGAAAAATCAATACTCACATTTGCACCAATGCCTTCCCCACCTTCAGGGACTTTAGGAAATGCATCATAGAGAGATGATACATAAGTTATTACTGATTTTTCATCAGGTGAGGAGACATCGACATCTAAAAACAGCAACATAAATCAATTATTTCACGAGGTTGATAAATTACTTTTGATCAGACTTTCATGCCAGTCCACATATAATCAAGAAAACAACTCACCTTCAGGGTCCAGAAGTCTTATAACACCAATTTTTTCTGCTACATAAAAAGCATGCTCTAAATTTGCAAGGTTGCTTTGAACAGCAACAGTATTCATATCTATCAGGTCCGGCCTAGGAAAAAATTCACTGTGTTAATTAGGCTTTCCCATGTGCCAATTCAACATTACATTTATATATGTTTCCATTTACATAACAGCATCTGCTAATATTAATACCAAGCCTGCTTTAAAATGCAGACACTTTCATCAAACATTTAACATTGCTCACTTATCTCAGAAACTTTTGTATCTAAAGCAAATATAACAAGGAAAATATAACAATTTGAACATACATAAATTTCAACAAAGTCTACAAATATATCAGTCAGAATACATACGAGTATTTGTCCTATTCAACTGATTTAAGCTATACTACTCCAACAGCATCCTTCCAATCCAACCAACATCCTATCAGTATTTCTCCTCAAAGACAAAAAGTTTGTAGCTTAGTACAAAATGGTGTCCATGGCCTCCCCATTGCACCATACCCTTTCACATCACCTGTCTTCTATAATCCTATTCATTCTTCCAAGGAGAGATCAAGCTCCACATCCTCTGTGGGGCCTGGCTGATCTTCCTAGCCCTTATGTCTGTCTCTGTTCCCTGAACTCATACTTCCACCCTGCATCACACGATATGGCACTTAGGATAATCGTAGACTTCCTTGCCCTATTAATTCACTGTTTCATGTACATGCACATGTTGTTTCTCCCAAACCATCAACTCCAAGATAGCAAGTACTATGTATTTAAAAAATTTTGTCTTTTATCCTTCTGCTGAAATAAAGAATGATATATAGTACACCCTCAACAAATACCTACTGATAAGTTTGAAAGTAGGTTGGTTCCTTAGTAATCTGAACCGTAAATGAATGTCTAAAATAAGCAATAGTTTATGTTTTCACGAGCACACATGTATGCACGTGCTCCCACACATACACAGTCACACATACCAGACTTCATATCTTTCTAATTTGTGAGATTTACATAACACCCTAAACCATGCAAAAACTTTGAAGCTAGCTCTATCTACATGAGGGAGAAAAAGATTCCTCAAATACTTCTTACAGAGAAAGTGGCAAAATATGGACATTGGAGACTTCACTCAAGGCTAGACCAGTCAGGAAACTTGGATCTCAAAAACAAAGCATTGAAAGAATACAGGAACAATGTGGAAACAGGAAAGCCTTCCAAAAGAGTGGTACTCACCACCCAAAAAAATCACTGAGTAAGAGCCTGTTGATAACTTACAAAGAAAGGCTCTCTACAAGCTCCACAAGCATTCTTGTTTGCTCAAAATAATCATTTGGGGAACCACAGAAAGAGTGGGAGGGCTCAAAGGTAGTGTGGGAGAAATGAAATGCAAATGATTTTGTATACTACTTGGCAGGCTGCTTATACGAAAACCTGTTTGAAAATAAATCATTAGGCCGGGCGCGGTGGCTCAAGCCTGTAATCCCAGCACTTTGGGAGGCCGAGACGGGCGGATCACAAGGTCAGGAGATCGAGACCATCCTGGCTAACACAGTGAAACCCCGTCTCTACTAAAAATACAAAAAACTAGCCGGGCGAGGTGGCGGGCGCCTGTAGTCCCAGCTACTCGGGAGGCTGAGGCAGGAGAATGGCGTGAACCCGGGAGGCGGAGCTTGCAGTGAGCTGAGATCCGGCCACTGCACTCCAGCCCGGGCAACAGAGCAAGACTCCGTCTCAAAAAAAAAAAAAAAAAGAAAGAAAATAAATCATTAATATTAGAAAAGTAAATGGCAATTTGTACTCTTTTTTGTGGTGAGAAAACAGACCTCTCAAGAAAATCTTATACTTTTATATCACTTTGCACTGTGCATAATCTAGAAATGTCGTTACCATTACCTACATGCTCATATTCCAGGAAATTATTAGGAAATCCTTTAATGTTTTCAATCCGCCATCAACACAATCACTCAAAAATGATCCTACAATTATTATAGGAATAATAAATCCACTGACTACTATGGAAGTAAATGACAGACCTCTAAAAATAACATTTTTTATTCACATAGAAACATACTGAAGAATCTGCCAGCCTCAAGATTATTAAATAGGTATGTATAGCAGTCTAGACAAAAACAAGTATCTGAAGTTCTTTCATTAAAACACTGTTTTGTTTCTGTAAAATTTGCACCTTTTGGGGAAATAAAAAACAGCCTTTCTAAGTCTGCCAAATCTCAGAACAAGACATGGCATGTTATTATGAGAACCCTGCCATTAGCAAAGAAAGTAAACACTGAGTAATCCCAGAGGGAATGAATAAAGTCATTGAAGAATCAAGTTTTTCAACTAAGAGAATAAAACATAAAACTTCCTTCAGAATGGCACAGTCATTTCAACACAAAAGCAGCTGTAGAATACAATGAGTCTGAGTAAGTCATCTCTTTTATCATGATGTTTAACACTTTAATGGAACAAAAACTGAAATGGTTTTCCTCCACTAAAAGACAGCAGATAAAGAAAATTAGTTAAACAAAAATGGGAAAAGGGAAAACTTTTAAAACCACTACAAAGCTGGGTGCGGTGGCTCATACCTATAATCCCAATAGTTGGGAGGCTGAAGAGAGCGGATCACCTGAGGTCTGGAGTTTGACACCAGCCAGACCAACATGGTGAAACCCTGTCTCTACTAAAAATACAAAAATTAGCCGGGCATGGTGGCAGGCGCCTGTAATCCCAGCTACTCCGGAGGCTGAGGCAGGAGAAACGCTTGAACCCAGGAGGCACGGGTTGCAGTGAGCCAAGATCGTGCCACTGCACTCCAGGCATGGACAACAAGGGCGAAAGTCCATCTCAAAAAAACACAAAAAACCACTATGAAAATGTAATAGCCTACAGTATTTGAAATGCTATTCCTCCCTTAGCTCATATCCTAACAGAGTGGTGGTCCCTTTGTCTTTCAAATCTGTCTTTCCTCCACCTGCCTGAAGCAACCAGAAGAGGCCTGTGCTGTGTGTGTCCTGTGTACCACCTTCTTTATTCATAGTCTCACTGGGATAACACAACTTTCAAAAACTTCATTTATTTTTCACATATAAAAGATACTTTCATTCTAAAGGTTTCATTCTTTGTAACGCCTTTTTGTGGAATGTTAACAGGAAATGTCTTTTCCATCTTAGGTTTGACTAACCAAAAAGCATTGGACTATATTATAGTGACCATGTTCTCAAGTTATATTTTAGATAGTTGAACATTAACTACTGTAACTTGCCTGTTTTATGGAAACCTTTCAAAATCATATAATGTGATCCTTCACCACTTAAAGTAATAAATACTAGTCTTTTTATGGAAAAAAAAAAGGCCATTCTCTTACTTTTTTATTATTCTATGATAATGTTATCTTTTCAAAATAACCCAATCATCATGCATTATAATTCTTTAAACATGTTTAGGCCGGGCACGGTGGCTCAAGCCTGTAATCCCAGCACTTTGGGAGGCCGAGACGGGCGAATCATGAGGTCAGGAGATCGAGACCATCCTGGCTAACATGGTGAAACCCCTTCTCTACTAAAAAATACAAAAAAAACTAGCTGGGCGAGGTGGCGGACGCCTGTAGTCCCAGCTACTCAGAGGCTGAGGCAAGAGAATGGCCTGAACCCGGGAGGCGGAGCTTGCAGTGAGACGAGGTCGCGCCACTGCACTCCAGCCCAGGCGACAGAGTGAGACTCCGTCTCAAAAAAAAAAAAAAAAACATGTTTATATCCCAGCTTTTCTTTCATAAGCAATTAAAAGTAGCTTACAAAGAAAATACATGATAGCATAAATTTTAAATTAGAAGTATAAAACCAAGGAAAGGTCTTAAAATGAAATTGGAAGTGAGACTAAAAAATTACAAATCACTTATATGCAAGCTTAGTGCCCTTAATTTGTTTTAAAAATATAGGGTAGAAAGGTATCAAAAAATGCTATTGTCATAATACAAAATAATTTTGGGTAAAAGTAATGTTTATCTTTCATACAATACCCATCTTAAAACAGCAATCTCCTCTAGACCAAATATATATATATATATGTATCTCTACAGGCATATATACATATACAGGCATGTTGGCATTTATGTATAGATAGGTATATGTATGGATATAGTATAAGGATATCACCACCTACCCTAACAGGTAACCAAAACTAGCTGAACATAAAAATTTCATGAGAGTTTTTTTTTGACATAGATACTTCCAAGGTAACATTTCAGTACTCCAAAACTTTATTAATACATTAGCTTGCATGAGAATTAAACAGGATTCTGCAGGAACACATGACTTCCACAGTGTTACAAATGGCTAAAGATTAGCACAACAGGCCGGGTGCAGTGGCTCATGCCTGTAATCCCAGCACTTTGGGAGGCCGAGACGGGCGGATCACTTGAGGTCAGGAATTCCAGACCAGCCTGGACAACATGGTGAAACCGGGTCTCTACTAAAAATACAAAAATTAGCCGGGTGTGGTGGTATGCGCCTGTAACCCCAGATACTCGGGAGGCTGAGGCAGGAGAATCACTGGGACCCGGGAGGCGGAGGTTGCAGTGAGCTGAGATCGCACCATTGCACCCCAGCCTGGGTGACAGAGCAAGACTTTGCCTCAAAAAAAAAAAAAAGATTAGCACAACAGACTACCTAAGGCTTCCACAATATATCATGTCAAACACCAAACACACTCAACTGCAAGGAGCATGAAACAACATCAAAACACTTGGAAAGGAAACTCTTAGAAACATGGCAGAGGGGACACTAATTAAAGTTAGCTAAGAGAAAGAGAAAAATGTCAGCTAAGAGAAGAGTACTTTAGTGCAGACACAACGTTACCAAATCCTGAACCAAAAACATGACAACAGCTGAAAAGACACATATGGGAAATATCAATGGCCACAGTCCAAATCGGGATTTTTTTTTTTTAAGGATGAAAAAATAAAGTGACTTAAATTCATAGAGTCTGTTAGGTTATGCTGGCTCTCAGGTGGCACTCAATAGTTATTTATGTGGATACAAACAGTGAGGTTCTGGCTACCCTGCATCTGCTTTCCTATGTTTGAGAAATTTCCCTTTCATAAGTCTTGGGGGTAAGGAGAGGAGCAAAGCCCATTTCCCAATACAAAAACAGAAACATGTCAGGTTTTTCCTGACTCTTTTCTTTGCCCAAGAAACGTCCACTGCATACCTCACCCCTGTACATGATATTACCTGGCCAACTCAAATTCTTTCAGTAGACTCGGTTCCACCATCATTTCCTCCAGGAAGTACTTTCCTCTGTTCCCAAATGCCGTCTGTTATCTTCATGTCTGTATTTACCACATTTTTCATAACTATACATCTGTCTATCTCTCATATTGAACCATGGGCTTCCTGAAGGCAGAGCTTGTGTTTTGTCCATGTTTATGTCCTCAATATCTAGCATAATGCTTAAAACATGAACTTTTGAGGATTAAAGAAATAATAAAGCAATAAATGAGCTATGGGGGCTGGGACATACCAGTGCTTCAAATTCCTTGAGCTATTTTCCATCCTAGACTTGTTCCTTCTCTTTTCACTAATTTCTACTGACAAAACCACCATCTACGGCTTCCAGTCAAATTTTGGAATCCTTATCGAAATCCACATGGACCAGGGTACAATGTCATAGCTTCCTCATATCCTACACAAGCACATACCCTTTCGAGGTTTCCTAAAGGCTTTGTCTCTCCTAAAAAACAATTTGGAAAGTGGGCACAGAGTGAGGACAACAAACAGTGGTGAAGTATAAAAGTTTCAAAAAGCACACATTGCTGCTTCTAGCTTCTCCTCCCCTCTTATGCTCTCATGTGCTCTCAGCTTCAGCTTCTGATAATGCTGCCAGTTGGGATACCTTATAAAGTAATAACAATCACAAAACAACAGGGACTAATAAATACTGATACCTACTATGTGTCAGGCAATGCATTAAAGGACTTAAAGCATTATCTCAATCGTCTCAATGACCCTAAGCATAGGTTGTATTATTATCCTGAACTTACAGATGGAAAAAAAACAAGCATAAGGAAGTTATATAACTCGACCAAGAACACAAATCTGGTAAGTGGCAGTCAGAGTTTGAACTGAGGTCTGTCTGACTAGTCTGATTTCTTCTCTGCAATATCCTGGTATCATAAACTGAGAACTAACTAAACAGTAACACCCAATATGAAGCTGAGAATACAAAATAAAGAAAATACAGAACAAATTATACTTCTACTACTGGGCAAATCAATAATGATGTTGCATATGTATGTGTGTGTATTGACACACTCAGAAAAAATAATGTGTATGCATATGTATGTGTGTGTGTTGACACACTCAGAAAAATAAATCATAAGAAACATGATGAAGTTCCAGATTATTACCAAAACAGAACTCATCAATGCATCCTATACCAATGTTTCCCACACTTGGGTCCCAATACGGATTAAGAATAGAAAGAAAAGCCTGGTTATCTGCATTTCAACAAGTTTCTCTCCCCTCCCTCAGGTGATTCTTATCAGGCGTCTGATAACTACACCATATTAAAAACCCTTGTTTCCAATAATTATTTAATTTTCTTTCAAGATTATAAGCATTTTGTATTGGGGAAAAAAAATCCACAATGTCATCGGCAATTATATAACGACACAAACAAAAGCACCCACAAGCAGAAACACGCTACTGCCTTATGCCCTCAGCAGGAGACAGTGAACCTTTTAACTCTTTTTCAGTGTTTATTTTTATTAAATATACAAGAAAAGAACATATTTAAATGTTCGCAAGGAGGGAGGGTGGGTGTGTCATTTTATGTTTGCCCAACTCTGGAGTACACTATAAAATAATGAAGCCTGGAAAAGATAGCATTTGGTCACACATATATATATATATTTTTTTAATCAGAATCAAAAACCCATCTAAACTTTGTGACTTGAGATATCTTATTACTTGAAAAACCACTGGGCCACAGTTTCATTCCTCAATTTAAAAAGGAAAGACAAGACAGAAAGAAGAATGGTGGTTGTCAAAAGGATGGGGGGAGGGAGAAACGGGGAATTAGAGTTTCATGGGTACAAAGTTTCAGTTACGCTGTATGAGAAGAGTTCTGGAGATGGATGACGGTGATGGTTGTACAACAAAATAAATGTACTTAATGCCACTTAACTACCAACTTAAAACTGATTAAGATGGTAAATTTTATGTACCTTATCACAATCTAATTTTTTTAATTTTTTTTTTTTTTTTGAGACAAGAGTCTCGCTCTGTCACCCAGGCTGGAGTGCAGTGGTGCAATTTCGGCTTACCGCAACCTCTGCCTCCCAGGTTCTAGCGATTCTCCTGCCTCAGCCTCCCGAGTAGCTGGGATTACAGGCACCCACCACCATGCCCAGCTAATTTTTGTATTTTTAGTAGAGACGGGGTTTAGCCATGTTGGCCAGGCTGGTCTCGAACCCCCGACCTCAAGTGATCCGCTTGCTTCGGCCTCCCAAACTGCTAGGATTATAGGCGTGAGCCGCTGCGCCTGGCCATAATTCTTTTTTTTTTTTGGAGATGGACTCTCACTCTGTCGCCAGGCTGGAGTGTAATAGTGCAATCTCGGCCCACTGCAACCCCCGCTTCCCAGATTCAAGTGATTCTCCTGCCTCAGCCTCCCAAGTAGCTAGGAATTCTTTAAATTTTTAAGAGACTGTTTTTACATATTTGAGAGAAAAGGCTAAATTGAGGTGGAACACACACACAAAGCAAAGAACTGTGAGTCTGGTGTCCTGTGATTTAGTCCTAATTTGCTCTGTGACTTTGGACACACATCCTGTAACCTGTGTCTCAGTTCTTTCTGCAGAAAATGAGTAGCAAGAATTATGGAAGTTAGAACAAAAATCAGCTACAGAGCATCTGGAAATGTGTATGAGTATGGGAGGGAGGACCTTATGGGCTGGTGGTAGCATAAGGTTCAAAGAACTCAACTGATTTACCCAAGATCTCAAGAGATTTACGTGAAAATAGTTGTGAAACTTAGTATAAAGAGCAATGTGCACAGGTTACTAAGACGTATCTATCAGCATAAAAGCAACACCACAAAAGGGTAATCAGAGAAGACAACTTGATGCTTTGGTATGCTACATAGAAAGTAATTCTTTCCAGTCAAAAAACTAGCAAGTTCATTCATTTATTCACTCACTCAATATTTAATATGCATTTACCATGTGCCAGGAAGTAAGGCACTGAGAACAGCCGCTGTGCATATGGAGAGCTCAGAGCTCCAAAGGTTGCTCAGGAGTAAACCAGGAGAAAACCTGGTGGAAGAGCACTCAGGTGATGAAAAAAGACATGCATAGGTCTGTGGTTGAAGGGCACAGGACTACAAGGAGACCAGTGCATGAGTGGGGAGCCAGCAGCCAGGGGAAGAACATGGTGAGACATGGGGCTTGGATGTGTGGCAAAAGGCCAAGACAATGCTGACTCTCATGAACGTCTTAAAGGATTGTAAACTTTTTTCCTAAGAGCTATGAAAAGCCATCAAAATGCATTAAGGAGGATTGGAAGAGATTAAATGATCAGATCTGGGGGTGGACAGAGAAAAAAATTTAAATGGTCAAAGAACTCCCACAGAATCTAGTTAAGTGGCCATGGTGGCTTGCAGAAGAATGTGGCAGCAGTAGATAAAAAGTGGTCAAGTCAGGAGATATTTAGAAAGGCAAATCTACAGAACCCAGTTACATGACAATGGTTACAGTAAATAGGGCTGTAAGCATGGATGAGAGACAACATAGAGAGAAAAGAAAAAGTCCAACACGCAATCTTGAAAAACTCCAGTGTTTACTGGTCTTGTGAAAGAGGCCAAGTTTACAGAGGGAACTGAGCAGGAGCAGACAAGAAGTGGGAGAAAAACCAGGAGTACAGTGTCATAAAAGCTAAAGGAAAGAGTATTTCAAGAAGAAAAGAATGGCCAATAGCGTGAAATACTAAAATGTAAGGAAGATGAGGCCTGAAAAATATCCACTGGATTTAGCTACACAGAAGTCACCCATCACCCAACAATAAGTGTTTTAATGAATTATGGAGTAAGAGACTAGATTAGTATGTGTAGAAGAATGAGTATGAAGTGAAGAAATGATGATGGAGAGAATATTGCCAACTCTTCTGAGGACTTTGGCCTTGAAGGAAAGGAATGATATAAGGTAGTAGCTGGAATAAAGCATGCAGTTAAGGGAGAGTGTTTTTGTTGACTGTTGTTTTATTAACAGAAGAGGCTGCAGCATGCTTAAAATCCAATAAGAAAGATCTACTGAAGGAAAAAGATGAATATATACAAGGCAATGACAGAGATAAGATCCAGGGCACAGCAGGAGGGGACAGGCTTTGGGTAGGTGGAGAGAGGACTCCTGTGTTGAAAAGAACCAGGGGGGTGAGGACGGGCGCAGATGAAGATAGGTTTGTGTCTTTGGTAGCAAAAAAGACTTTCTACTTGTTGGCTTCAATTTTCTCTGGGAGTAGGAGTCTAGATCACCTGTCAACACTGAAAAAAGGTGGTGGGAGGAGGTGCTGTGAGGAAGAGAAGGGTTAATCACACAGATAGAAAAAGACTGCTGGCCAGAACCATTTGAGGCTGGTGATGATGAAGTTCTAATGAAATCAATCTACCCTGAAGTATCGCTTTCTCTGGTGTGCTTCC
Source organism: Rhinopithecus roxellana (assembly GCF_007565055.1). Taxonomy (NCBI): domain Eukaryota; kingdom Metazoa; phylum Chordata; class Mammalia; order Primates; family Cercopithecidae; genus Rhinopithecus; species Rhinopithecus roxellana. The sequence continues at coordinate 47,469,270 of NC_044552.1, read as the reverse complement.
TGTGTGGGGACGTGCACAGACAAAGCACATGGCTGGGCTCATACAGGCTCAGCCTTTGCTGGCGAAACAGTACATACTCAGCAGTTTGCAAGGAACTGAAAAGGGACTGGGTGGAAGTGTAAAACAAAACAAAAACAAGCCTCATTCCATTTACCTAGACACCATTTTTAGAACACCTTCTATGCTACAGAACAACCCACACAGAGGTGACTGAAGACACATATGCCACTTAACATCTGCTTTTCAAAAGATCACAATAAAAATATACATTCAATATGTCTCACTATCCTATGACAGCAGAGAAGTTACCATAACAAATTCCTGAAGATGACTGTTTCGATTAAATCATGTTCAGGCTTAGCATGTCCTTACTGTTCTTATTGGTGCAAAAAGCAGCTCACCTTGCAATCGCCAAAAAAAAAAAAAAAAAAAGGCCTGCATAACTCAGTGTGGACATCCCTTCATGCTCATATTTGGGCACAGATTAGAAACAAGCTATGAAGGTAATTTTCCCTTGTTCTCAAAACTAGGTGCCTGAGTTTTTTCAAATATTCTTTTTTTTTTCTACAAAGTGACTCTCCATTAACAAGGTAGACAGCAAAAATGAGCAACAGTATATTTATAGCAAGTTTAGTACTTCAAGGTTAGAGTCTAACAACTTCAATAATTAAAAGATACCTAATGAATTATAACTTTCTCATTTCACAAAGAACAATAAATCCCATAATAGCCTAAATTTTAATGAATACAGAGAATGGTATTGATGTTGATAGAGAAGTAACTCTTCCAGTACCTACATTTTAGTGAACTAATAAAAGTAAAATTTAAGTAAACTTTAGTGACTAAAGGATAAATACACCCTCCCCAAAAAGGTGGTAGTGGCAATCAATTTATTTTTATTATGGTAGAAAACTAAATCTCAAACTACTTCATATCACAGACTAAGATGAGAATGTGAATAATCAAGTCAAAATACAAGAAGTGTTAAAACAAACAGATGAACCTGTCAAAGAAAAACAGGTGGAGTTACATATACCGGCTGCTCCTGTAATGTAAAAGAAATCTTCATGTGAGAGAAAGGTAAGAGAATGCTAAAGGGAAACATGACAAAGGCAGGACTTGTCAAGTTTCTAAGCAAGGAGAGTCTTGATCAAAACCCCATCTTCCCTCAAGCTTTACAGCCCTATTTTTAGTGGATCAGCGGCAGCATGCAGGGGGAGGGGAAACTCATGTTTATTACATTCTTCTTGAATTTCCAGGAGAGTAATAGGCAGTCTCTCTTATGCTACCTCAAGACAGCCCTACTCTAACTTTTTTTTTTTTTTTTTGAGATGGAATTTCAGTCTTGTTACCCAGGCTGGAGTGCAATGGCGCCATCTCAGCTCACTGCAGCCTCCGCCTCCCGGGTTCAAGCGATTTTCCTGCCTCAGCCTCCTCAGTAGCTGGGATTATAGGCGCCACCAGTTAAAAAAAAATACAGCCGGGCGCGGTGGCTCAAGCCTGTAATCCCAGCACTTTGGGAGGCTGAGACGGGTGGATCACGAGGTCAGGAGATTGAGACCATCCTGGCTAACACGGTGAAACCCCGTCTCTACTAAAAATACAAAAAACTAGCCGGGCGAGGTGGCGGGCGCCTGTAGTCCCAGCTACTCCGGAGGCTGAGGCAGGAGAATGGCGTAAACCCGGGAGGAGGAGCTTGCAGTGAGCTGAGATCCGGCCACTGCACTCCAGCCTGGGCGACAGAGCAAAACTCCGTCTCAAAAAAAAAAAAAAAAAAAAAAAAACAAAAAGTTAGCCACCAGGCCTGGCTAACTTTTTGTATTTTTAGTAGAGCTGCCATTTCTCCATGTTGGCCAGGATGGTCTTGAACTCCTCACCTCAAGTGATCCACCTGCCTCAGCCTCCCAAAGTGTCAGGATTACAGGCGTGAGTCATCACGCCCAGCCGACCCTCTAACTTTTTCAATGATCACATCACTGAAAGTTGTCAACTTATTTAGTCATTTTTTCCCCCTAAACTCTTAACACATGCATGCTTAGACTAACAGCTTGCACATCAAACAGAGTGAAACATGGGCCTGCAATTTCATCACTGGTATAGCTTTAAAAGCTGAAAAGAAATAATTTTATGAATGAAAGGGCAAAGTAAAAGAATAGAAAAAAAAAAGAGTGGAGCTTAGACCTGCTAAAAGGTACTTAACAATTAAGAGGTGTTTGTTTCTCAAAAGCATCATGGAGGGAAATAGTGCAGAAGGGGTATGCATCAGTACAACTCTTTTGGCAGACAATTCAGAGGTACGTCTCAAAATTTTAAATGTAATACCCTTTGTCCCAGCAATTCCACTTCCAGGACCTTATCCTATGGACATATTCACACGCCTCACAAAGACACATACAAAGTTCAATACACAGTTTTAAAAGCAAAAAAAAAAAACCAACATAATATCCATCAATAAGGCACTCTAAATAAAACATTATATGCATACAAAAGAATACCATATGGCATTTTTTTAAAATCACAGATACGAGAAGAAGTAGGACTGTGGTAAAAAGTGACTGCTGTAGAAACTGCAACCAGGTTTGCCAGGCTCCCATGAAGAGGACAACCAAATGAGCTATCTCCCTACTGTGGCTGTGTCACTTTTTCAGTTTTCTGCCTCAAAAATGGAAGTAGGAGAATGTGGGCTATACCTTACATCACATCTATAAAGATCTTTTTCGGCTGGTTATAGTGGCTCATGCCTGTAATCCCAGCACTTTGGGAGGCCAAGGCAGGTGGATCATTGAGGTCAGGAGTTTGAGACCAGCCTGACCAACAGGGTGAAACCCCGTCTCTACTAAAAATACAAAAAAATTAGCCAGGCATAGTGGTGCATGCCTGCAGTCCCAATTACTCAGGAGGCTGAGGCAGGAAAATCGCTTGAACCCGGGAGGTGGAGGTTGCAGTGAGCCGAGATCACGCCACTGCACTCCAGCCTGGATGACAGTGCAAGACTCAGTCTCAAAACAAAACAAAAAACACACAGTAATGGGAGGCTTCATATTACAGAGAATTTCTGTAAAATTAATCTGGGCAAGAAGGCCAGGAACATAAAAACAAAGTAATATATTCAGGTATTTCCTCTAAATATTTACATGCCAAATTACATCCTCCAAATTATACGTAAAACCATACAGCCACAATAAAAATGGTCACTAGATGCAGATACTAACTCTTACAACTCGCTTGGATGCAGATGCATTACATTATAAGCAGTGTGCATTAGCTCTTCACGAATTTTAAAACATGATAATGGTTAGAACTCATCCATTCCTGCTCTCAAAGTTCAATCATTTTGAGTTCATTTGGCAAGGTAAATAAGTAATTTGATTTTTTTCTACACAAGCTGAAATACTGGTAACTATTTTTTAATTGATAACTTTCAGGCTCTGTGTGTGTCTGGCTTGTGGCCAAACTACAGCCCATGGCTGTGTGTATGCACACACATACACATACCCTCATACCTCTGCATTCTGCAGCCTGAAGGCTAAGTCAACACTAAGCCAACTTCCTATTGGAACATTTCAAACCCTAAAGGGCCTTCTCTGGGTATTAAACCAGTCCAATCCAGTTTAGCTTCTAAGGTGTGACTGAATTCATGCCTATGACTGAATCACCAGCCTCCAGGTCAAACTATTAAACAAGCTGACTGTGACTACAGCTATACAATCTAACCTTCCCAGTTACAGCATCTTTAAACTTTAATATAATGAAATATGATGGCCCTATTATATTCTCATTCAAAATACAAACAATGGACAAAATAATTGCTATCCAACTACATACTCAGACAAGTGAAAAGTTCCTGCCTAATTAGAAAACATTTAACTGCTTTGCTCCTGCATACAACCTATTCCCAAAATTTTGCATCTTAATTGGTTAATATATTTAAAACAAACCTATGAAAAGACTGCCAGGGGCATTAAAAGGCAAATTATTTATTTATTTACATTTTGCTTTTTTATTTTTATTTTTTAAAGGCAATTTAAATAAACAAATGAGATAAATTAAAAACAAGAATAAGACAGGCAGAAACTAGTAAGCAGAAAAAATCTCTTCAAACACACACACCCCTAGTTTTAGTCTTGACATACTTAGTGTCTTTCCATAGCGCCACCTCTGATTTGCAAGGCCCTTCCACACATTTTGCACTGTTCTCTCTGGCCTTCAGGTACATATTCATGTTCATGCCTGCTCAGGCAGACTTGTTTTTACACAGAGCAATGTTAGGCACTGTTGTTTTGGAATTTGGCTTTCATTAATGTTCTAGGGCAGATATCCACTTGGAAAGAATGAGAGAAGCCAGACAAGTCAGAGGCTAAGTTTCCAGCTGGAAGTCAGAGCTTTACCTCTCTCAAAAAGAAACAAGTCAATTTTACTGTGATGCCTCAGCAAACCCTTAAATAAGAGAAGATTTGAACCCTCTGCTTGTAACAAGCACTACTGAAGTAGTGCTTCACTGTCTGAAGAACAAGCACTACTGTCCTGGATTTCACTCCTCTATATCAACCCCAACTCTTGGGGACTTATTAATCCACTAGTGTTTAAAGGATACTCCTAGGATCCCTTGCCTATTGGCTCTTGGTTAATTCTACTTTATTCTCTCTTGCTTTTAACCTGCTTACACAACAGATGTTTTTGTGACATTCTTTTGATCTAAGTTCATCAAATCCAGTATTCTTTGTTAGTCTTTTGATTGAAAATTAAGGTAAGATTGGGGCAATAGTAAGGCTTATTTACCCACAGTTGTGGTTTTTAGCAAAAAGGTTGTATTATATTCTAAAAAAATTAAAGTATACAAACAGAACAAGCAGAAACTAGTACATGTACGTAATATTTTTATTATTTGAACCTTTTTCATTGAAAACTGAACATAACACACAGAAGTTCCTAGAAGGAATTATGAACAGAATTTCCTAACACAGGTTTAAGGGAAAGACATAATGTATTTATCAGTGACCTATTTAAATAGAAACTATAGAACTATCCCTTGCAATCTCTTCCACTAAAGCATATAACTTTCATTTTTATTACCCCCATTGCATAATCCAGGCTCTTTGTCCTCTTTAGGATAATGTGACATACTAAAACTGCTTAATTTCGCTGTAATTTTGCTCTTACTCATTCTAAGAATCTTAATGTTCTTTTATTATCCATAATTTTCCTTAAGTTGTTATGAGTTGTTGCTGATGCTATTTTCATAGATGGCTAACTGTAAGTTAAACTGTAAGGCTAACTGTAAGTTAAACAAGTTCATTAAACCCTCATTAATTAAAGTTAAACAACTTTAGTAACTAATTAATTAAACAACTAAATTAAACCCTCATTAGGCACTGTTGTTTTGGAATTTGGCTTTCATTAATGTTCTAGGGCAGATATCCACTTGGAGAGAATGAGAGAAGCCAGACAAGTCAGAGGCTAAGTTTCAAGCTGGAAGTCAGAGCTTTACCTCCCTCAAAAAGAAACAAGTCAATTTTAAAATGAATTTTAAAACATGATAATGGTTAGAACTCATCCATTCCTGCTCTCAAAGTTCAATCATTTTGAGTTTATTTGGCAAGGTAAATAAGCAATTTGATTTTTTCTACACAAGCTGAAATACTGGTAACTATTTTTTAATTGATAACTTTCTTACAAGAGGCAAAGACCTTAGTTGTCAGTTGTATATGGTACTATTCATTTAGTCATTTCTTAAGTTCATCGATAATTTTCATATATCTTTCCTGAAAATATAATTGATCTTCAACAATGCACTATCACAGTTGTTCTGGTCAACAGTTCCATTTCTTGAAATCTAGTTTGCCTAAAGGAAACTATGTAAGTAGTTACATAGAAGTATATGAAGATGAGAATTCAGAGCAATCACCTCTGTTATGTAAAAGGTATGTGATGTCAAAAACATGAGTTACTCTTTGAGCCTCAGTGTCTCTATTGACAAAAATGAAGTCATGCATAAAGACAGCAACAACCGGACACTGGGGACTACTATGGGGTGGGGGGCAAGTGCTGAAAAACTACCAATTAGGTGTGATGCTCACTACCTAGGTGACAGGATCAGTTGTACCCCAACCTTCAGCATCATGCAATATACCCAAATAACAACCCTGCACATATACCCCTAGAATCTAAAATAAAAGTTGAAATTATTTTAAAAACAGAGTCACAATCTATTTCACAGGACTGTGGTAATTTTAAAAGCTAACACATTAAAAAACAGCTAGGACAGAAACTGCCACAACATGGCCAACATTATACATCTATTTCTTAAGTAATTATTTTGTGACTGTTACTTACTTTTTACCTTCATGGATCATTTTTATTCTGTAACATCTATAAATTACATTTATTATAAAAATTTCTCTTCATTGTTATTTCACATATTAATTATTTCAAGAAACATGAAAATTATATTTTCCATGGAAAAATTTAGGATACTGAATTGTTAGGAAAACAAATACTCTTTATGGGGTTAATAAACATCCTTTTTATTTTCAAGAGTCATATTCTATATGGAAACACTAATAAAAATGTGCTGGACAATCCAAATATATTTGATTAATAACTTGTAACAGTATAATTTATATTAATACAAAAGGTGAAGGATGCTATTGCTCTGTTCCTATTTCAGATCAATATTTCTAAATCTTTAGAAGATATGCACCAAAAATCTTACTAAGTAAGTCACCTATCACAAATAATACTGGTTTGCTTTAAGTCAAAAATATATTTTCCTTCTAATTTCTGGAGAAAAGTTTCCTATTCTATCTTGAGGATGCAAATTTGCTGCATAAGGATAACCACATCCCTCTTTTCATCCACTACAGCAACCAACAGAAACCAAACCCACTGTATCACCTCAGATAAATTTTATTGCCAAAGCCAAGTAAAATCCATATAAATGTTTGATCTAAATACAAAAAATAAAGCCCAATAAAATGGACATTTTCCACAACAAATTCAAATACAGCACAAAACTTATGGAAATAATTATCAAGTAAAAACAATTATTAAGTAAAAAACTACTCTTTTTTTGAGACAGGGTCTTGCTCTGTCGCCTACCCCAGAGTGTGTGACACAGTCACAACTCACTGCAGTCTCGACCTCCTGGACTCAAGCTACCTACCCACTACCCACCTCAGACTCCCAAGAAGAAAATGAGGAGGAGGCAGAAGCAGATAACGTTTAGGACCCTTTTTAGTCTAAAGCTGTACTAACAGACTATAAACACAACACAGAAGTCAGGTCACAACAGGCAGAGTCAAGCAACTGAAAGTAGAGAATTAAAAAAATAACTCCAAAGAAAATTCTAAATTCCAATTCTAAATTCTCTACAGGTGTGTGCTACCACGCCTGGCTAATTTTTAAATTTTTTGTAGAGATGGGGTCTTGGTGTGTTGCCCAGGCTGGTCTCCAACTCCTAAGCTCCAGCAATCCTCCTGCCTCAGCCTCCCAAAGTGCTGGGATTACAGGTGTGAGCCAGGGCACCCAGCCAAGACATTACTCTCTAAATGTGATTATGATTGTCCAATATCAAAAAATTTGCTCATGGTGATATTTTGACTGTTTATATTTCTTTTTTCTTTTAGAGTAAATCAAGGTATTCAACGGAGAGAAATACATACAATTCAACTCTCTTCATTTAATTATTTCACATGCTGGAAGAAAAGTATTCTTTTTTTTTTTAAGAAAGGTTCAATGACTTCAACTAAAAATGAAGTTCTACAGATGAAAGGTTTCTTCTAGTGAAAGAAACCACAATAATATTTTATAAGCCACAGAACAACAACAGAATTTCAGCAACAAAGAAATCTTGTAAGCATTTAAACCTGATACATGGTGTTTTAACCATGAATCTTAACAAAGGAAAATAAAGCAAACTAGGAAAACCAAAGTTCTAAGTTAAAGCTAAACATTGTTCTAAAAAGTTCTTTCTGTCAAAATAAAAGTTCAAAACAAATAACTAATTCAAAGACTCAAATTCTCACCTAAAGCAGTAAGAGCTCTATGACATCAAACTTTCATAGGAAATTTTAGGATCTCCGACACACACAATGAAATACTTAAGTACTTAGGAGAAAAATGCGTTATATATATATACACATACACACACCAATTTGTATTTATAATTTTTCATGAGTACTAGAGAGATAATGTCCAGAGGCCATTGTTTTTAAAAGTAGGGGTTTTTCTAATCTATTTTATTTTTGTAGAAATGGGGTCTTGCTATATTGTCTAGGTTGGTCTCAAACTCCTGGCCTCAAGCAATCCTCCTGCTTCATCCTCCCTGCCAAAAGTAGGTTATTTTAGAAGAATAGCTGGCTCCTGTATTTTGCTTCTGCCTAAAAAACTTCAAAGGAGAGAGCAGAACACACCCTCAAAGAAGCATTGTTACAAATACTTTAGGTATCACAATTGAAATATTTTAATTCAAAGGCCACAAAGATTCTATCATTCCAAGTATAGAATGTGTCCAGCTGCACAGCCTTCTCATGGCCTCTCATTCTAAGTCACCTGGACAGTGCAGTATGATGATCGCTGTGTCTGCAGCCACTAAACCTTCACTCAAGAAGATCTGGTGCTTTAAACAAGTGTAGGCAAGTTGATCCTGGTTTTTCTTTTTGATTCAGCAACCTACACCCACCTCTATTTAAATGTTGTTCCACAAAGGAAGGATACAATTATAATGTTTAAAAATAGGGGCCAGGCGTGGTGACTCATGTGGCCAGGCACGGTGGCTCACGCCTGTAATTCTAGCATTTTGGGAGGCCAAGGTAGGTGGTTCACCTGAGGTCAGGAGTTAAAGACCAGCCTGGCCAACATGGTGAAATCCTGTCTCTACTAAAAAAATAACAATAATAATAAAATTAGCCAGGAGTGGTGGCAGGTGCTTGTAATCTCAGCTCCTTGGGAGGCTGAGGCAGGAGAATCGCTTAAACCTGGGAGGCGGAGGTTGCAGTGAGCCAAGATCATGCCATTGCATTCTAGCCTGGGCAACAATAACGAAACTACATCTCAAAAAATATATTAATTAATTAATTAAATAAAATAAAAATAGGGGCTCCTGAGTGTGCATATGTGGAGGATTCACCACAGTTTTTAGATGTTGAAATTTCCAAAATAAAAAGGAAGAAAGGAAAGGGGAGAGAAAAGAGAAGTGAAAGGAAAGAAGAGGAAAGAGAGAAAGAGAACGGGATGTCAAGTCAAACAGAGCTGGCTTTGAGTCTAAGTTCTCTAACTTATTAGCAGTATAAACTTGGTAAACCTAAGGTTCCTTATTTGTAAAATTTGGATAATAACAATTCCTGCTTTATGAGATTGTTAGGAGATTTGAATGAGATAACATGTGTATAGCATTTAAGAGAATGTAGAAAGTTATCAAACCATTAACTATCCTATATAATTATTTTTATTATAATCAAATAAATTTGTCAGTTTAATGACTTTACAGTTCACATATAGTTTATAATTTAATGACTTCATAGCTTTAGGAATATAGTTAGTTATTCAACAACATGACATAATATTTGTAAAACCAAAAAAAAAAAAAAAAAAAAAACCTGAGATCAGTAAATATATCTTGATATATTTCTTGAAAACTGAAATCAAGTTTTCAGCCTGTAATCCCAGCACTTTGGGAGGCCGAGGTGGGTGGATCACCTGAGGTCAGGAGCTCAAGACCAGCCTGGCCAACATGGTGAAACCCCATCTCTACTAAAAACATAAAAATTAGCCGGGTGTGGTGGCATACGCCTGTAATCCCAGCTACTCAGAAGGCTGAGGCAGGAGAATCGCTTGAACCTGGGAGATAGAGGTTGCAGTGAGCCAAGATCGTGCCACTGCACTCCAGTCTGGGTAACAGCATGAGACTTTGTCTCAAAAAAAAAAAAAAAAAGAAATACATTATTTTCAGTAAATACTTTCTGGGGATTTAGCTTCTTAATAAGGCAATAAGAACATGAACCCAAGAGCCAGATTGCCTAAGTTTGAGTTCCAAGTCTGCCACTCACTGGTTGTATGACTGCAAGTCAAGTATTTACTGTGTCTCAGTTTCTGTCTGTTTACTGGGATGACAATAGGGATGTTGTGAGGAGTAAATGAATTAACATATGTAAACTGCTTAGAACAGTGCCTGACACTTAGTAAGTGCTATGTAAGTATTAATGTGGATTTAGTTGTTAATAATTCTCACCAGGAAACTATTTACCACCCCAAAACTGGCAATTGCTAAGCCCACTCACTAGAGTAATTAGACTAGGAGATACGAACTGGAAACTTGTGGGCTACAAGTCTGAACTAAACTCTAATCTTCATACTCAGCAGTTCTTTAGAGGCAAAATCAAAGTTTGCTATCTGCTAAGTTACTGCCAATATCCAAAGACATATTACAGCCGTGTGTGTGCGCGAACGTGTGTGTGTGTGTGTGTGTGTGTGTGTACACACTACAATTCAGAATGATGGCCTCTAAGTAGTGGAAATATGATTTAAAAATTTTTTTTTATTTTCTTAAGCTAGAGTCTCACTCTGTCACTCAGGCTGCAGTGCAGTCACATGATCACGGCTCACCGCAGCCTTGGCCTCCGGAGTAGCTGGAAATACAGGCGCCTGCCACCATGCCAAGCTAATTTTTTGTATTTTTTTGCAGAGAGAGGGTTTTACCCTTTTGCCAAGGCTGTTCTCCAACTCCTACGCTCAAGCAATGTACCCACTTTGGCTTCCCTAAGTCCTGGGATTACAGGCATGGGCCACTGCACGCGGCCAATTTTTTATTTCAATTTTTCTGTATTTTCTAATTTTTTGCCATGCTTTTGCTTCTATAACAATAAAAGATAATTTTAAAATTCAGAAATGAAAGAAACGTGTCTTACAGTTGTATAAGGAAAATATCCACAAATTCCATACCTGTATTTATGAATGATGGCATTAAATAATTTTCCATCTCTCCAGCAGGTAGTGAAATTTTCACACCGAATTCCAGCATAACCCTCTGTTGCCTGCTGTGTCCAGAGTAGCAATCTCTCTTTTGCAGACATATCCTCTGACTCTCCAGTAACATGGATATCAGATATCTAGATATAACAGAAAGTGTTAAACCTTTAGAAAGGAAGGAAGCTAACTCAGATTAAGAACCTACTATGTCCCAAGCACTTTCCAAATGTAAGATTAGGATAATAACAATTCCCGCTTTATGAGATTGTTAAGAGATGTGAATGAGATAACATGTGTATCGCACTTAAGAGAATGCCCCACATGTAGAAAGTTATCAAACCATTAGCTATTCTATATAATTATTTTTATTTAGCCCTCATATCTCTCCCTTACAAATTTTCCCCATTTTACATATAGGAAATAAATAAATTTTCTCCATTTTACATATAGGAAATCTGAGTTTCAAAGAGGTTAACAACAGATTGAAAAAGTCAGATTGAACTCATTTGTGTCCAATTTAAAAGCATTTATTCTCTTTTTATTAAACCAAAACTCTACAGTATTGAAAATATTACATTCTTCTTTCCGAATCAGATTTGTTAAAACAACTTAAGAAGACACTTTTCCAAGTTCAATTGGATCAGAAGTTAAACCTATAAATTACTCTACACTACCACCTGCAGAGCAGAATTTGATCCAACAGGTATTCTGTGTAAAGAACAATGAAAGTAGTATTCTCTCCTATTAACCATATTATATAATAATTTGGCCAGAAGTCTCTAATGTTCTCATGAGTCCTTGCTCGGCTTGCTCAACCTGAAACCTTTATCAACTGATTTTTTCTCCTGTATTTTGTTTTCATGAAGTTTTCTAAAAGTCTCTTCCACCGAATAATGATAAAACAGGCCACCAGTTTCCCAAGAAACCTCTTTGGAAATTTTTTACATTCTCCCAAGGGCACCTCTTTGATAAAGGTCCTACTTAATCTGCTGATAATTATATTAAGGCACAAAGTGACTTTACCAGGGGTCACACAGTAATTCCAAAGCTGAGATTAACACCACCAACAACTGTTCCCTCAATCAGTGCAAGACGCAAAGCCAAGGGATCAACAACATGGGCGGCACGCCAGAATCAGGATGATCAAGTCAGAGATGGGAAGCAAGACATAGGAAGAACAAATCATTCTGTAACAGGGAAAATATCACTAGACTAGAGTCACGAGACAGGCTTCTAGACCTGGTTCCTAGTCCCATAGGTTTGAATAATTCATTTCATGTTTGAGAGTCAACTTCCTTATCTATAAAATGAGGAGGAAGCAGAAGCAGATAACGTTTAGGACCCTGTTCAGTCTAAAGTTTTACTAACAGACTATATACACAACACAGAAGTCAGAGGTACTACAGGCAGAGTCAAGCAACTGAAAGTAGAGAATTAAAAAAAAAAAAAAAAACTCCAAGGAAAACCTGTTACATGTGGCAGTGCCAGGCTCAAACAGGAAGCCCTTTATTCTTCCCAGCTGCCACAGAGCCAGAGGCACAGCCAAGCCAGGGACCCGGGGCAGGAAGGCTGTGGCAGTGAAAGCCCTTGCCAGGCCTGGCAGCCCCTGACAACTTCACTTGTTGGAAATGACGGGGGGCCTCACACACTCTTTCTCCAGTGTTCAGCAGAGGCTGCCATGCCCCATGGAGCTTCACTCTCAGTCATAGTCTGAGACACTCTGCTTGACAAATGGCCAGGATTTAAAAGTGGAACAAATAGTCTCAATTTTAATAATCTTTGCCAGGGATCCATGCCAATCTCCACAGCATGGAAAAGAACTCTGTACATAAACACATCATATAGTATATATAGAAGAAATTTCTTTTTTTTTAATGTGAAAAAAAAACAGCGTAAAATTTACCAATGTTCTTTGGCCCAAGTTCCAACGATATTCTGGTCAAAAATTATGCTACAGTACTTTTCCAGCACATTCCAAGAGTTTAAGTCCCATGTTCACCATTTTACATGCTCAAGTTACTTAACTGCTTTAAGCCCATTCCCTTACTTGTAAAATAATGATGATCATACTGTGTTGTGAGAATCAACAACATTAGCACAGTGTAATGCCTGGCCCATAGTCAGTACATGCTCAAAATAGGTGAGCTATGTTACTATTGTAGTTATTGTTATTCTTTTTGAAAAAGGGAGAAGTAAAACCTTGACATTATTATTATTATTACTATTATTGTTATTATTATTTTTGAGATGGAGTTTCACTCTTGTTGGCCAGGCTAGAGTGCAATGGCACGATCTCGGCTCACCGCAACCTCCACCTCCCAGGTTCAAGCAATTTCTCCTGCCTCAGACTCCCAAGTAGCTGGGATTACAGGCATGCACCACCATGCCCGGCTAATTTTGTATTTTTAGTAGAGATGAGGTTTCTCCATGTTGAGGCTGGTCTCGAACTCCTGACCTCAGGTGATCCACCTGCCTTGGCCTCCCAAAGTACTGGGATTACAGGCGTGAACTTTACTATTTTCTTAACTCTCTTCCCATAAAGAGGAATAAAAGAATAAGTTTTTAAAATTTGCTGCCTTAAACCAATTAAAATCTATGATCACAAGTGTTCAGAGAAGCTAATCTAGGAAACGGTGAATGAAAAAGTTGAGGCCAGGCGCGGTGGCTCACGCCTGTAATCCCAACACATAGGGAGGCCAAGATGAGAGGATCACTTGAGCCTAGGTGTTCAAAACCAGGCTAAGCAACATAGTAAGACCCCATCTCTATTAAAAAAAAAAAAAAAAAAAAAAATTTGCCTGGCATAATAGCATGTGTTCACAGTCCCAGCTACTAGGGAGGCTGAGGCAGAACGCTCAAGTCTAGGAGGTCGAGGCTGTAGTGAGCCATGATCACGCCACTGCACTCCAGCCTGGATGACAGAGTGAGGCCCTTAAAAACAAAAACAAAAAAACAAGAAAGAAAAGAAAAGAAAAAGTTGAGCCCCTTGGTCTCTATAACCCTTTAAAAATTGTAAAATCAACTGTTTTGGGGAACCCTTACAATTCAAGAGCCACCTAGATAGTATGTATAATGAGAGATAGAAAAGGTAGATAGCTGGGGTTGTGTGGGACTGTTTTCTGCTAATTCCATGCCAGTCAGTTACAAAAGTATTACCTGTTAACTAGGGAAGTCAGTAAAGTTCAACTACAAGGTACTAGCTTAATAGGTTCAAGTGCTACACAGTAGTTTTACCAGAGGAAGGATGTTAAAGGAGTTTAGAGGTCTGAAAATGGTCTACATGTCAAGAGAAAATTATGTATTCTTACTAAATAAGTTTCTAATAGATGAATTTCAGATTGTTACAAATACAATTTCATACTGTTATATATACACACAATTAAAAATCTATAATTTTAAAGTGCATAATCATAAGTATATTCATATAATTTTACAATGCATATTCAAACATTATGAACCAAGCTTTAAAATATCAAAGATTAAACCAAGTCCCGACTCCACTAGGCCCACAAGCAGGGCAGGTGAATTCTAACTCCTCCACTTTCAGCTTTTCCTGCTATTTCCAATAAACTGAACATCATCCTCTTATAGCAATTTAAGGCATTTTTAAAAATACTATTACCATTAGCCACTAATATATCACACTTTTCATGATACTATGCAACCAAAATTAAAAAGTTAAATGCTAAAAATTGTTTAAGTCTTCAGTTGTCATTCATAATCCCTGATCTGAAAACTGTGTGTTCAACAGAACAGCCTGAATCTTCCACCAATGACAGGTTAATGGTGGTTTCACATTTGGGTCAGATTCTAGAAAGTAATCAAGCTACCTGCCTTCAAAATCTGGAGGCAATGTAGTGATAATCAGAGAGGGTTCAATTCATGCTGCCTGTGTTTCAATTTTAATTCCAACAGTTAATGAAATGAATGACCCAGACTACTCACATAATCTCCTAAAATCCATTTTCTTTATCTTTTTTTCTTTTTTTTTTTTTTTTTTTTTTTTTTTTTGAGATGGAGTCTTACTCTGTCACCCAGCATGGACTGCAGTGGTGCCATCTTGGCTCACTGCAACCTCCACCTCCCAGGTTCAAGTGATTCTCCTGTCTCAGCCTCCCAAGTAGCTGGGACTACAGGTGTGTGCTACCATATCCAGCAATTTTTGTATTTTTTGTAGAGACAGGGTTGCACCATGTTGTCCAGGCTGGTCTTGAACTCCTGACCTCCGGTGATTCACCCATCTTGGCCTCCCAAACTGCTGGGATTACAGGCGTGAGCCACTGTGCTTGGTCTCACTTTCTTCATCTTTAAAACTTAAATAGGCCGGGCGCGGTGGCTCAAGCCTGTAATCCCAGCACTTTGGGAGGCCAAGACGGGCGGATCACAAGGTCAGGAGATCGAGACCATCCTGGCTAACACAGTGAAACCCTGTCTCTACTAAAAAATACAAAAAAACTAGCCGGGCGCGGTGGAGGGCGCCTGTAGTCCCAGCTACTCGGGAGGCTGAGGCAGGAGAATGGTGTGAACCCGGGAGGCGGAGCTTGCAGTGAGCCGAGATCCGGCCACTGCACTCCAGCCTGGGCGACAGAGCAAGACTCCGTCTCAAAAAAAAAAAAAAGAAAAAAAACTTAAATAATAACGACAATCTATCAAAAATAGAAATCAAGAAAGCAATCCCATTAACAATAGCTTAAAAAAAGACCTAGTAATAAATTTAACCAAGGAGATAAAAGACCTTTATACTGAAAACACTGATGAAAGAAATTAAAGAAGTCATGAATAAATGGAAAGATATCCCATGTTCATTCATGAATGTGAAGAATTAACACTGTTAAAATGTCCATACTAGCCAAAGCCATCTATAGATTCAATGCAATCCCTATCAAAATTCTCATGACATTTTGCATAGAAATAGAAGAAACAATCCTTCCATTTGAATAGAACCACAAAAGACCCCAAGGAGTCAAAGCGATCTTGAACAAAATGAACAAACCTGGAAGCATCATACTCTACCTGACTTCAAAATATACTACAAACCTATAGTAATGAAAACATCATGGTACTGACATGAAAACAGACAGACCAGTGGAACAACAGAGAGCCCAGAAACAAACCACACATTTATGGTCAATTGATATTTGACAAAGATGCCAATAACACACAATGGAGAAAGAACAGTCTCTTCAATAAATGATGTCTGAAAAACTGCATATCCACATGAAGAAGAATGATATTAGACCCTTATCTCACACCATATACAAAAATCAATGCAAACTGGATTAAAAACTTACATGTAAGACCTAATATTATAAAGCTACTAAAGAAAACATAAGGAAAAGTTTCTTGACTTTGGACAGGACAATGATTTTTTAGATATGACTCCAAAAGCACAAGTAAAAAAAGCAAACATAGAAAAATGAGATTACGGCAAACTAAAAACCTTCTGCACAGCCGAAGAAACAATAAACAAAGAGACAAACTGCAGAACGGGAGAAAGTATGTGCAAACCATTCATCCTATAATGAGTTAATATCCAAAATATATAAGGAACTAAAACAACTCAGTAATAAGAAAACAAAAAACTTAGCCGGATGTGGTGGCTCATGCCTGTAATCCCAGCACTTTGGGAGGCCAAAGCAGGCAGATCACGAGGTCAGGAGATCGAGACCATCCTGGCCAACATGGTGAAACTCCATCTCTACTAAAATACAAAAAATTAGCTGGGCGTGGTGGCACGGGCCTGTAGTCCCAGCTACTTGGGAGGCTGAGGCAGGGGAATCACTTGAACCCAGGAGGCGGAGATTGCAGTGAGCTGAGATTGCACCACTGCACTCCAGCCTGGCAAGAGAGCAATGCTCCATCTCAAAATAAGTAAATAAATAAATAAAAATTTAAAAAACTCAATTTAAAATAAACACAGGATATCATAATAGACATTTTCTCAAAAGAAGGCATGCAAATGGCCCACCAGGTATATGAAAAAAATGATCAACATCACTAAGCATCAAAGAAATGCAAATTAAAATCACATGGAGATATCACCTCACACCTGTTAGAATGGCTAGTCTCAGGGAAAAAAAAAAAAGGAAGATAACAAGTGGTTTTTTGTTGGTTTTTGTTTGTGTTTTTGTTTTTGAGACAGAGTCTCACTCTGTTGCCCAGGCGGGAGTGCAGTGGGGCAATCTCAGCTCACTGCAATCTCCACCTCCTGGGTTCAAGCAATTCTCCTGCCTCAGCCTCCCAAGTAACTGGCACTACAGGCACCCACCACCACGCCTGGCTAATTTTTTTGTAGTTTTAGTAAAGATGGGGTTTTGCCATATTGGACAGACTGGTCTTGAACTCCTGACCTCAGGTGATCCACCCGCCTCAGCCACCCAAAGTGCTGGGATTACACGCGTGAGCCACTGCACCTAGGTGATATCAAGTGTTGAGAATGTGGAGAATAGGGAACTTCTGCACTGTTGGTAGGAATGTAAGTTAGTAAAACCATTATGGAAAACAGTATAGAGGTACCCAAAAACTTAAAAATAGAACTACCATATAATTCAGCAATCTCATTACTGGGTATATATCTAAGGGAAATCTACATATCAAAGATATACATGCACTTCCATGTATAATGCAGCATTATTCACAATGGCCAAGATAAGGAATCAGTCTAGGTGTCCATCAACTGAAGAATGAATTTAAAAAATGTGATATATACAAACAAAAGAGTACTGTTCAGCCTTAAAAAAAAAAAAAAAAAAGGAGGAAATGTAGTCATTAACAACAACATGGATGAACCTGGAGGGAATGTTAAGCAAAATAAATCAGGCACATAAAGACAAATATTGAATGATTTCACTTATACGTGGAATCTAAAAAAGTTGAACTCACAGAAGTGAGGAGACTAGAATGGTGGTTACCAGAGGCTGCGGTGGTTGGGGTGGGAGTGATTGGGGTGATATCAGTCAATGGATGCAAAATTTCAGTTAAGAGGAATAAGTTCCTCTTATACAACATAGTGACTACAGTTAGTAACAATGTACTGCATTCTTTAAAATTGCTAAAACAGTAGATTTTAAGTGTTTTCACCTCAAAAATGTAATTCTGAAGTAATGTATATGTTAATTACTTGAATTTCATGCGACGTTGTATATGATATATATAATTTTTGTCAATTTAAAAAAACTTAAATATAGTAACGTCCTCCTTTGGTGGTTCTAAAGATTAAATAAAAACAGTCATATCAAGTGCTTATCACAGCACCGCAGCATAGAAAATTCTACAAATGTTAGCTTCTCCCACCACAACTTATCTATCTATCGATTTTCTCCCACCAGTACTTATCCATCCATCCATCCATCCATCCATCCATCCATCCATCCATCCATCCATCCATCCATCCATCCATCCATCCATCTATCTGTCTGAGATGAAGTCTCACTCTTTTTGCCAGGCTGCAGTGCAGTGGCAAGATCACAGCTCACTGCAGCCTCCAACTCCTGGGCTCAACTGATTCTCCCACCTCAGCCTCCCAAACAGCTTGGACCACCAGCATGTGCCACTATGTCTGGCTAATTCTTTTAAATTTTGTGTAAGACAGGAGTTTCTTTTTGTTGTCCACAAAATCCCGGCTTCAAGTGATCCTCCCACATTGGCTTCCCAAAGTGTTGGGATTATAGGCACGAACCACGGCACCTGGCCCCACCACAATTTTATTACCTTCAGTAGTATTGCTTCTTAAAGCTTTTCACCAACAATCTGTCAGCCAGCACCAAAACAAACAAAATACTTTATACCAGAGTTCCTTTCAGAAACTTGAAGCCTTCATGCCTCACATCCTGGTCATTGCTGGCTACTGCTCAAATTCAAGTTCTTCCTGTCACTGAGCTTCTCCTGCCCATATTTGATCTGGGCTTCATCTCTCCTGACTCAGCTTGCTACCATTCCCAAACTTCCAAAAATATCTACCCCATGGTAAACAAAGTCTCACGTCTTCAATACCTTAAACTGCTTTTATCTTTTTACTGAACCCAAGTATCCCCCACTGCAATAACTAAAATTCAGCCAAGTCGCCCGACTCCACTAGGCCCACAGGTGGGGCAGGTGAATTCGGTGAATTCTAACTCCTCCAGTGATGCAAAACCAGTGGTTTTCAAATCATTATCTGTAAGCACAAAAAAAAATCATTTTTACATTGTAGGCCACTCTTACTCTCTGGCTCTCCTCCTTCCTCTCCTTAAACATGACGCTCGCATCCCCCAACGATGTGGCACCTGGCTGTGTGCCTGGACACCCAAACGCCATCTCCACGTAGCACCCACCATCAGTGCTTTCTTTGTCTCTTCATTTCAGCCAGTCATACACCTACATCCTGGATCTCACCATCTTGAACCGGAACTCGTCTACCTGAGGTATTTAACTTCAAAAAGCAGTTTCCTATTCTTCCAGCACTTTCCTTTGCTAACTCTAGCTAACCAATTATCTGGCTTCATTAACATCTCACATTCCTTGACATGCCCAATTTTCTTCCTATCTATGAACTGTAGAGGAAGAAAAGTAATTTTTTCCCCAACTCTCATAAATTCTTAATTGGAACAGACCCCTGTAACAAAAGATAGATTAACAAGAGAAAAACGAAGAGCAGTTGATTGATATATTTCATATATACTTGGGGGACAGGGTGGGCTGTGGGAGACCAGAAGATGCCACGTCAAAATAAAAGGGTGGTTGAGCTGAAGGCAATTAAGTAGCAGCAGATGCAGGAAAGCTCTCTGCTCTCCACTTGCATAAAAGCAGGACATAGATTTACAAAGACAAAAGGTATCCTGTCCCCCTCTACCACAGGGAAAAACATTAACCAATAAAGATAACTTTAGTCAGTTATGGGCCTGGAGATGGGACCAAAATTATCTATATGAACAAGCTTTACTAACTGGCCTTTGTCTGCCATTTCTTTCCCTTCCCACAAGTTGCTGCCCCCAGAGACACAGAAGTTTTCTTCTTTTGTCACGTCATTTCTCTAAAAATACACTGCCTTTTGTTGAAGATGCTATATAAAATGGAATTCAAAGCCGCCTCTGAGAACTGCTCATTCCCTGGGCTCTCCTATGTACGTATGAAACATACATGTTAATAAACTATCTTTCTCTTATCAATCTGTCTTTTGTTGTAGGCATCCATTCCAACTAACTTAAGAGGGTTGAAGAAAATTACTTTTCTTCCTCTACAGATGTTCCTTCTATCTTTACATCCTTCTGTTTGTCTTGTACTATATTATTTATCATTTCCACCACTTCCTTGCTAATATCCCTAAGTCCCTCACATCTTTGTCCTTACCATGCAACCACTCCACCACCAAACCTTAATCCTGATCAGTCCAGCTGCATGTCTTCTCTGCTTTCACCCTAAGCTATAAACTTCTACCAGAGAAAAGCACACCACCATGCAGACTCCTGCCACTACAAATTCCAGGTCTGTAACCTCAGCTAGGTACTCAAAGAAATGTGGCAATTCTTGGTGTCCTAACTGGCCAGCTCTTTCACCTCTCACAATATTGTTTCAATTCTTTACTATTTGGGTGAGTGTGGTGGCTCACACCTGTAATCCCAACACTTCGGGAGGCCAAGGCAAGAGGATCACTTGAGCCCAGGAGTTCAAGACCAGCCTGGGCAACATAGGAAGACTCTGTCTCTATTTAAAAAAAAAAAAAAAAAAATTAGCTGGGTACAGTGTCGCATGCTTGCGGTCCAAGCTTCCTCGAGCCCCTGAGGTGGGAGGATCACCTGGGCCCAGGAGGTCAAGGTTGCAGTGAATCATGATTATGCCACTGCACTCCAGCCTGGGTGACACTAAAACTCCATTTCCAAAAATAAATATTCTTCACTATTTGTCTACAACTACCTACCCTACCACCTCTACTTTTATGTTTTTACATTTAGCAAACAAATTTCATCTCCTCCTTTAGCCATGTAAGAACCCCCTTCTGTTCTGCTATCCACAAACTTTGCTCCCACATGATCTCCTTTTCTCTTGGAGTTTAAATCCTTTCACCTCCTACTTCCTATCAATCTCATTCTATCAATAATCTCCTCGCATGTGGGTCTCTCAGTATTTAAAATACCCAAGTCTCTTCCATCCTCAAATAAATAAAAATAATCTTCATGAACTCAATTCCCTCTTTACTTATCATCATCTGTCTCCCATTCTCTTCTTAGGAAAGCTACCTTAAAAAGTATTCTATATTTTCTTGTCTCTATTACCTTCACATCTCTACCTGTTTTGACTTGGCCTCTTTCTTACCATTCCACTAAAACTAAGTAAAGGTGACCAAAGTGAGGGAGTTCTTGTTCCTAACTCTGTTTTTCCAATAAAGAAGAAAATTAGATTGTTAACATAATAGAAGTGATGGGTAGGGGGATGCTGACTAGTTGAAAGATATTGTGTCAGATTATCTATCACCTCTTCCTTCACAGTCTCACTCATTCAGCAAACACTCATAAATGTCCACTTGTACCATTAATAGGCATTGGTTATACAACCATCTCATAGAGCTTACAGTCTAATGACAGAAACACACCATGGACAAGAGCTCAAGAGTTGTTTTCCCATCCTTCCATTTTCTAATCCTGATCTCGCTGAGGCGTCTGTCACTGGCAATCTTTCTTCTTTGGCTTCCATGACGTCACCCCTTCCAGGCTTTCCTCCGGCCTCTCTAACCATTCCTTCTCAGTCTTCATTAGAGGCTCCTCTGTTGCCCAACCTTTAACATTATTCCCAGGGCACAGGCCTCGGGCCTCTTTCCTCCACTCTCCTCACTCTCCCTAGATCATCTGTACCACAATGGCTTTAGCTGCCACCTCCACACAGTTGACTCCCACATCCCTACATCCCATCCCAAACCTTAACCCTAAACCCAACTCCCTATCATATACACTTCCATTGCAATAGTAAAACTAACCATAAATTGATGACTTAAATGAACCACTGTGATTAAGTACTTCATAAAAATTACCTCTTATAATCTTTACAATATACAATATTATTTTACAAATGACAAAGACATAAAGTAATAATATGACCTGCTCAAAGTTTACCCAAATTACTAACAGGTAGAAGTCAAATTTGAACTTGAATCTGTCTGGCTACAAAGCTAATACTCTTAATCACTGTGCTATATCTCACAGTCCCTTCAAACTCAATGTATTGAGAAATTAATTCCTCTTTTTCCTTCCTGTACTTCCTCCTGCATTCCTAGCTCAGAGAATGGCCCCACCATTTACCCAGTTGCCCCCAAATAAACGAAACTGCTGGGGTCATCCTTGATGCCTTTTCAACCTCTGTGCCCACATGCAATTGGTAACACAGTCCTACGCAGCCTCATCTCTCCTCCCTGCCCTCTAACACCCACCCCAAACATTCTTCGTGCTCCAGCCACAGTAAACTACTTCTAGTTCATCAATAAGAATGCATTTCTACAAGATACTATGCATTTATATGTACCACTCTTTATCCAGAGAAAGCCCTCACCAATTCCCATCCCATGCTACTCCTCCACTCATCCTTTTCCTTGAGGAAGCCCCAGCTGATTCTGCCTCAGGGGTCTGTGTAAGGGACCTGACTATCTTCTGTACTTTTAAAAGTACTCCACACATACTGGTATAATAGCAGTAACTCTTGTGTGTCATTATTGTCTGTTGTTAGATCTTCTACCCTCTAACATGTGAGCAGTATATCCTGAAAGATAATGTCTTATACGCCTTAGTATTGCAATGCCTACCTAGGGCAGTGCTTGGCACATTATAGATACTCAGTAAATATCCAATGAACAAACAACTTTATGATTGAGTTGGACACCTTGAGAATCTGCATTAATTCACTAAGGAGACCAGGATTCTCTTGGTCACTTCTGCTTTATCACATATTTCAAAGTCCCACTGGGGAGAAGAGGCTTTATTACCTATAGCGGACATGCAGCCCCCAACCAATCCACCCATAAAAATGTCACTAAACCAAATGGGTTTTCTTTGCTTATTATTTACAAAATACAAAACACACGTCTGACAACATTTTTCAAAAAACCTATTTTGGCACTGTGTAAAAACAACCAAAACCTAGTGTTTGTCCTACAAGTTCAAAGAGAGTGTAATGGGAGGTCAACACGCCTACATAAAACGTCTTATGTCATGAATCCAAGTGAACTCATTCTGGGCCTTGACAATCAAGAAGTCATCACTTCTATTTTACTTTTTCATGTGTTTGTTTTTGAGTCAGAGCCTCACTGTGCCACCCAGACTGGAGTGCCATGGCACCACCATGGCTCACTGCAGCCTTGATTTCCCAGGCTCAAGCAATTCTCCCACCTCAGCCTCCCAAAGCACTGGGATTACGGGCATGAGGCACCGTACCTGGCCTATTTTACCTTTTCACTTCACATAAGTAAGCTCAAAAACTGAAATAAAAATATTGAAAACTAAGCTCAGCCTAAAAAACATCACTACCAACAACCAAAAAACCCTCATACTCTTTCTTACATCTGCTTCTCTTTTTCCCTCATTACCTCTACTCTTACACACAACACTGATACTTTACCCCAAGTTTTCCCTTCTCCCTCTGGATAGAGCTGAGGCAACAGTCAATGACTGAAACACCAATAACGGGAACTAAAAGAAGAAGGTGCAGAGGATTGTGGTGAGAATCTGCAGGGAGGGAATTTGGACAGGCAAAGTTCAAACCAAAGAAGAAAGCTTGACCCCATTTCACATAGTTCCAACAGTGCTGTCACCAGACACATGCCTGCTCATGGTCAGTCAGGGATGTAAAACAACGTTAAGTTTTGTTTCACTGTGCCAGTGTGACCAAGTGTCTCATGGAGCATGGTCAAGCAATGTGAGCCACAGTCCCAAAAAACAGCTAAAAAACACAATAAATATGAGAGATCAAGCAGAATATTTTGCTCTGCAGTCTGGGAACCAAAGCAACCAGTACTGGAACTCTCAAAGCGTAAAAGGATGAGTAAACCCAACTTTTCTGAATCTTCCTTATGTTTGTTGGCTCATTCTACAAAACACTCAACTGCTAGTTTCTCATGCCCCTAAGGAAGATACTGAGTTAGTGCAAAAGTATTTGCAGTTCTTGGCAATTTATTCACATATGTAATAATATGAATATATTAACTGTTCTAAGATTGATTTTTGTAGGAAGAAGGGGGTCTTATATCTCCATTTTCTCTCTTCCCACTGTCAACTTGAATCAAGGCAACCATTATCTCTACTCTAGATTGTTACCACTAGTCTTCAATGTCAATACCAACAACGTGTTTTGAAACACAGTCGTGAAATACCTCGAATAATATTGGGCTTCTACCTTCTTCTGGTACTAAGCCTCCATGTCTGGATTAGTAACAGCTGCCTAACTAGTCTCGCTGTACCAAATATTATTATATTCTCATTCCCAAAACGGTGTGTTCTTTACTCTGCAGGTATGGTAATCCAAATTCAAACAATTCTCCTCTTCTCCTATATGATCAAATCATATTAATATCAAGCTATATGAACCATATGTTCCCTCTCTCCTACAGTAGTTTGTTCAATCTACTTCTCCCCTTGGAACAGTCTCCCCATAATCAGCGTGGCCTGGCACTTATCAGGTGCTCAATAACTATCTACTGAATAAATGCAGAGCAGGAACAAAGGAAGTATTAAAGACAGAAAAAGTATGAAAGATCAGAAACACACTTAGAAAACAGTTTCCTGTTTTCATTTTGTATGAATGAGTTTTAACCCTGCCATGTAAACTTTGTCATTTCAGAAAATTAAAAGGTTTCCAATTAACCTCACTTTCCGGTAACAGCAGAATACCCTTACCAATGCACAAAAGTGTCCAATGGGGAACACAGGCCTAGAGACCACTCAGTGAGAACCTAGGGTTGAGTAAGAAAGCTAAGCTTCACCTGAATCACTAATCTAAAAAAATTTCGTGAACTTGACATTGTATATAGCTTCAAAATGTCTTTTCAATAAAAGAAAACAAGCCAACATATCTCATCTTATAGCATACTGATTTCATTCACAGCTTATTACTAAATGACCCACTTACTGCTAAATGAATTGCAACAGCCTCACCCGTGTTAGTCAGCTGAATCTGTAAACGTGAAAGTCCTATGAGCAAAGTCAATGCCACCAGACAACTGGGCAACAGAAACACCCTATTTTTACAGATGCTGTCAAGGTTATGGCATGCACTGAGTACACAAGAACTGTCAACTCCAAAGTTGACTTGGATATTCCCCGAAAGCTTACTCACTTTTTTAAAAAGTATGTATTTTATTATTCCATACAAAGAAAATAATGCAATTTTTATTCTTAAACATTTTTAAATAACTACATAATTTACAGTGTTATCAAATTATCTAAATAATTCATGTCAATAGCAGAAAAAGCAACATCTCTGAAGTTAAGAAAACAGAGATAGTTAACTTAAAGGAAGTTATATAACGAAGATTAGGAAATCATGAGGATTCAAACTGAAGGAAAGCAGAGATATTTGGTGGATGCCCTCTTCTCATTACTGAACAAGCTGAGACTAAAAGAGGTGATGTCATGTGCCTAGGGTCTCACAGCATGCTAGTTGGAGACCTAGGATATGAACCCAGGTCTCCTAAATTCTGGCACAGCATTTATAAGAGGGGGGCATTTCTCCTTCATGTTTAGAAAAGAAATCTATCCTTACAAGTCAGACTAATTTTTCTTCTGTTTCAGTAGCCACAGTCATCCAGTTTCCTCTCAGTGCACCTACTGCCAGGAAAATGGCTGTACATAGATAGGTCACGAAAGGGAATCCCCTGGCTTTGCCTCACTCCTAAAGGCAGACCCTTTTCACTGGAGCTTCTCAATTTCTATATTGGCAAAGGAGCTGATACACAGAACACTACACATTTTCAGAGGAAGATACAGTCCTGGATCTCTCACATGAACTAGATGTCAGGGTCCATAAAAATTTTCCTCACTAGACCAGTTATACCTCCTTAATCAACAGCCCCCACTCAATCCCCCCACCACAGAGAGAAGACCAGATTTGCCTTTGGCATTATGTTCTCTTCCTCTCTGGTATCAGTTACTCTCAATAACGCCTTTGAAGTGTATCTGCACTAGTGAAGTGTAAATAACCAAAATGAGCTTCAAGAATTGGTTCCAGACCTAAGTAAACTAAAGAGCTTCTGCACAGCAAAAGAAACTGTCAACAGAATAAACAGATGACCTAATTTTAAAATGGAAAAAAAAACTTTGCAGACTATGCATCTGAAAAAGAACTAATATCCAGAATCTATAAGGACCTTAAACAAATCAACAAGGAAAAAACAAATGACACTTCTATTCATGTCCATTGCCCACGTTTTAATGATGTTGACACTTCTCAGAAGAAGTCATACAAATGGTCAAAAAGCATATGAAAAAATGCTCAATATCACTGATCATTAAAGAGATGCAAATCACAACCACAATGAGATACTATTTCACACCAGTCAGAATGGTCATTATTAAAAAGTCAAGGCCGAGTGGCTCATGCCTGTAATCCCAGCACTTAGGGAGGCCAAGGCAGGTGGATCACCTGAGGTCAGGGGTTCGAGAACAACCTGGCAAACATGGTGAAACCTCGTCTCTACTAAAAATACAAAAATTAGCCAGGTGTGGTGAATGCCCGTAATCCCAGCTACTCGGGAGGCTGAGGTAGAAGAATCCCTTGAAGAGCAGAGATCACGCCACTGAACTCTAGCCTGGGCAACAGAGTGAGACTCCATCTCAAAAAAGTAAAAATTAAAATTAAAAAAGTCAAAAAAATAACAAGATGTTGGTGTGGTTGCAGAGAAAAAGGGATGCTTATACACTGTTAGTGGAAATGCAAATAGTTCAGCCCCTGTGGAATGCAGTTTGGATATTTCTCAAAGGACTAAAAGCAAAACTATCATTCAACCCAGCAGTCCCATTACTGGGTATATAACCAAAGGAAAATAAATCGTTCTTCTAAAAAGACATATGCACTCGTATGTTTATCACAGCACTAGTCACAATAGCAAAGACATGGGAATCAACTTAGGTGTCTGTCAACAATGGACTGGATAAAGAAAATGTGGTACATACAGCCATACATAGAGTACTACATAGCCATAAAAAAAAAAAAGCAAAATCATGTCCTTTGCAAAAACATGGATGCAGCTGGAAGTCATTATACTAAGTGAATTAACACAGGAACAGAATACCAAAAACCACATGTTCTCACTTGTCAGTGACAGCTAAACACTGAGTATACACAGACACAGAGATGGGAATAATAAACACTGGGTATTCCAAAAGTGGGGATGGTAAGAGTGGGACAAGGGTTGAAAAACTACCTATCAAGTATTACATGACAGGATCATTGGAAGCTCTAACCTCAGGATTATGCAATATTTAACAAACCTGCACATGTACCCACTGAATCTTAAATATTTTTTTAAATGGTTCCTTCCAAGGGTATTTCCATTCCAACAAATTGACAGGGTTTTCATTGTTGTTTTTTCATTTTTCTTTTACTTTCATGCTACCTTGTCTAAGAAGGCTGACAAAGTTTTAAGCTAACTATGGAATTGGAAGAATACAGTCAGCACACTGTATGACACATAATAGATACTTAGTAAATATCTGCTAAAGAAATGAGAGGATGAATGGAGATGGGATCACAGAGGGAGGGGAAGGTGGCAGCCTATTCTGGTTATACAGAATGTTCTGTGTCTGAAGGAGAGAAAGATGTGCCCTGTTAAAAGTTTTGAAAACTTACAGAATTCTTTCTATTTACAGGATAGTCACAAAGCATTTTTTCTGTTCTCCAGAAACAGAAGACAAAAAGATATACGTTACAAAGCACTTTACAGTCTCCTAAGTCTTTTTCACGTATGTGACCTCGTTTAATCCTCAAAACAAGAAACCACCCCAATTTTAAGGATGGGAATAATAAGACCTGCGTTGATGTAAGCCTTCTGACTCAACCTCTTGTAAGTTCTCTTTCCCTGCTCTGCCAAGCTAAGTGACTCCCCACAACACTGCTGAGGGAGCTTTACCTATCCATGGACCACCTCCTACAGAAGCAGAAACTGACTTGTGGGACACACAGTGGATGTAGAAATGACAGTCAAATGTTCTTCTGTGCCAAACATAAATCCCTAATGATTTAGAGACTCAGATACGAAAACACTAGCAAATGAAAATTCAATCCTCTTATATGTTTCTATTAAAATAAAAATAAGGATTATATTCTATTTCAGAGAGTGTAGGTATTAGTAAGAATGAAAGCAGCAAGCCAGAGAAGGTGAAGCTCTGGATTCTTCTCCTACCTCATGAATTTCATTATTGCAAGAGTAAAAGCTTAACACTGGGAGGAAGATAGGTGCAAAGCTGTGGATGGCAGCGACTGGAATTCACTTCCTGTTCCCACTATTTTCTAGCCCTGTGACTTCTCTGGGCCTCAGTTTCTTCTTTTGTAAAATGAGTATAATAATAGAACCTTCTTGGTGTGAGAGACTAAGAGATACACACACACGGCTGAGAACAGTGCCTGTAAGAGGGTATTATATTTCTAAAACTCTTATTCACATCACTTGACACTATAGTCAAGCTAAAGCAAATTCCATATTGAATTTGTCAACACAGACAAATATTTCCAAGCCAAGATGTTTGTTTCCAAGGACAATTTCTTTAAAAATGTTTAAACTATTTTGGCAGAAACAAATGTAATCAACACATTTTTAGCATCTGCTTCCAAGTTAAAAAAAAAAAAAGGTGTGAAAATGCTTCACAAAATATTTTTAACTGTAAAGATGGCACAAACATTTTTAAAATTTTAACTGGTACAAACTGCCTATATAAGGGAGGGGTGAAATGGAGAACAAAAGTAATTAATAAGTTGATAAAGTCCAAGTGCTAATGCTCTAAATTGATAACTACTTTGAACAAATTCTCATTTACTTATCTAAACAGGGGGAAAAAATACCTTTTTCTGTAAAGCAAAGGATTCAAACTGTGTATGTCCTTCATTTAACTTAAAAGGCAGAGAAAGACATCATAATGCTGATAGGGACCCAAATTCTATGCAATTATTCTAAAACTATATTTTCACAAACTGGTTATGAAATCTAAATGACTAGAAATAGTCAAGAGAAATCAATATGAATGTTCATGTTTAAAGAAAGAGATAAAATGGTTCAGCAAGAAATGAGAGTCAATTATAGAATGAATGACCTTCATCTTCAAGATCTGTGGAGCAAGGCTAAACACATTCAGATTTTATCCTGGTCCTTGAATTCCAATCATAAATTTTATAGTCTAAACTTCATAAAAGAGTTGGTGAAAGAAAAAATAATGAATAAATATATTTCAGGTAGGTTGAACATAATTCCTCTCACATTCTGAGATGGTTCTTAATTTTTTTCAAAGTTTTTTAAATACAAAAGCCAATGTAATAAAAATATTCAACTCTTCATTATTCAGAGACTGACAATATATTGTGTACAACAGCCACACTCATTTCTTAACCTTGTCTCTTTGGTTTTTTTACTTTAGGCCACTGCACTACTCATTAGCAATTCACCAAAGGATGGAAAGGAACAGAAACGCAGTTCAATTTTCATTACTTAATAGAGCCACCACATGTTTTGCTGAGAAGTTAAACTTACACTGATCATCATCCCAGATGACTAATTCTCAGGTGATTAACTTCAGAGTCATGGTCCCTGTCATTTGTTATGAACAAACAATGAGATATAATGCACAAGGAAAAGAGCTACGTTTTACTTATCTCAGGGTGCCTAGTTTGGGTTCAAAAGGCATACACTTATATACATGAATTCACAGAAATTTAAAACTGGAAGAGATGTATGTAGAAAAAGGAGGGTAAATTGCATCAGGTAAGAGTTCAGCCTGGCAGACAATTTTGGGTCAGATCAAAGCTGTACCACTCATTGTTAAGTGAGTTGAGTAAGCTACTTAACTTTCCTAAGACTCAGTTTCCTCATCTGTAAAGATGGAGCTCATAACAGAACACTTCTGAGACTTGCTCTGAAGATTAATGTAGTTGTGGAGTGCTTCGAATATAGCAGGACTCAACAAATAGCATTATTATTAGCAGTAGGATCATGATCTAGTCCAGTACGCTCCTTTTATAGAAAATAAAACTGAGACTTAGAGAAATAAAGAAGACTGCCTAAGTCATGCAGCTCTCTGGTGGCAACGCCTGACTAGAAGAACTTCGATCTTCTGCCTGCCAGGCCATAATCCACATTGCTTATCAGAAAACCTACATTAAGAAGAAAATGAGATGGCAAACGCTAAGCTAAGGTGATGCTGGTTCTCTAAATCTGGTGTGTTTTTAAAAACACATAAGCAGGTGCCTAAAACATATATAATACTGTCTCATGACAGAAGATATTCTGATTAAATTAAATCTCAAGCAAGGTGTTTTTCAATAAGCAATCTAGAGGATTCTTCTGCAGGGACCCTGGGGCCAGGCTTTAAGAAGTACTGCTGTAGAATAACAAGAGTAAAAAGGTCCCTATCCAACATCCTGACCCTTAGAATCACCTACAGAGCACCCACCCTTATCTATTACATTAGAATAACTGCAGGTGACATCCAGGCATCTATCTTTTTTGAAATATCTTCAGATGACTCTTACATGTATATGGTCAGGTTAGAGAACCCACAGTCTATTGATGATGAAAACAACGATCTTTGCTAATTATCAACTTAACAAAACTGGGAAGAGGTGGGATTTGTGAAACTAAAGAAAAAATAATGTTTTCTGGAAAGAGCTCCAAGACAAAGGCAGGAAACCTTGTCACAAGGTACAAGGTGAGTCTTGGACAAACAGAAGATCCTTGAAAAAGGTACAAACACTGAGCTCATTACTCCTTGTCTCCCAAAACGATCTACCTTCTGCCACCTGTTTATAACATATCCTTCACAGATGACACTATTAACATCAATTCCTGCTCTAACTTTTTAGCAATCTCCCTTAAATTTCATTGACAAGCAAAACAAGTGGGATGTCGTGCCATAATTTAACTCAGGTAATCTTATTTACCATATTGCCTTAAGGATTTATTTAACCTCTTTGAGTTTCCATTTTTTCATTCTGTATATGAGGCATAGTCTATTTGGCCTATTTCATACAGTTGTTGGGATGATCAAATGACACAATGTGTCTGAAACCATTTTTCCAATTCCAAAGCAGTATACAAATCTAAGATACTCCTTTTTTACCTACTTATCCTAATAAAGATATAACATGTTGATAACATTTATATGCAGCAGGAAGAGCTGGATGAGTGGCCTCCACAGAGTCCCTTGAGCCAGGAAGACCACTCTAGGTCAGCGTGTCATTGCAACGACTCAAAGGGGAGGTAGACTGAGAATGATGAATGTCACAGGACTAGGGGAGATCAAGTCAGGTTAAGATAAGTTCAAAAAATTGTGCACTATTCTATTTAGAAGTTAACTTGAAAGTTGAGTCCAACCCTACATGCAACTCAGAGCAAAAACTGATCACATAGGGAAGCTATGAAAAAGAACAAACAAAAGGAATGTTGGTTACTCGGCCATTTCCGGGATGAAATGCCAATGAAGCGGCTGGAAGCTCCCATTTGCTTCCAGCAATCTCACTAATTCTCCAGTGAAAAATGTAGAATCCCATGCAAGATAAAGAGTTATGTGGAAGTTTCCAACCAAAGATAAAGAGACAGAGTCAAACAACTCCAAGGTAACAGGAAGAATGTCCTCAGAGGAATAGCTAAACTGTTGATTTTGACTCTGTGTGTGCCACAGAATAAACAAATAGTCTTTATCTGAACTACAGGGACATGAGACATCGAACCCTTCAGAAAAAATAATGACTATCCATCCAGCTTTGACCAAGATGTCAGGCTTTATATACATTGCATCACAGTTATTTCACAAATCTGATTGGTCAGTTTATGACTTATTTCCACATATATTTTCCATTGAAGGAAAGGCTAATATACCACTAAGGAAACAGATTATAAAAATTTCCATTAATGCAAAAATGTACAGCTTACTTGAAGCCAAATTATGCAAGAAAACAGTTGGAAAACATGTGAAATTAAACCAACTGCTTATATTCATAAACATGTAGCAGTCAAACAGTTTTCTTTTGCACTGGCCTTTATGCCAGAGCTACATAGATAATGACACAGACTGAATGTTTTCTTTTTAAAATGTAACCACTGTAAAATACAAACAGAACTGATGACATAATATTGGCAAGGTGTAGCAGAGTATATAAACAGGGCACTTTCAGGAGAACTCAGCCACCAAGGTCAGTGATGATGGCGTACACTAACCCTCATAAAACCTCATTCTACCCTTATGCAGATGATCTCTGCTCATTGATACAATGACCTTGCCAAGAATGATTAACATCACAAATACTCTTTATGTTCACATGTTTTATTAAAAGATAAAGTTAGGAATAGCTTAAAGAAAAAGCCATCAACTCCTCAGTAGTAACATGTAGAGGTTATTTGGATAATACATTTCTTAAGCAATTAAATAAATACCTATCTAATTATACTTTAAAGACAAGTAAAAACCCCAGAAAAGTAACTTCTCTAAAGCTAAATATCAGTGTTAGGAATAAAGATCTAAACTTCCTGGCAGTCTGTGTCATTTTCAAATTCCTATGGCATGCTACCCTAACAATTTCTGATTTTAGACTGGGGCTGGGGAATAACATAAAGGAAGAGAAAAGATGTGCCCTGACCCTCAAAACATAAGCACAGAATTGACAGCAATTATGTGAATGTTTCTGCACATGAAAATCAACAAAGAACCAGAATCTGGCTTTCCAAACTTATGAATCAGCAAGTCAGTATTGACTGATAATTTTATAGTCCTATTATTTGTTACAAAGCTATTGTCTTCTCATGACTATTCTCTAATTGAGCTTTTACCTACAGTCCAACTAAGTTTCCACAGGCTATTCCACAGGCAAAGTCAAGAATCATGAACTAGAAAAATTCGAAAGATATGCACTCTCTTACTGTAGTGCTTTTTAAAGTCTTCCACCAATAATGAAAATGTACAGGATTTTTAGATTAAAGTGGGATCAAAGAATGTGCACAGCATAAAAATAAAATCATAATAATCAAACCTGAGGCCACAAATAAAACGCAATGAAACTCTATGGCTTTTACATGCACTAATATGAAAATAACTTTATAAAAGACAAATTAGATGTGAGTCTGATAGACCACCTGAAATACTTATTTACTTGAACTCAGACTCCACATTTCACTTACCTCATTTCCATCTGTGTCCTTAGAAACAGAGGACACACTAGTATAAAGGGAACAGCATCTCTTTTTTTTAAACTGAAAATGCTGCGTTGCATGAGGGCAAAATCTCTCAGTGTTTTGCTTTTCTTGTATACTGCTATAACTTTTTGATGGGTCTTCAGCAAACCCACTTTTTTTGAGAGATCTTTCTATACTCAAGGGAACGGAGCTTAAGCTGGCTGCCTTTCGAAAAGAAAAAACATCAGTTTTTTCCTGGAATGTTATTTCGCTTGTGTTGACATCATCTAAATGTTTCTTCCTCTTTGCGCAATATGGAGTGCTGTCTTTTTCTGAAATCCTTTCATCCAGTTCACTAACTTTTACTTCTGTTTCACTGTCTTCAGCAGGAGAAGTGTTCACATGGTCAGACCAACTGCTTACAGCACTCCGCAGAAGTTTCTGTTTAACACTGTCAGCTACAACTTCTGTCTTCTTTTGCTGAATACCATCTCCCAGGGCAGAGTGTAGGGTAACAGATTCCTGCTGTACCAGTCCCCTGGATAAAGGAGCTGGCTGTTCTTTTGAAGGCTGACTGCTGCTCTTCTTCTTGTCTTCATTTTCATTGTTTGCCTCAACTGACTCTTTGTCACCTCCAGTTTTCTTGATTGGTTTTCTTCTGAAGTATTTTCTTCCAGGAGAGTATTTTTCAGGGTTCAAAGGAGTTTTGGCAGGATCTACATATTGTTCTTCCTTCTCAGCTCTTACGCATCCACAGACATTCCCCATTTGATTTGTAGGAGATCACAGCTCCACAATTTCACTCATTTCAAAATCCAGAGCTTACTTAGATCCTCTCCATTAAGTCTGAAAATTCCACTCTGACGTCTGTTCCACACAGACTTCATGACCATCCTTTTCAGTCTGAGGCCATTTTGCTTATGAGAAAGGCACACACAAGAAATGCTGTGGCATCCTGCCCAGCCGGTCCCTGTGTCTCATTAGACACTGTGGCTTATTTCTGGCCACCAATCCTCTTAGACAAACATTACTGTTCACTGTCAAATTACAACACTGATGAGCTCGCAAGGCAAACCCTTAGCTTCACTGTATGAGAAGACTATGACTGTTTTTAACTTTCAGTTTTCTGAAATGCAGATACACTAACGAAGTTTGCACTTAACCTTTGAGACTACTAGTGGTTCAACGAATGAGAGCAAACAGAAAGCAAATACCAGTCAGGAGAGATTTGGGAAAGTGCCCTTCAAATTTAGTTTCAAAGTGCCTTTCAAATTGAACTTCAGAGACTCTCTACCCTCTACTACATAATTTTTTTTTTCTTAAGAAATACCAACTAATTTTGGTACTTGCACACAAAGAAACAAACCAAAAGCTCAAAAATCTCTGTAAATTATATTAAGACTCTTATTCAAAACAAGTCATAAAAAATAAGATGATTCAATAGCTAGCAGGAGAGATAAGTGGTAAATGCTTAGAATTCTATAATAAAATTGTTTCTAAAAAATCAATCTTTTAAAATAGTTCATAATACTTTTCAAATAATATAAATTTCCAAGCCATCACTTTATCTAATTATTAGGACTTTAATGTGAGCAAATAGATAAATTATGTAATTTAAAGCATGAAACATTTAGCAAAAGGAAATATATGTGCTCTCTCTCTCTCTATATATATATATGCAGTTAAACTTTATATGTAACTTTTATAATTATACCCTAGTTAAATATTATACAGTTTTTATGAGGGACTTGCTGGAAAAATAATGAGTCAGTATGAAACTTGATTTCCAAGGTGTGTATATTTCTAACACTTAGTCATAGATATGGTAAAAAAAAAAAAAAAAAAAAATAGAATGGCATGAAATGGATTTACACGTAAGCAGAAATCATTTCACTCTTAAAAACATTAGTAATTGCCTTTCACTAGGTAGTCTTAAAAGATGGAACTCATTACAGTTTACTAAGTAAGAATATTCAATTAGTCAAGTTAGCAATGATACTGCAGATGTCTGTCAATAACAGATCCTGCATTGTAAAATTTTCCTTATTCATTTAAAAACACTCTCCAGTAGCAAAAACTGAATATCCCAGAAGACAAGCTGGTAAAAATAAGGTCTCAGATTTTTTTTGTTTTTAACTTGATTTTAAATGTATTCAAAGGCAATGAGTGGTACCTTATTCAAGAGAATATAAATGTACAATGGCTGGTACTTGTACTAACATGATGGAAAGGCAACCAGTGATCTGCACTCCCCCAATCCTTCCCTCCATCTCCACTGATGAAGTTTAGATATCTGTCCCCTCCAAATCTCATGTTGAAAATGTGACTCCCAATGTTGGAGCTGGGCCTAGTAGGGGGTGTCTGGGTCATGGAGGCACCTCCCTCATGAACGGCTTTGTGCCATCCCCACAGTAATGAGCTCTTACCCACTTAAGAGTTAGTTGTTTGAGGCCAGCAATAGTACTTCATGCCTGTAATCCCAGCCCTTTGGGAGGCCGAGGCAGGTGGATCACTTGAGGTCAGGAGTTCAAAGCCAGCCTGGCCAACATGGTAAAACCCTGCCTCTAATAAAAATACAAAAATTAGCCAGACATGGTGATGCATGCCTGTAATCCCAGCTACTTGGGAGGCTGAGGCAGGAGAACACTTGAACCCAGGAAGTGGAGGTTGCAGTGAGCTAAGATTGTGCCACTGACTGCACTCCAGCCTGAGTAAGACAGTGAGACTGCATCTCAAAAAAAAAAAAAAAAAAAAAAGAGTTAGTTGTTTGAAAAAGCCTGGTACCTCCTACCCCTCCTCCTCCTTCTCTCTCTCTCTCTTACCATGAGACAATCCTGCTTCACCCTTTTCTTCCACCATGACTAAAAAATTTCCTGAGACCTTATCAGAAGCAGATGCCAGGACCATGTCTCTTATACAGCCTGCAGAACTGTGATGATTCAAATAAAGCTTTTTTCTGTTCTTTATAAACTACTCAGCCTCAGGTATGCCTTTACAGCAACACAAAATGAACTAATACACCTGCCAAACTCAGCAGCTGTCCATTTCTAGGCCATATACACTGCTACCTCTCCCAGAAATAGCCCAACTTAGTCTGCCTGGTTACTGGCATTCATCTTTCAAAGCCTATCTCTAATATCTGTGAAAATGTCCCATATTCTCTAAAACCATCCCGATCCCACTACAACGCTCCTTTCCCATACATTTCTATTTTCATTTATATCATCAATAATATTCATTACCTTATGTTATAGCTAATTTCATGTACACTCTCCCAATAAACAGAACAATATACTTCATTATCTTAGTATCTCTGGATCTAGCATGTGGTGGCTAATGATATAGGATTACTGTAATGATAATGCTTACCTTCAGAAAGTCTGACTGAAAAACAGATTCCATTTATGATGCTACAACAAATATTGTTAAAATAAAACAAATTGGTCTTTTGAAATCGCTTCCATTATTTATGTAAAGTAGAGAGAAAAAGGCTGAGAGTCACTCTGAGTTAGGATGATTACCACTCATAAATCTTTGTATCTTGGCATAACCAAAAAACAATTCTAATCTCAAGTTACTGTAGTACTAAAAAAAAGTTATTTCATTTAAATAAGAGAGAACACTTCCATTTAACCAAAACATAGATGTGTTCCATTCCAAATAGACCTTGGTCTAATTTTAAAATATTGGTGATAATTTGTTATATCATCTTATAATTAAAGCCCTAAAATACAATGGATTCTAGAACATTATGCCACAGGATATTAGAAGCATTTTTTTTTTTCGAGACAGAGTTTTGCTCTTGTTGCCCAGACCGGAGTGCAATGACGTGATCTCAGCTCACTGCAACCTCTGCCTCCTGGGTTCAAGTGATTCTCCTGCCTCAGCCTCCTGAGTGGTTGGAATTACAGGCATGTGCCACGACGCCCGGCTAATTTTATATTTTTAGTAGAGACTGGGTTTCTCCATGTTGGTCAGGCTGGTCTTGAACTCCCAACATCAGGTGATCCGCCTGCCTCGGCCTCCCAAAGTGCTGGGATTACAGGTGTGAGCAATCGCACCCGGCCTGCGAAACTGCTTTTGGTACTTCTGTGACTAGTCTTCGTCTCTCCTCCAAAGGCAGCTGAACCCAAAAGGGCTCTATTAGTATATAATTCCTTTTTGAAGACTTTTGCTTTAAATTTTCTCAAACTCAGCCTCTAAATACATGCTTCTACCCCCCAATCCTTCTGCACATGTTGGCTTGTTATTTTCTAGTCTCTGCTCCCAGGAGCTTGGGTCTCCAAGGTCTTCTTTCTAGATGAAACTATTGATCTATACTCCACCTTAATTTTCTTGTGGTCTCTAGTGGCATTTCATACTGCTCACCATTCTTTCTACTTGAAATTCTCTTCCCTTGTTTTCATCAGTACATTTTCCTATTATTTCATTCATCTCTCCAAATGCTTCTTTTCTCTTTCCTCAGCAGAATCTTCTCCTGCTCCCATAACCATGGGCCTTCTCCAAATTTCTATCCTTAGCTCTCATCTCTTCTCCATTTGTGCTCTTCTTTTGGGTCCCCTGAAGATTCCTTCTTTATGATAAAAACAGTGATCACTTGTGTAGTGGTAACTTCCCCAAGTTTATATCTGTACCTCTGGCTTCTCAGCTCCACTCATGTCTCCAACTGCTCAGTAGACAGATGCACAGGATATCCCACCATCCCATCAAGCCCGCCCACAAGGTCACCGCTTTTCCCCTTAGCATCACCCCCATGTCTCTCAGTAGTCTACTGTTTCTTAATCTCTCAGGCTAAAAAAAAGTTTTGTTATCTTTAATAAATCCCTTTCCTTCATCCTCTATGCCCTGTGTCCAAGTCCCTTTCTTTTTTTTTTTTTTTTTTTTTTGAGACGGAGTCTCGCTCTGTCGCCCAGGCTGGAGTGCAGTGGCCGGATCTCAGCTCACTGCAAGCTCCGCCTCCCGGGTTCACGCCATTCTCCTGCCTCAGCCTCCCGAGTAGCTGGGACTACAGGTGCCCGCCACCTCACCCGGCTAATTTTTTGTATTTTTTTAGTAGAGACGGGGTTTCATCATGTTAGCCAGGATGGTCTCGATCTCCTGATCTCGTGATCCGCCTGTCTCGGCCTCCCAAAGTGCTGGGATTACAGGCTTGAGCCACCACGCCCGGCCCCAAGTCCCTTTCTTTCTTTCTGTGAAGTGTGATCTCTTCTATTCAATTTTCCATCCCAACTGAGTCCTGACCTTTATCACTACCTCAGCTTCACAGCTTATCTCTCTTACTATGGACTCTGCTCATTTCTATATATTTTACATCGAACTAATGGATGTTGTTTCCTAAAACACACTTTTTAAAATTTAGCAGAATTTAACTGAGCGAAAAGCAATTCGGGAATCAGGCAGCCTCCAAACCAGAATGGATTCAGAGAGACTCCAGCACAGGTCCTGTCACTGAAAAAGATTTATGGACAGAAAAAGGAAAGCGATGAACAGAAACACATTTTTTTTTTTAAGCTCAGAGTAGTAACATGACTTACCCACTGGCATCACAACAATAAGTAAAAGAGCCAAGAACGAAACTTAATTCTGCCTCCCTCCAGTCTGAATGCTTTCCATTGCCCCAGTGATCCTTGGTCTAACATTCAAAATTCAGACACAGCCTACCAAACCAGTTGGTGGTGAAGTGACTGATTCTCTCCAGCAGGTCTCCGACTTTCCCAGCTGGGGTTCTTGCAGTTTCAACCCTACTAAAAGCTCTAGAATCTGACCCACTTAGGGCTAATTAAATGATCCCCAACAAAGTCACTGAAGAACTCCATATGAAATCAGCTTTTTGGTCAGTTCTACTTAGACTTTACACAGTTCTGATAACAAGGTCTGGATCTGTGCTTCATGCCAAATTATTGCGTTCATTTAGGTTCACATATTTGATCCCCTAAGGATAGAGTCCTCCAGTAATGGGATCCCTCAGTCCTTTGGGGTCCTGGCTTCCAGTTCTGGTTACTGGCTCTTCTTGACATTAACAGCCCAGCTAAGTGGACATCCACCTGTATAAGCTGCCCTGTAGTCTGGCTGGCTAACACCTTTTCCTTCAATTACCTGGATCTCCATGAATGTCCTTCTGCTGAAACTATTCAGTTGCCTGTTCAGGTCCTAGACCTACCTAGACTCTGCTTCCTGTAACTCTCCATACCTGTCAAATCTATCCTGTTCCAACGAGCCCCCAGGTGCATTATTCTTCACCATTTGTCTACATAACCTGTATTTCAGCCAATTTAAAAAAAAAAATTTTTTTTTTGAGATAGTGTCTTGCTCTCTGGCCCAGGCTGCAGTGCAGTGGCACAATCTCAGTTCACTGCAACCTCCACCTCCTGGGTTCAAGAGATTCTCCCACCTCAGCCTCCTGAGTAGCTGGGACTACAGGCACATGCCACCACACCTGGCTAATTTTTGTAATTTTTAGTAGAGATGGGGTTTCACCATGTTAACTAGGATGGTCTCGATCTCCTGACCTTGTGATCTGCGCGCCTCGGCCTCCCAAAGTGCTGGGATTACAGGTATGAGCCACCGTGCCCGACCTTAAAAAACTTCTTACTCCTCACCAGATTTGTTTCAAAACCCCAAGTCCTTTTTGAAGCTGGCAAGGGATCTCTTCCTCCTTCAAGATCCAACTGTACAGTAATCAATTGGTAAGATGTACTGAGTGCCTACTGTGGGTCAG
Organism: Rhinopithecus roxellana; assembly: GCF_007565055.1. Lineage (NCBI taxonomy): Eukaryota > Metazoa > Chordata > Mammalia > Primates > Cercopithecidae > Rhinopithecus > Rhinopithecus roxellana. Next base: position 47,429,260 of record NC_044552.1, on the reverse strand, counting down.
GCTCTGTGCTATACACACAACATTTCTGGGGTTTTTTATTTTAGATTCAGGGGGTACAAGTGCAGATTTATTACATAGGTATATTACATGATGTTGAGGTTTGGGGTACAGATGATCCCATCACTCAGACAGGGAGCACAGTGCAGAAGAGGTAGTTTTACAGCCCATGCTCTTTTTCCCCTCCTTCCCACCTCTAGTAGCAGAACAGTTCTTGAGCAGACCAGCAGTTAGTAAACTAAAGCAAGTTCTAAAGTTAGGAATCTCCTTAAATCAAATGAAGATTCTTTTTAATGTATCATTTCCCCAAAACTAAATCAAAATCAGTCCTCAATTGGCTCAGGTTTATTAGATAATAATTCAGTCAATAAATATGCACTTTCCTCAAATCTAAAGAGAGAAAGCACAGCTCTGCAAAAAACATGAAGACTTTTCTTCTATTTCACATCTCTTTATAATTATACTGCCATCTAGTGTCTATCAAAGGAGGAAATAGTTGACATAGCTAAGAAACTGTATTAATAAAAAACATTCTAAATAAGGACTAATCATAAAACATTTAAGTATCTAAAACAGGTAAAACTTTCCAATGAGCAAAAAATATATGTCTCCAGTCAACAAAAAGAAATATGTCTTTCAATTCTGAGATTAAAAACATTGTCTTTAAAACTATATTTAAGTTTATCAAGAACAGGAAACTAGTTGCCAGATTCACAAGCAGCATGTCGCTTAAAAGAACAATTCAAATATATTATTAAAGAAAGAAGTTTGAAATTTATTTTTCTTCCATAGAACATGAATGTGTCATTCACCCTTCATATGAACTACCTGAAAACTAGCAATTAGAAGCTGAGATTAAGAAAATTTGGGCTTACCTGAAAGTGCAAAATTATTGTCCAGATTAATCCCAAAGTCAATTTGGGATTTCCATCTGTTATGTCATCATTTCTAATATTCACTAATTTCACCTGTTTTGTATGTGAAGAAGAGATAAAACCAACTGTTTATCAAACCTGAACCAGTTATCTTTACCTACATAAAAGCACTTCTAAATTACACGAAGAAAAAAATTGAATAATTTAAATACCAGTAGTCAACTAAATACTGTTTCACCCTTATTCTCAATCATTTTATATTACAAATTATACGATAACAACAAAGAAAGAGCAAGTATTATTGGGTTCTTGTCTTCCACCGCAGACATCCCCAACCCAACCCCCAAACCTATACAATAGGGACTGGGCTGCACAGCAGGAGGTAAGTGGGCCAGGAAGCATTACCACCTGAGCTCTGCCTCCTGTCAGATCAGCCACAACATTCGATTCCTATAGAGGTGCAAACCCTATTTGTGAACTGCGCATTTGAGGGATCTAGGTTGCGCACTCCTTATAAAAACCTAATGCCTGATGATTGGAGGTGAAACAGTTTCATGCTGAAACAACCTCCACTACCCCTACCACCCACTTCATGGAAAAATAGTCTTCCATGAAACCAGTCCCTGTTGCCAAAAAGGTTGGGGACTGCTGTTCTAGAGCAAGTACTAAAAGCATTCACTTGTCAATACAAAAGTACAACTCCTCAAGTGAGAAGTCCTAAATACTTGAGATCTTAAAATTAGAAATAATTTTGTCTTTTAAAAATAAATTTTATTTTACTCTTACCATTAAGTATGAAACTATTCTAACAATTCTAACAACTTTCTCAAATTTCCATTACAACGTTTTAAAATAACTAGCATTATTTTGCTATCAATATGCCATAAATATATAAGTCACTGAGCATTTCGAAGGCTGTTCAAATATTTTAAAATAATATAATACTCAGACTTAAAGCTTATCAACTGTCAAACTGTGCATTCAGGTAAATAAATCCAATGATGATCCATTTACTTCCTGGACAAAATCATTTAATATCATGAATTTAAATACTGAGAATTATATACTATGATATTTAACATTTTACTTATTGGACAAAATACTGCCAGAAAACATTTCAGAAGTACCCTTCTGGAATCTTCCATGAGAATGATGAACAATGAGCAAACATCAATAACATTTAAAATATTTAGGCAATGAGGATTTAGTAGTATTTAATAGAGAAAAGCATTTTAATGTTCATAATATTGATGAATAATAAGAAATAATAAAAGCTAGTGTTTACCTCTCCCTCTCTCCCTTGCCTTTTTTTTTTTTTTTTTTTTTTTTTTTGAGACGGGGCTCATTCTGTTACCCAGGCTGGAGTGCAATATTGCAATCATGGCTCACCACATCCTCAATTTCCTGGGCTCAAGTGATCCTCACGCCTCAGTCTCCCAAAGTGCTGAGATTACAGGCATGAGCCACCACACCCAATCTCTTCCCTTTTTCAAACTATTAAAAAAACAAAATTGTTGCTGTCCCCTCTGACTCTCACTGTCTTCAATAATTTTCAACTCTCCTACATTTTTTTCTACTAATTGAAAAAATTACTAATATTTTGGCTTATGACACTATAATATGTAATGCCATCAAATCAAGATCATATCCAATATATTATTAATTCTTTTCCATGATTTCTCCTGATACCTCAAGCAAGTTGGGGGCTATTGTCAGAAATGCTGTTATATCTTTACTCATAAATTATCCAATATTATCTACTTATAAAAAACAAAATATTGCCTTATCACTACTAAGTATGAAAAATGCTTACACTTAATTTAAAGTATTATATAAAGTATTTTTATAAAAATTGACTAATTTCATATATCAAGTATAAAAAATAAAGTATTGCATCCCCACAATTAAGAACTGTTCATAGGCATTCTTAACATTCTATTGCTACTAAAATGTCAGTAACTTCCTAGGCAAATGCAATCCAATTCGAACAGAAAGAAAATCAGTTGTTCTTATATAGATGGAAATGTAGTCACTTATAATTCCTCTGGGCTTATCTCCACTACTAACTTCTTTTCTTGGGAGCAAATGTTTAAAAACATTTTTAAATATTTGCTTCACCAAAGCACAAGATTACTGGTTATAATTCACAGGCAAATTTAACCTTGTCATTCCTTGACATGTTTCTACATAGATGTATTAGTAACATATGTTTATATGATTATAGTATTTTCAAAACATCATACCTGGCGTCTTTTCAAATAATCAAGTGCAATTTGTACATTCTGTAGTCTGTGAAAACGCATCCGACCTTTTTCTCTGGGCTAAGAACAGAAAAATACAGGTATAAAAAAGAGTTTCTGTTATCACAGACCATGCTAATTTAAATATACTTTCTGTTCATCTTAATACATCAAAACAGTATTTACGGTTGAGGTAAGGCCGTAAGATTTTCTAAGAAGTTTTTAATTTCTTTATATTGTCTGAGATTGAATGTAAACTATTACGGATTTTTTTCCAAGTATGTTTTATTTAAACATATACTTTATGACAATTTTTTAATTTAAACAAAAGGAAAGAGAAAATTGTCACAGAACATACAGATTTTTAATATTTGGTAATAAAACAATGCTAGCCTACAATTATTTAGCCATGGAGGCACAAAAATAATTAAATACCATTCATCATTTTACCTTCTTATTGAACACTATTAGCAAGAGTGTTTTATAACTGTATATATACACACACACATATATACATATGGCATATTAATGAAAATGAGATAAAGTAGCATGCAGTTAGTATAAAAATCACCAAGAAGGAGAAAGACAGAGAAGGTTTACTTAGCCATGATAGAGAAAGAGAGAAAACCAATTAAAACCATATATTTCCTCTTTATTTTATTTTAGCTTTTTCACAAAAGTGGACGCTATGATAATCAGAAAGGACTCTATACTCGTTTTACACTACTTGGGGATGGACACAATTATTTTCTCAGTCTCAGCAAAAGTGACAGACGAGAATTATTTTCCTTAATGCCGTTTCCCTTAAGAAACAAGTTAGCATGAAGGAAAACATAAGGAAATAGGGCTGAGAAATTCTTAGAAAAAAATATAAAGAATGGAGCTGAAATTTATCACATAAAATCTTCCAAAAGGAAAAAAGAAAAAAGACAATTGACAGTTTGGCTTCTTCAGTATGTATAGGTTGCCGAAGCCAAAGGTGCCATAATAAAACAGACAGCACACCACAGAAGGAAAAGTAAGTTCTGCATAACAAGTAGAAATTATGTTGATAAATTTACCCACTGGATCCAACAAAAGCACAATTTCCAGTAAAATCAAGGGGCACCAGGTATGTAGAAGACAAAAGAAGAAGCACGTCTGTCTTGCAAAGGTAGGCTGCAGTCAACTAAGAGTCATGGAGATTAAACAGCTCTGTGAGTTCTATCGGGATACTGGATTTTTAAATCTCCCTTTTAAATACATGAGATACATTAGAGAGGTGAAACATGTCCATCAAATACCTATTGCCAACAGGTGTGGTTTAAAGTAGAAACTTAAATACTAAAAAAAATTTCCCTAAGTTCTTTCATAAAAAGCAATAAATAGTTGCCATGTTTGAAATATCACTTCCAGAAATTGAATGAATTTGCACAAAAATTCGCAGACTTGTAAAATTTCCATGTTTATATACAATGTATATAAAATTGTTTAACTAAGATGCCATCATGTACTTTAAGTCTGTTTAATTACCATGCAGTGCACAGTAATGTATACATAATTCAATCAATTTTAGCTCTCTGAAGGTAATTTAAAGAGAAAATATTTCCTTTGTCCAATTTTTTGGTACAAACACATCTACCTCAATGTGGGTTTTGGTCCTTTCTATGCTTTTCTAAAAAGGAGCCTGAACCCAGTAGTTACTTCTCTATCAGGTTAGCGCTCACCGCATGGGAACGGCTAGGTTAGTCAAGTTATGGGGGCGACACCTACCCCCTTATCCTCATCCTCCACATCCTCATGCTGTTCATATTCGCATGCTTCTGTTGCACTCACCAATCGTAAGGTCTTCAAAAAATCTCGCTCCCTTGGCTAATGAATATAACAGACAGAAGATAGGACAGCAAAGACACAAGACAGACCAGAAATGAAAAGAAGAGCATGAACAGAACATAATGAAAGAGAACAGGTAACAAGAAGGGGAAGTAATGTTCACAAAAAGAAAAAAAAAAAAATGACACCTACGGAATGGGTTAGATCATTTTTCAGAAAGCAATGTTTATTTTCTTGCTATTTGTAAGTCTTTTAATATGTGGTTATATTATGCATCCAACTTCTGCTAAGCAAAAAAACCCAAAGGTAAAAAAGAAGCAAGAACAAAAACAGTATTTTAATTATAGAACTGATTACATAAGTGAAGTAATCGAAGTGCTTCAATCTCAAATTCACGTCATTTGAAGTTTGAAAATGCTTAGGAATCTAACCAAAACTTCTTTTTCAGGCAGAATTCACAACTCAAAAGATGAATGTTGCAAAAATCTGAATAGTCTGCACCGAAAACACACTGGTCCTATGCAGAAAAGATTACACGTTCTTCAAAATAAAATAAGAAAAGTTAAAACTTACCAAGGTATCTCCTGAAAGAACCTCTAAAAGAGAAATCAAATTGTGTCCATCCCTTAAGTCTTCATAGAGATCATTCACATGCTTTCGAACCTACAAAGAGAAAAGCAAAATTTGGGGGCCTAGAACGCAGAATCATCCTTAACATTCTTAAACATAAAAAGGAGACAAGTAAAAAACATTCCTCACATGGTATTCATTCACACACCTATTTTTAAATTTTTAAAACGCTTATTACTTAAAAACTAAATTTAATTTAAAAACTTAAAAAAGTGAATTTCAGATTAATAATTCAAAAAGAAAATTCAAATTATTACATTTTTAAGACACTAGAAAAAACATAAGCCTGGACTACTACATGGGGTTACAATTCTTCAAATACGGGCAATGTTGTGACTTTATTCACGATTCCCGGTACAGCGGCCAGTGCCACCTTAACAAGAGGGTAGAGTTTTCACCCCCGCAGTTGAACTTCTAGCCCAAAACAGGATCAAGGATGCAGAGGAACATTTTTAGAAATCATAGACGTGAGCTGGGTGAAGGGTACATGAGACTCTACATATTATTTTGTCAATATCCTATGAGCCTATAATTATTTCAAAAAAATTTTTTGAAATCCGTACGTGTCAGGTTAGAAGGCCTCTGTCCAAACCCTCCTCTGCACAATATAAGTCTTCTTATAGTGGAAGATTTTCGTAAATAACACTAGCACAAAATCAACAATCAACCTACAATAGCTTCCTCCGTTTCACAGGCCTGATTTAGAAGTCTGTGATTTTAGAACCCAAACCATCAAAGATTTCCCAAAAGCTTTGTTCAGCCTGCCAAGTAGGGATAGCTCTAGTAACCACGTGGCCCACTACAAGGTTTGTGTTGGACAGCCACATGTCAAAGAAGGCTATTAAGATTACTGTTCCACAGTGGGCTGGCACATTTCGATTTTCTCACCTTTCAGTAATTCTGGGCTGCTCCCATGAAAGGAGACAAAGAACTGGGCCAGAAAGAAGCAGGAACCAGAATCCCGCCTACTTCACCCATGGCACAAGCCCTGTATACAAATGAATCCAACTCCTTTGCTTCCAACTTCCAAAATGTCAAGTGATATACAGCAAAAAGTAATGAAAAGATCTAAACTTATAATCAAAACTATATAACTACACAAACACAAACACAAGAAGAGGCCTAATGTAAACTGGAAGCAAACTTTTATGGTAAGTCTCTCAGTTCCGAAAAACAGTTTAAATCCCATAAAATTTTATTATCTTAATTGACTCTCTCTCTAGATATATGTTTTACAATATCTTTTGTTAGTGTCAGAAAATGTTTTTGATTGATGAAGAAAAAGTTCCCTTAGGAATTTCTTATCAAATTTACCAGCTTTTACATCCAGTGTTCTGGCACTATTTACGTAAGTCACAGAACCTTTTAATATTCAATTACCCATCTAGGCATAATTAACTACAAATAATATAAATACTAAGCTTACACTCAATAGCTCTACCACAAAGTAACTGTTCATGTCAACAGTACCATTGAAATGACAGCAAAACTGAAGGCAAATCAAATTACTTTTAACCAAGTCTCCATCTTTACAAATTGACATTTTATTTTGATTTCCTAATTCCCAAGGAGTATCAGTTGAATCTCTGATGTCATAATACCAACGTAAGACAAAGTATAAAAACACTTTATTCCCCCCAAAAAATGTTATAACACATTTTAAGCAATCCTTGTTTAGAAAAACCCGTAAATACGGCTGGGTGCAGTGGCTCACGCCTGTAATCCCAATACTTTGGGAGGCCAAGGCAGGTGGATCAATCGCCTGAGGTCAGGAGTTCGAGACCAGCCTGACCAACGTGGTGAAACACCATTTCAACTAAAAATACAAAAATTAGCCGCGCACGGTGGCAGGTGCCTGTAATCCCAGCTACTCAGGAGGCTGAGACAAGAGAATCACTTTAACCCGGGAGGTGGAGGTTGCACTGGGCGGAGATCAAGCCATTGCACCCCAGCCTGGGTGACAGAGTGAGACTCCATTAAAAAAAAAAAAGAAAGGGGAGGGGTGGGGAGGGAAGGGGAGGAAAGGGAAGAAAGAAGGAAAAGGAAAAGGAAAAGGAAAGGGAAAAGAGAAAAGGAAAAGAAAAGAAAGACCTGTAAATAACCAAATAATTTACAAAGGAATTATCCATTCAATTAGAATATTTACCTTGAGATACCATGAAATGACAACTCTCTCAACTTCTTAACTGTATTTCAGAGATTAATCAATTTTCAAGGGCCTTTTCAGGAACATATCTACTACATGCATGATATGTACGCGAAGAGATAAGCACTTACTGAAATGAGTACTAATACTGCAATTTCCTACTCATGGAAGACAATTTTTCCACAGATGCAGGCGAGGGCGATTTTGGGATGAAACTGTTCCACCTCAGATCATCAGGCATTGGATTCTCATAAGGAGAGCACAACCTAGATCCCTCACATGCACAGTTCACAAAAGGGTTCGCAGCCATGCACTTTGAGAGGCCAAGGTGGGCGGATCACTTGAGGTCAGGAGTTTGAGACCAGCCTGGCCAACACGGCAAAACCCATCTCTACTAAAAATACACAAAAAAAATTAGCCAGGTGATGTGGCGTATGCCTGTAATCCCAGCTACTTGGAAGGAGAATCACTTGAACCCGTGCGGCAGACGTTGCAGTGAGCCGAGATTGTGCCACTGCACTCCAGCCTGGGCAACAGAGTGAGATTCTGTCTCAAAAAACAAACAAACAAACAACAGGGTTCATGCTCCTATGAGAATCTAACACCATCACTGATCTGGACAGGAGGCGGAGCTCAGGTGCTAATGCTGGCTGGCCCAGTGCTCGCCTGCTGCTGTGCAGGCCACTTCCTAACAGGCCATGGACCGGACTGGACCAGTACCTGTCTGTGGCCTGGGGGTTGGGGACTCTTGTATTAAAGCACTGTAAGAATTCATTCAGTCCCATTCTAAGGCACAAGCTTGAATTTATAAGGCTAAGACCTACTTAAAAACAAGGTAGAAAAGCTAAGCTTGTGAATGTCATGTACATTAACACATCTAAATCTGTGTACTTCTTAGTTATATCTCCAATATAACCAGAAAGCAGCCAAACTCTAAAAGAGCCTGAATGGGAACACTAAAAGATTTATATAAACAACATTATACAGCTCCTGATCCTCAGCCAGCTGCTTCATCTCTCAAAATAAATGACTTTACTGTGCAGGTCTGATACCCTCAGTACACAGAAGGACAGTAGAATCCAAGCACGTGATTGGTTGGGGCCTTCCAGAACTGTAATAGTGCTGGTCCACTATGCCTACAACCTACCAGACTCACATTTCACTCTATATTCCACTTGTTGTGTCTTTCTCACTCCAGGACAGTTAAAGATGGGGAGTGACTTGCCAGCTTGACTTGCCAGACTGAACAAAACCCTCTACATAAGGGAAACTTTCCCAAACCAGGTGTCATTTGTTACCACTGTATTTATGCAACAACAAAGAAAAATTAAAACACGTTTAGAGAAGGAAAATAATATTACGCCATGCAAATCTAAATTAGGAAAAGAGGGTCAGGTGCGGCGGCTCATGCCTGTAATCCTAATATTTTGGGAAGCCGAGGTGGGTGGATCACGAAGTCAGGAGTTCAAGACCAGCCCAGCTAAGATGGTGAAACCCTGTCTCCACTAAAAATACAAAAAGTTAGCCGGGCATGGTGGCAGTGAGCTGAGATCATGCCACTCCAGCCTCAGTGAAGGAGCAAGACTCCCTCTAAATTAGGAAAAGAGAAAACCTGTGATAAGGGAAAGGGCATTTTAGTCCTGCTTCTGCCCCTGGCCTTATGAATTTGTACCAACAGCCTAAACTCTCTAGGCTTCAGTTTTTTTATCTTTAAAATAAAGGTTGGAAAACAGAAAACTCCTAGTTCAACCTAAAGAACAAAAAGTCTGTAATCTTTAAATCAAATTATTATCATTTTTAAAAATCAATGACCTGTCAACTTAGAAAACGTATAAAATAAAAGTTACTCTTAAGACTTATGGCTTAATTTCTCAAGAATTTTAGAAGGAAATGCAGAAATAAACTAATTTAACTTCTATGATGCTTGAAAAAAATCTAGAGAGACTGGCTATCCCCGATACCGCCTGCTTTTCCTGTCTCAACTGATTATTCTGAGGGTCCACAGAAATACTGCACATGGAAAATGTCCTATAAAATATAAGATATCATTCTCTGAAAAGCAAATGTCACTAACAATAATAAACAAAAACATACACACCATGAGTTACTACTAGATGCCTCACTTTGTGCTAAGTACTTTATAATACTGGGTCAGTTTCCTCAGCACAAATGAATGGAATAAAAGAGGATGCTATTAAAAATTAAAAATCAACATTATGGGTAAAGGGTAGTCAGGAATGAACTGAAGGGAAAGAATTGGGGTTCCAATCTAATCTAGCAAGAAATTTAAGGGAAAGAAAAGAAGGGAAAGTAAACAGTTAAAGCCTACATAGAAAAGCTTTTATTTTGCCCCAGGAGTGAGTCATAGGCATTTGGCCTGGTAACTGTCCTTCACAGATGACTATACTAACTGCCAATATCCCTAACATTCCATTCCATTTTCAGTTTTTAATCAAGCATTCCTTCTTCTCTTTTTGGATGCTTTCTCCCTATGGGACAAAAAACTGTCTGGATCAATAGTGCTAGAGGAAGTGATGAGCAAAGTAAAAGCGCTATGAAATACTCTGGGATTAACTTACATAACTTGAATTACATAACAAGGGTGATACAGCATTTTCTGTATTTCACACAATTCTAGTAGAATTTTGCAGTACTTTTAAAAAATACGTATACAGCATTGCACCTAGAGTTTACCTCTAGGGGGCACTAATATTTTACTTAAAAGAATATCCCAAGAAAGAAAAATAGACTAGAAAACATTCTATGGGCAACAAAAATTCTAAACAAGATGCTGGTGATGACATGGACAATATTTCAAATTTATTTTGGAGAGAGAACAGAGTAGATCACACCAGGTCTGTATTACCTAACTGGCTTAACTGATCAAAAACACTACACTGAAAATTTCCTTTCGTTAACCTGTAATTGTTTGGTTTTATATAGGCTAAATCAAATTCAGCTTTGAAGAAAAGAGAATCATTATATAGCTGCTTGCTGAATGTTTAAACTTCTTTTTTTTAAAAGTCTAATGTTAATCTAGACAAATTTCTTTTTTTTTTTTTTTTTTTTTTTTTTTGAGACGGAGTCTCGCTGTGTCCCCCAGGCTGGAGTGCAGTGGCACGATCTCAGCTCACTGCAAGCTTCGCCTCCCGGGTTCACACCATTCTCCTGCCTCAGCCTCCTGAGTAGCTGGGACTACAGGCGCCCATTACCGCGCCCAGCTAATTTTTCGTATTTTTAGTAGAGACGGGGTTTCACCATGGTCTCGATCTCCTGACCTTGTGATCCGCCCGCCTCGGCCTCCCAAAGTGCTGGGATTACAGGCGTGAGCCACCGCGCCCAGCCAATCTAGACAAATTTCACAAAAATTTTACTTCTCATTATTTAAACATATTACTATTGTTTAGCTGCAATTCAATTCAGGTCACAAAGTATTTATTGAGCATCTATCCATCATATGCCACGGTATCCTTTAACTTCTATGGGTACAAAGATGAATAATAAGAAGCCTGTAATCTGAGATGAAAGAAATTTAGGAAAGAAATTGCAGTATAAAGTAAATGCATTCAGAGAACACTCAGTAAGCTATGAGGAGATTAACCCAATCTGGGGTCTTCCCAGCAAAGAAGAAGGGAATATTCCAGGTGAAGGGAGGCGGAAGAACAAAGGAAAAAGGCAAGGACACACAAAACTCTATGTGAGTTAGAAGGAAGGAAAGCAGTGATGAAGTCAATGAAGCATGAGGTGGAAGATGAGGCTGCAAGGAAGCACGAGTGGACACAGAGGCTTCATATCCCAGGTTAAGAAACTTGAACTTTTCCTACACAAAGAAAACTATGAATTTTAAGCAGAATGAGGCCATAATATCTCTGACAAATATAAAAGCTTCCCTGTAAACTATTATCCTAAGCAAAAACAAATCAATCACAGGTAAAATCAAGGGCCCAATCATTACACAATAATAGAGGAAAGGTCCCTCAGGAAAAAAGGAAACTGAAAGAGACATTCCATTAATGAAGCTTGGGTAAAATGCAGGCATCCTAGTGTGCTCTGCAGCAGGGAGCAAAACATCAGCCACATAAAGGGTTCACAGTCCTCTCTTAAAGAAGTTCTATATCTAAAGGATACAGTATTCTGGAAAACAATCAGCTATCTTTAGAAAGAAACATAAATAATAAAAGAAGGCTTGTCCCAAATGAGATCGCCTCACTAGTTTGAACAAATTGGGTGGCGAGAAGAAGCATAGTTTGCTTTAGTGAAAATTATAAATTAAAACATTTTTCAATGCAATTTTTTTAGATCAAACAAGTACGTTCATAAAAAATAAGCTGTCAAGTTCTCCTGGGCGAGTTCCTTAGACAGCCTACTTGAAAAAATAAAGGTAACATAAATATCAATATATTAACATATTAATTATTGATAAGAAAATTAACGCTTTTAAAATACACAAAAAAAATGCTCAGAAACATTGTATTATCTTAGGTAGCTGCCTTATCTAAAGTGGTTTTTTCATTATAAATGTCTTTCAGTACTACTTCTTCAGGAGTTGTGAAAGAATAAAACTACAATTCACATTCTACCTAAATTATTATAAATGTGAAATTGGTGCAGTTGAGTATAATAGGCAAATATTCTTCTTTGGCATGATAAAAAGGTGGTTATGGTTTTTTAAGGTACTATGTTAAGTCAACATTAATTAAGGCCACATAGAATTCATCTCCTTTAGGCTATTTTTAAACTATGAAATAAAGATATTAGTTATACATCTTAAAGTATTAATGGATAACATAATAGAGACTTTTTTTAAAATCCACATTGGCACTAGGCAGTACAAATAATGTGTCTACTTTCTTTGGACCTCATTCACTCCTTGACAAAGAATGTTTCTCTTTTAAGCTTTTGGGTCGACAATCTATAATTAAAATGCAAAAACTGAATGGCCTTTTCTAGTCTTTCACCACAAGGTGGAACTAGGTAGTTAAATAAAATAAAAACATTTATTAATATATTACAGATAAACACTTTAAGATTTGGGGTATTTTAGTCACTGTTTCACCTAGGTTATTTTTATTCTCTTCTATACAGTTTCGCCATGGTTTCAGCAACCTTTTTAAAAGGCTATTTCCATTTGTAAATATTTTCAAGTAGGTAACTTTTCTGTAACAGTTTGAGGTTTGGGTTGGTTGGTTCTGGTTTGGTTTGGGTTTAGGTCTCTATCTTTCCTATCTTCCCTTGTATTAGCAAGAAAACACACAAAAAATCTATTTTTGCTCACATTTTCCCCTGAACCTGTAGATTTTTCATCTCTTGCACAGCTGTACAGATCTTGGTGTGGGGCAATTATAATGTAACTGAAAGGGAGAAATAAATTCAGAAATCAATATACTCTGCACAGTGTATCTTTATTGCTATCTGTACAGTTCCTTGGAGTTAGTTTTTATTAAAGATGTATTCTAGACAAACTCCATACTACAATGTCTAACAAACGAGCATTGGTTTGTAAAGGCATCAGCATTACCCATTCCATATATGAGGGAAGAACAGCTAATAAATATTACTGTGCAATCTTTAAAAAGAGGAGGAGGTTTTTTAGATAAGACTAAGGATGCTTCTTTCCAGTATTCTGTCTGTTTGGCAGGAAAATATGGGCATTACCTTTTACAGGTTTTTCAAATATCCTCCTAGCTCCTTACTTATATAAATCTTTCTTTAAACTCTTTATCATCACCTCAAAAAAATCATGGTAAGTACTACTATGTCAAGAGCAATTTTTAACACCAGCATAAGAAAAAGAGGAGGAACCAATTGATATCCTTATTATGCTCACCTTTTTCCTTCTCCTCCTACTTTCTCATAAACACACAAAAAAAATTTGGGCAAAAGAAAAAGCTGGGAAAGGAAGGGTCATAATCACTTAACACGTCTAACGAGAAAACCTACTCAAGGAAACAAAATTTTGATTGAAACAAGTGAAAATGTGTGGTTGTAATATAAAGACTGTTAGGCAGGAATCTAGACCCAACATGGCGGCCTTTTGTTAAAGGCCTTTTGTTAAAGACTCCCTTCACCCTTGTACACACCCGCAGACTTACACGCGTCAGAGTTCCGGCTGGGCAACCACACTCCCCCATGACCTGCAGCTCACCTGCATTCCACAAGTTGGTAAACAGCAGTTTCGGTTGACAGTTTCCAAAGACCCCTTCCTCATGACCCTTACTCGACTCCTGCCCTAGTAGTTTCAAGACCCCCCAGGCCCTGTTTGTACAGCCAGCTTCCCTACCTCTCAGGCTATAAAAAGCCCCTACCCTCCTCCCTCAGCGCGACTTCCTCGGCCTGCACCTTTGGACCGAGGAACCTCGCCCGCGAGTCCTAATAAAGGCTATTCTCACTGCCATTTGCCTTGTGTCTTCATTCCCGGTTCAGCTCTAGCCTCAGTTTACCTTTACATTTGGTGCCAAAACCCAGGAGGAGACCCCCCCCTCCCCGGACCCCTGCTGGGTCGGGCAGGCCCTCCTCTTCCCGAGCCAGTACCTCCTTTCCGAGCCGGGAGCTGTTTCACCAAATCCAAGTGGTGATCAATTCGATCACTGCTGGGTAAGTGTTCCCCCGTCCTGTAGGCTCCCTCTGGGAAGTCCCTGTCCGAAACGCGTGGCCACGTCAGGGGCTCCCTCCGGTCAACTGTGACCTTGGCACCAGGGACTAGGAGACGTCCAACCTCCCCAGAAGCCACTGTACCCCGCACTCTGCGTGGCAGTAGGAGGACGCTCTCATTGCCGCCGGACTACCCGCCTTAGGACCATAGGAACTACCCAGTCCAAACCAAACCGAAAATCCCCTCTGAGGTGCCTCTTGGCTAATTTCCAGACTTTAAGTCTCAGCCAAGACCTAAAACAAAAGCGGCTCATTTTCTTCTGCACAGTAGCATGACCACAGTATAAATTGGATAATCAGTCTCAGTGGCCTGCAGAAGACACTCTAGACTTTAACATCCTCACGGATCTGACTAACTTCTGCAAGAGACTAGGCAAATGGTACGAGATACCCTATGTTCAAGCCTTTTGGGACTTGCGTTCTCACCCAGATCTCTGCGCTCAATGCTCGTTAGCTCAGGTCCTACTCGCAAAGTCTCTTCCCTCGAGCAAGGAGAGGGATGATTCCTCCTCTTTTTCTGAGCTTCCTGACACCCTATCCTAGCCACCCCTTTGGTCTCCCACCCAACCTTCTCCTTACCCTGACCCGCCATTATCCCCGTCCTCGTCAGCGCCTCCCTTCCCTTTCCACCCCTCCTGTGCCCTCGCCAAACCCGACAGATTCTGTCTCCCCTACCTCCACCTTCTCCCCTTCCTCGCCTGTCTCAGCCCATACTCGGTCCAGGACTGACCTCCTGTGTCCCTTGCGAGAGGTGGCAGGCGCCAAAGGAGTAGTCTGGGTCCATGTGCTGTTTTCGCTGGCAGACCTGTCTAAGATTGAAGAGCGTGTAGGCTCTTTCTCGGCCAACCCCACTCAGTATTTCAAAAAGTTCAGATACCTGTGCCAGGCGTATGACCTCACCTGGCATGATCCTCATGTCATTATGACCTCAACCCTGTTCCCTGAGGAACGGGAATATATCCTAGTGGCAGCCAGGCAGCACGCTGACCAGGTTCATTTAACTGACCACACCATGTCAGTTGGCACTGAGGCGGTGCCCTCAGCCGAGCCCAACTAGGACTAGCAGGTTGGTCAGGCAGGCTGCCACCGCCAAGATATGATGGTCCAGTGTCTTCTTGCTGGCATGCAGGCAGCCTCCAATAAGTTAGTCAATTTTAATAAGTTAAAGGACGTAGTCCAAGGCTCAGATAAAAATCCAGCTGTTTTTCTTAACTGACTGACAGAGTCACTTATTCAGTACACCCACCTTGACCCTGCCTCCCCTGCAGGAGGAGCCATCTTAGCTTCATACTTTATTTCTCAGTCGGCCCCCAATATCCAAAAAAAGTTTAAAAAGGCGGAGGAAGGCCCTCAAACTCCCATCCAGGATTTAGTCAAACTGGTCTTCAAGGTCTACAACTCCAGGGAGGAAGCAGCTGAGGCCCAATGACAGGCAAGGCTAAAACAGAAGGTACAACTCCAAACCCAGGCCCTAGTAGCAGCCCTGAGACAGGCTGGCTCCAGGAGCTCCCAGAAAGGAGCGCCACCTGGTGCCTGCTTCAAGTGCAGCAACAATGGCCACTGGGCCAAGCAGTGCCCCAACCCAAAGGAGCCAACCCACCCCTGTCCGAACGGTCGGCAGATGGGCCACTGGAAGTTGAACTGCCCCAACCTGAGGATGGTTGCTATGTCTCCACGTGACGACCCTCCTCCAGGTACTGGAGGCACCTTCCAACTCCTCGACACCGATGAAGATTGAAGAGGTCCAGACTCGGGAACCCCTCTTACTCTCGCTGAGCCCAGGGTTATGCTCCAGGTAGCGGGTAAGTTCATATCTTTCCTCATGGACACGGAGGCTACCTACTCTGTTTTGCCTTCCTTTAGTGGCCCCAGCCACCCCTCCACTGTCACGGTCATGGGAATTGATGGCACTCCCTCCACCTACCGCCAGACTCCTCCTCTGTCTTGCCGCTTGGATGGCTCCCTCTTCTCGCACTCATTTCTTATCATTCCTTCGTGCCCAGTCCCCTTGTTAGGATGAGATCTCCTCTCCAAGCTAGGGGCCTCAGTTCACTTCTGACCCAACCCCTCCCCATACCTCGCGTTCCTCTTCCCCCTTCTCTAACCTGACAAACCCCGCCAGGCTGACCCCCAACTCCCGTTTCCAGTCCCCATTAACCCTGAGGTGTGGGACACCTCCACCCTGATCATTGCCCAGCACCACACTCCAGTCTGCATCTGGCTAAAAGACCCTTCTAAGTTTCCCTCTAGGCCCCAGTTCCCTACCTCCCTTGAACACCAACAAGGACTAAAACCCATCATTACACGCCTGCTCCGGCAGCACATTCTAGTTCCCGCCAACTCACCATGCAATACTCCTATCCTGCCTGTACAGAAAAGCTCTGGGGCCTATCGTCTCGTGCAGGACCTACCCCTCATCAATGAGGCAGTAGTCCCTACCTTTCCAGTTGTTCCTAATCCACATACACTCCTCTCGCGCATTCCCCCTGACACCACCCATTTCACTGTCCTTGACCTGAAGGATGCCTTCTTTACCATCCCTCTACACCCAGACTGCCACTTTCTGTTTGCTTTTACATTGGAAGATCCAGACACTCATATTTCTTCCCAGCTGACTTGGACTGTTTTGCCTCAAAGGTTCCATCATAGCCCCCATTTTTTCAGACAGGCACTGGCACAGGATGTTGTCCTCTGTCCCCTGACCCACGGCACACTATTGCAGTATGTCAATGACTTATTACTATGTAGTCCTTCCTAGGAGTGTTCCCTTGCAGATACTGCTACACTTTTAAATTTTCTAGGCGACCGAGGTTATCAGGTTACCCCGGCTAAGGCTCAACTTTGCAGCCCTTCTGTCACCTACCTAGGCATACTCCTCACACCCACTACAAAAAGCCTCACAGCAGATAGAATAAGCCTCATTGAAACTCTCCAGCCTCCTCAGGATGCGGAAGAGATCTTGTCCTTCCTACAACTGGTGGGCACAGTGAGTCTTATCCCGTGGCCCGAGACAGGAT
This sequence comes from Rhinopithecus roxellana, assembly GCF_007565055.1. Lineage (NCBI taxonomy): Eukaryota > Metazoa > Chordata > Mammalia > Primates > Cercopithecidae > Rhinopithecus > Rhinopithecus roxellana. The sequence goes on along the minus strand of NC_044552.1, from coordinate 47,411,892 downwards.
CTTTAAGGCCTACATCAAGGTCGTAAGCAGCCTCGTCAGCCTGGCCTGACATCAGACAACGGGAGGAAGCCATCTCAGCTCTAGCCCAGGCAGCAAGCCCCAGGACAGCAGCAACCCTTTTTCCTGGCTAACCTTAGTCAGGGAAGGGGTTCAAGTGGTACACATGGCCGAAGTACACATCTCTCATTGTTTCTTGTGTGCAGCCTTGAATAAGCCCTCACTGGTTGTGGTACCCTTACCCAGCCCTTTTAACTCCTCTAACCTAACCCCCTCCGTTCCCCTTCCCGGCCGAACACTACATCAATGAGTCAGGACTAGTAGAAACCAATCTCCTCACTTTAGAAAAGATTCGGGAAAGACTCCACCAGAAAAACCTCGGATCAAGGCCCTCACTTAGATGGTGGCAGTCGTCTGTGGCCGGTTAAATCCTACCCTTTCTAAGCCCCTTACTAATCATTGGCTTCTTGCTACTCATAGCTCCCTGTGTCCTCTGCTTCATCCAGGACTGCATGAAAAAAGTCTCCCAGGTCACTTTCAATCAGATGCTGCTCCACCCCATACCCGAGTTCCGACCTCTGAGGAACCCCACGATGACCCATACCAGCAGGAAGCAGCCAGATGAACACGTCACCCCATTTTCTTATTAGAAAGAGGTCGGAATGTTAGGCAGGAATCTAGACCCAACATGGCGGCATTACCCGGTGTAGCAGGCCTTTTGTTAAAGACTCCCTTCACCCTTGTACACACCCGCAGACTTACATGCGTCAGAGTTCCAGCTGGGCAACCACACTCCCCTATGACCTGCAGCTCACCTGCATTCCACAAGTTGGTAAACAGCAGTTTCGGTTGACAGTTTCCAAAGACCCCTTCCTCATGACCCTTACTCGACTCCTGCCCTAGTAGTTTCAAGACCCCCCAGGCCTTGTTTGTACAACCAGCTTCCCTACCTCTCGGGCTATAAAAAGCCCCTACCCTCCTCCCTCAGCGCAACTTTCTCGGCCTGCACCTTTGGACCGAGGAACCTCGCCCGCGAGTCCTAATAAAGGCTATTCTCACTGCCATTTGCCTTGTGTCTTCGTTCCCGGTTCGGCTCCAGCCTCAGTTTACCTTTACAAAGACAAATAAACACAACTAAGTAGAATGCTATTAAAATACTAATAATAGCTAATTAGACATGGTTCATCTGTGTGCCATGACTTAAAAAATATAATTAGGTGTAACAAAGTCTGTTTGACACGAGTAGTCTATAATGACACCATTACAGTCTTATCCTTTACGACCACTGTTTTAAAGAGATTCCACTATATTTTTAAATTCCAGCTTTTACTGAAAAGCTTTTAAAACAGAATTGTAAATACTTTAAAATAAAAATCTTGCAAAGGTTATTTTAAAGAATTTTAAATTAGTTTTATTTAAATTACATCCATGACCAAAATTCACACTAGTTCAAAAAATGTGTATTTCCTCATCAAATCCTCCCAGCTAATGACTCTCTTGTAATGTTACACCAAATTCATAAATCAGATTCAAATTAATCATTATAAACGTAGAGATGTATTCAAGTAAAAACATTCTGTCTTTGAAACAACAAAAAAAGAGAGCTCCTGGGACAGATACAGCAACCTCTCAAGTCATCTGCTTCTAACACAAGGTCACTTTACCAGACTGACTTTCTCTTCATTCCTACCTATCATTGGTTTCAAAAAAATCTTAATCATGGTTGGTGACAAGATGGAATAACATGTAGGGGAGTAGCACTGCAGGGCAGGGGCATGATATGATTCCAGGTAAAAGGCAGTCTGAAGACCCTAGGCAGCTGGTGAGTGGGGAGAGAAGCGTCAGAAAAGGAATATAAGGACATGACAAATAAAAATTTCAACTACTTTGCAATTCTGATTAAAGTGCTGGTTGTGGCAAGTGCCCTGAATACTTCTGAGCTAAATCATCTTTTTTGGGGCTTTTGTCAAATGAACTATAGGTTGTCAATGCCTGACCTATAACCTCAACACACATGTGCATGCACACACACACACACACACACACACACACACAGAACTACCTGAACCTCAAAAATTAACTTCATCTACTTCCTGGATAATGTCTTATACGGCTCTGTCCTTAACCGAACAGTGAGCCACTTGCTGGAATGGTTACAATATGAGTCACGTTGCAGACTCAGAGGAAGCAAGGTCCTCATAGAGTGGGGTAAGTGCTGGGCAAGTAACAGAATCCACTGGTAGATACAGCTCCAGGAAAGGTGAGCCAGCCAGGAGTGCAGATACCTTCTGGTCATGCCATCATGGGCACTTCCTGGTGTCCCTTTCAGAGCATTATTCCCTAAGGTGAGAGATTAGGATAGGCATGACACAAGTGGTTCCTTCATCTCCTTTTTTCAAGTCTCAACGACTGGAAAATCTAGGGGTCTCTTCATAGCATATTTTACAGTTTTAAGACTTTGATGATACTCTGATACTTTCAGATACTTTATATGCAAAGTAATTCACTCCTCTTTAAACATAAGCTCATTTCCCTGGGTCCCTGCAAATAAACAACTGAGAACAACTGGTTGCATCCTCTTCATTAAACCTTTGAAATAACCCAGGATTATGATCAAGACAACTGACACAAGGAGAGGAACACTAAAACTATTTTTAAAGACACCCCCAGATGATGAGATGCCACTGCCACTGCTACAATACATTCTGATGCTTAACACCTCTTCCCTGTAAAAGAACGTTTCCTTAAATCCAGATGACACTCCTGGTCCCCAGTACCACGATTCACATTTTTCTAAAATAAAACCACCCAAAATCATATCTGGGGAACTGATATGTTTGGAATGGAATTATAAATGCAGGTTTATTCTTTTAATTACTTAATTAAAAATTTGACAGATGCTATATACACTCTTGTTAAATTAATCTCTGCAACAGAAATATACTTTCTGTAGGAGGATTAAAAGTTTCAAAGTGATCACTTCCTAAATGACATCATAAGTTTGCCAAACTTCCAGATTCTAGTCTACTCAACAGAGATCTCTAGACCACAGATGTTCAAAAACTAGTTTTCCCAGTTGTAAAAGCCCAGTGTCACAGAAGAGGTACTGCATTAATGTCTCTTACTAAAGCTTAAATCTAAGTGGAAGTTATTTTCTCTCCAGCCCCTGAGCACCCTCCCTTTTAAAGTGACAAATTTCACCAAGAGCAGATTAGAGCCAGGTAACACCTAGCAAATCAGAAGCCACACTTCTGAAAGTAAACCACATGACAGCTTTGGGTTTACTGCAAGATGCTCAGGTCCCAGTGCTCTAACTAGAGCCTCATGTCCATTCCTGAAAGCTAAGAGAGATTTTGAAACAAAATGTCTGCTGAAGGCCAGGCGCGGTGGCTCATGCCTGTAATCCCAGCACTTTGGGAGGCCGAGGCAGGAGGATTACGAGGTCAGGAGATCGAGACTATCCTGGCTAGCACGGTGAAATCCTGTCTCTACTAAAACATGGGAGAAATTAGCCTGGTGTGGTGGTGGGCACCTGTAGTCCCAGCTGCTTGGGAGGCTGAGGCAGGAGAATGGCGTAAACCCGGGAGGCGGAGCTTGCAGTGAGCCGAGATCACGCCACTGCACTCCAGCCTGGGCAACAGAGCGAGACTCCGTTTCAAAAGACCAGGCAACAGAGCGAGACTCCGTTTCAAAAGAAAAAAAAAAAATGTCTGCTGAATACTTGAGGTCACAGTCTAAAACCTCTGCTGTGATATTTCTCTCTACTTATACTCAGTATTCCTTCTACCTGAAATGCCTTCCTGTCCCCACTCCTCCTCTAGTTATGGAAATCTTACTTTTCCTACTGGGTCAAGTTCTAATGTCATCCAGACAGTGATGGTTTCCCTCTTCTGCACTCCCATATTCTTTGGATTACACCAGTACACCAATCATCATTTTACTTATAGAATAGTTTTATGTAGACAATATACATAAATGTATTCATAATTCCCTTAAGAAGACAGGACCCTGTCTTGGGTGCTCACTGCAAATGCTTAATGTCTGGCACAGTGCCTTTCATACAGTAGATATTCAAAGAACTTTTGTTGAATAAATGAAAGATTAGTTACCTACACTTTGCATTTGACCTTAGCCATGCACTCAGCTGTGGGTTCTTGAATGCCTGCCGGATCATGGGGAAAAAACAGAAACTCAGGAAATAGATTCACAAATCCCATCAAATGACTTCCTAGCAGGGGATTTGTGTTTGCCCCAAGGCCCACCACGGCATCCATGGGAGTTAGTGCCTGGCATCATGTTCTGCCACACAGTTGGAGTTAAGTAAATTGCTTCTGAATGACTAACACATTGAAGAGAAATGTCCACTTCTGTATGCCAAACTTCCTAAGTATTTCCTCTATTAGGGTACAGAGAATGACAACTCCAAAGCATGACGCTTTGGCATGCTGAGCACTTTGAATAGAAGAAATTGGAAGTCCTTAGAAGCTGCCTAATGTTCTAACCTTCTCTTGTTTCTCTCCCACTCCTCACCAAGAGCAAGGAGGGAGGATCTCTAGAATTTCCTTAGCTGACTAGCAAAATTTCTGTCCAAAAGAAATGCAATTGCCTTAAGACCTCTCTCTAGGAGTTTCATCAAATAACCAGGAAAGATTAACCACAGAAAGGAGAAGAGATTAAAAGTCATCACCATGCCCAGAGAGACTTTTCATCTATTCTTCTGAGGGCAGCTCAGAGAGATTACCTAAAAGACTTTTACCTGAATAATAAGACAAATGAAGTTCTGCCCCTCACCTTCCCAGCAGCTTCCCTAGAGCTCAGAGGAACTTTGTCCCCAGGCCATTGTTATTTGGGCTCATTCATTTCCCCTGAAAATCATTTACTGCCCCTCTAAAATTTCCTACAGCCCCCACTTCCCTCTCCCCTGTGAAGAAGGTACATAAGCCCTGACCATCTGGCCCTTCTTTGAGACTCATATTTGAAGGACTTCCAAGTCTATGCACACATAAATAAATCTGTATGCCTTATTCTCTTATGAATCTGTCTGCTGTCAGTATTTTAGCAAATCTTCAAAGACGGCAAAAAGGAAGCTTGCCCTCCACCCCTACAACACTTACCCATCTAAATTACTCTGATAAATGACTGGCTGGAAAGCTTCCAGATAAATCAAATTTCAAGACTTAATAATGAATCATAAAACAAAACACTTTCAATAAAAACAGATATATAAATCAATGGAACAGAACAGAGAGTCCGGAAATAGACCTGTACATTTATGGACAACTGGTGTTTGACAAAAGAACAAAAGCAATTCAGTGGAGAAAGGACAGTCTTTTCAACAAATGATACTGGGAAACTGAGTATCCTTATGTAAAATCATTTGTTTGAACCTTTTCCACAAAATGAATCACAGACTTAGGTGTAACAGCTAAAACTATACAATTTGTTAGATAAAATCATGGCAATAAATCTTTATGACTTTGGGCTAGGCAAATATTTCTTATATATGATACCAAAAGCATACATTATTTTTCAAAAACTTAACAATAAGAGCATTTAAACCCAATCTAAAAATAGGCAAAGAGAACCGGGGGCGATGGCTCACAACTGTAATCCCGGCTACACATGAAACTGCCTTTGTGAAAATTATATGAACAAGAAAATTATGGTAGTGAAAGAGATCTGATCTAACCAACCCCACCAAACTGGGCAGTACAGCCTTCAAACTGCCCTTAATTATTCCTGAACTTGGACCAAGCTCACATTGGGAGACATTTCATTTATAATTTAAATCAGTGGCCCCCTACATTTTTGGCACCAGGGACTGGTTTCATGGGAGACAATTTTTCCACAGTCCAGGGTCAGGGTGGTGGGGATGGTTTCAGGATGAAACTGTTTCACCTCAGATCATCAGGTGTTAGATTCTTATAAGAAGCATGCAACTTAGATCCCTTGCAAGCACAGTTCACAATAGGGTTCACAATGAGAATCTAATGGCACTGCTGATCTGACAGGAGGTGGAGCTCAGGTGATAATGCTTGTTCACCCACTACTCACCTCCTGCTGTAACAGGCCACAGACAGAAACTGATCTGTGGCCCAGGGGTTGGGAACGCCTGGGAACCCCTGGTTTAAATGAAAAGAGCCATTCCCCCAAATTCAACTAACTGCCTTAGTAAAGCTAATGAGAGACCACCAGGCTAAGGGATGAGAGGAGTCTAAATTCTGCTAAGGTACAGACATAAATGATTACCCATCATTATTCCAGAGGTCACAAGATATGCAGCTTTCCCAATTACTCCTGCAGATAGCATCACTATTGCAGAACCTACGATGGCCTTTTGAGATGTCTTTTCAAGCTTTTTGCCTATCTGACAACCGCTGGCTCCACCTGAACCCACCAATTACCACTTTGGCTCCACCCAGAAGTGACACAGGTGCATGAGGACCATTTCCAACAGCTCTATGAGAGCACCCTCAACCAATCAGCAGCAAGCACCCATTGCCTAGCCAACTCCCTCTCTTCCCCCAAGCTATCCTTGAAAACCCCAAGCTATCCTTAAAAACCCCAAGGCTCCGAATTCTGGGGAAGACTGATTTGAGTAATAATAAAACACCAGTTTCCTGTTTCACTAGCTCTACATGTATAAAACTCTTCTATTGCAATTCCCCTGCCTTGATAAATTGGCTCTATCTAGGCAGCAGGCAAGAAGAGTCCACTTGGCAGTTACACTCAGGAGGCTTAGGTGGGAGAATTGTTAGAGACGTGTTTGAGACCAGCCTGGGCAACATAGTGGAACCTTGTCTTAAATAAATAAATAAATAAATAAATAAATAAATAAATAGTCAGGTGTGATGGTGTGTACCTGCTACTTGGGAGGGAGGCTATGGTGGAAGTTTGAGGCTGCAGTGAGCTATGATCTTGCCACTGTACCCTATCCTAGGTGACAGAGCAAGACTTCATCTCAAAAAATAAAAAACAAAAATAGGCAAAGATCTGAACAGACATTTCACCAAAGAATGTACACAAACGGCCAATGAGCACATGAAAAGATGCTCAACATTATTAGTCATTAGCAAAATTAAAATTAAAATTACAGTGAGCTAGCACTTCACACCTTCTAGAATTGCTAAAATCAAAGACAATGACAGGTGTAAACAAGAACGCAGAAAAACTGGAATCCTTAAACATTGCTAGTGGAAAGGTGAAATGATGCAACCATTTTGGAAAATAGTTTGGAGGTTTCTTGAAATGCTAAACTAGATCTACCATACGACCCAACAATTCCATTTCTAGGGAAATGTGCAAAAGAAATAAAAACGTGTCTACACAAAGTCTTGCATATTTATGTTTATAGCAGCATTGTTCACAAGAGTCAAAAGGTGGGAAAAAACCCAGATGTCCATCAACTGTTAGGTGGACAGATAAAATGTGATCTATAGAATGGAATACTACTTGACAATAAAAGGGAATGAAGGAAGATACATACCACAACATGGATGAACCTCAAAAATATTATGCTAACTAAAAAAAACCAGACAGAAAACGACATATACGATTCTGTTTATGTGAAATATACAGAAAAGACAAATCCATTGATATGGAAACTTTATCAGGGGTTGTCTGTGGCTGGGGGAAGGCGAGAAACAGGAAAAATGGGTTCAAGGTTTCTTTTGGGGGTGAGGAAAATGTTCTAAAATTAGGTTATGGTAATAGTTGCATACCTGTATAAGTTTACTAAAAATTGTTCAATTAAACAAATGAATTTTATAATACGTAAATTATCTCAATAAAGCTGAGATTTAAAAAAAATATTTTAGTCATACTTCCTTTGAAAAAATGGAATGGCAACTGTGTTCACACATGAAAAATGTTTGTATCTGTCAAAATTCAACAAGAATTAATAATGGTTCCTAGAATGTAAGGCAGAACATTAGACTATTCTAATATGGGTCAGTACATACAACTGAAATACACTTAAAGAGATGTGTAATTTGTATTTATTGAAAAATAGTCCCAAAGATTATAAATAATTAAGTGAAAAGACTGATCATAATATTAATAAATAAGGAAAATCTGTCAGTGTCAACCACTAAAACCCTTAACCTAGACCAAAGCAGGGGTTATATATTAAGAGGGCAAGAAGCAAATGGAAAGTCATGTGCAAAAGGTTACCAAGTGGTCTAGTTAGGAAACAGATTAATTTGAGTGATAAAGAAAACATTTCCTCAGTTTTACATTAGCATAGGCTTTAACCTTGACACACACGTAACTGAACTGTTATTTGAAAGTCACATTTGCAATGAGATCATCACTCATGACCACATCTTTCCTCAAAGAGAATTATCACAGAAATAAAATTCTGCCTAAGTAGTAAAGCAAAATACTGAACTGGCCTATTCAAATACCATTTTGTTAAATAAATCAAAGAGGAAAGCTCATTCAGAAAAGCAGTTATGGTAGAAAATCACATTCATAGAACCACAGCTGGATTTACATACAGGAAAGGAAAGTCACCTTCATAAACGGATTCAGGGAAAATACAGAAGGCCATCCTGTCTTCGCCATTCAAGTGAATATACACAAAACTTTCCCTTAAATTTATACAAAACCTCACCCTAAGCCAGAGATCAGCAATCTTTTTCAATACAGGGCCAGACAGTATTTTTGGCTTTGAGGGCCATATAGTATATAACCACACATAAATGAATGGCTGTGGCTCGGTTCAATACAATTTTATTTATGAACAATGAATTTTAGATTTCATGCAATTTTCATGTGGTACAAAATATTCTTCTTCTTTTGTTTTCAATTATTTAAAAATGCAAAACATATTCTTAGCTCAAAGACAGTACCAAAAAAAAAAAAGGCGGTGGCTGGATTTGGCCCACAGGCCAGAGTGTGTAGACCCCTGTCCAAAGGCTCCTTGGTTAGAATGGAAATACACTTAGGAGGAATTAGCACATTAGTCATTATCAGCCCTCAACTCCTTTAAAAGAGATGAATTATCCAATTGCCTTGCCCTGGCAAATTAAGAGTGGGAATGACTAAGTTTTTACAAAGTAACATTACCTTGTTCTTTTTTGATAATAAAAGTAGTACATGTATTTTTATTTATTTTTATTTATTTATTTTGAGACAAGTCTCACTCTTTCACCCAGGCTGGAGTGCAGTGGTGCGATCTCGGCTCACCACAACCTCCGACTCCCGGGTTCAAGCAATTCTCCTGCCTCAGCCTCCTAAGTAGTTGGGATTACAGGTGCACGCCACCATGCCTGGCTAATTTTTGTATTTCTAGTAGAGATGGGGTTTCACCATGTTGGTCAGGCTGGTCTCGATCTCCTGACCTCGTGATCCACCTGCCTGAGCCTCCCAAAGTGCTGGGATTACAGGCGTGAGTTGCTGCACATGGCCTAAAAGTAGTACATGTTCTTTTTAGAAAAACTTTAAAGTAGTTAAGACTAAGGAATTATCCTACATTGTAGAAACAAAAAGTGACTGTAAAGGTAAGTAAATAGGTAAACAGCTGAACATGTACAAAGGTAGGGAGGTGAAAAGTAGAAGATAATATAAACATAGTTGAGATCATAACATAGATAACTTCTGTGCGTGCTCTGGCAATGTATAGCTCTGATTACATGGTAGACCTTCCTTCAACTCATTTTCTGTCTTCATCTCAATAGCCTTAATACTTTCCAATATAAAAACTGAAAGAGAATATGTTAGAAAAAGAAATGTATGACAGAAAATCTTATCACATGAGAATAAAATAAAGGAAATGGAACTATCTGGTTGACAAGTTGAAAGAAAAATTCGGTGAAGGAGGACAAAATAGTTTCTTCAAGTATTCAAGAGCTGCCTATACATCTTCTATCATTCTGGAGGGCTGGCTCAAGATAAGCAGGTGGAAGTTAGGGTATGAGAATTTTAGACAATTAAAGAAACAGCTCAGTTATAATTCAAGAGAACCAAAAGGGTAAGTCATCCATAAATTAGAAAATAATTGACTTATAAGAAGGGCTGTGAGGGCTGGGTATAGTGGCTTATGCCTGTAATCCCAGCAATTTCGGAGGCTGAGGAGGGCAGACCACCTGAGGTCAGGAGTTCCAGACCAGCCTGAACAACATAGTGAAATGCTGTCTCTACTAAAAATACAAAATTAGCCAGGCGTGGTGGTGCATGCCTATAAATCCCAGCTACTCCAGAGGCTGAGGCAGGATAATCACTTGACCCCAGGAGGCGGAGGTTATGGTGAGCCAAGATCGCACCATTGCACTCCAGCCTGGGCAACAAGAGCAAAACTCTGTCTCAAAAAAAAATTTAAAAAGAAGGTCTGTGAGAAAACATTTCTGCAATGACCACCACATTAACTAGGCCCCATCCAGATCTGTAACTCAAATTAATACAAAATTAATTAAATTTGGTTGAAAGCACTCACTTTAAAACTCTACTGCAGGATTTCTCAAACGGAGGTTAATAGATACTCTTTGACAAAAGATTCCAAGACCAAATGAATTACGAAACATTGGATTAAACAGCGTTCTCTCCCACAGAATTTTTCTCTTTTTAATACGCTAATGTGTACCATAAATCTCTTCAACCAGAAAATGCTACTTTCCAAACTCTTTGGCAAATGGAACCTTCCTCCCCTGCTCCCCGAACCCAGGGTATCCCACAACACTGGTGTTCCTGGGAACCTGATTTGAAAACTGCTGTTTCTCTTCCAAGAAACATGTTTTTATTTACTCTTGTCAACACTAGAAAATTAATTTTAAAATTCAGCAAGAAAGTATTAATCAGAAATTAAATTTGAATTCTATTTAGCAACCTGGAAGACACGTTAAAACTGCTCTATTGTATATGCTGCTCAGTACAATCAAAGTGTCCATAAGTGTGTTTCTTTTTTTAAGTTAACATAAAATTAAAGTTAGATGTTTAAGACATTTGAGAACAATAACAAACTGTGAGGTAAAAGAAAGGATAATATTAAAACTCATTAACTCGGACAATAGCTCTGATAGGAATCATTTCTACTTTTAGAATATCTGTGGATACTGATGCTATGTCCTTCTGGTGTAACTGTACTTAAATCTAAGATAAGAAATTTTTACACTATTCTCCAAGAATTCAGTAAGTAGAATTGGTATTTGGAGATTCCAAGTGTTGAGTTTGTTGGTTTAAAAAAATTAATAATAACACTGGAAGGCTGCTAATGCTGTTGCAGAAAACCTAAGTGCTAGAATCTCTGCTCAGGCAGGAGGTTGAAATGCTATGTTGTGGCTGTGACTCTACTGGGCTAATGCTCTGCAAATTATCTAATCTCCACTCAACTTAACCAGTGATATGATAGCTCACAAATAATCCAAAAAATTGTCTGCCATGCACTCACAGCATCTCACCTCACACTGTCATATCCATGCAAGAGGGAAAAACTGGTGTTAGAGTGGTTCTTGGCCAGACCACAGAAAACACATTCCTTATTTAGAGCTCACTGTATAACTGGCATTCATCACTGTAATACTATTATAAAACCACTATGGCTGCATATTGCAGGCATTCTTCCCTTTTCAATATACAGGCAACGTTATGACTCAAACACATAAAAAAACAATCAGGACCACAAGCCACTGTTAGAGAAGACAGGGGACAAATCTGAAGCTTTTTGACAATCTTAAGGGTCTACAGATATAAAGATACATAATAGTCTGTTTTACACACACACACACACACACTAACAGGCACTGTGTTCAAAATTGTATGTACATTATTTCATGTAATATAACCCCAGTAAGAGGGCACTATTCTTACCTGTTTTACAAATGAGAAAACTAAGGCCTAGAAAGGTTCAAAGTCATACTACTAGAAAATAGTTAAGGAGGGATGTGAGTCTGAGCAGCTCAATCCAGAGCCTGTGGTGCTCTTAGCCACCACACTGTGCCACCTACCCTGGGTCCCAAAGTACAATGAGAGAAGATGTTGCAAAAAGAAGGAATATCTTAGAATAACTAACCACTGAGGCAGACTCCAGGTATGACTAGCTTACTACCCTGTTGACCTTCCTATGCATAGCTGACTTTTCTTCCTGAATCTATTTGACATTCCACTGGAGATTTATTTTCCAGTGGAATAGTTAATGTGCTCTATCATTCACAGACTACAGTGAATGAGGTTCCCATCAGTCTTTCTTCATGATCCTAGCTGAAACCAACTGTTTTAGGAGTCCAGGATGAAACATGAACAGTCTGGAAAAGAGAGTGCCTCAGGAAGACACACACATGCACTGGGCCCCAGGGTAGAAGGGGGTGCTTCTAAGGAATGGACAAAGAAAAGGAATTAGGTACTTTGAAATTTAAATCTATTTGGGAATGAGAGGAGGAAACCACTCTTTCTCCTCTAGTATATGGCTTCTTGAGCATTAACATCTGTAAGATGGGATATGCATTAAATAAGATCTAGAGGGCTAGCCTGAGAACAAGACCAGTTCTTGTTCTATATTGTAACAAGTTTCACCCATTTAGGGAAATGCAATTTCAGTCCTCTAAAAATGACTTATGAAAGCTCCCATTCATATATTAAGAACTCTATACATATGCAGCAGCAAAAACTGACATATTAATGAATGCCATGGGTTCCTTAAATTTTAAACCTAGTGGATTTTCCAGGAGAGTTTTTTTAATCACAAACGAGATTACTTGAAATTTTTTGATAAAAATGTATTTAAGCAAACAACAGTGTCAGAATATATGAACACTATACATCAACAACACTGTGCCATCCAGTCAGGTATGAATTTCAATACTTTTAGAAGTATGCAATAGCCTTTCCAGCTTCAACAGCTTCCCTTTGAAGTCAGCCCTCTTTCAAATTTTCACAACACAGTGATTTCTTCTATATTGTATTAAGATCACATGACTCAGTTTCCAAACTCCTCAGCAAGTCCAATTCCTTCCCTGGAAGGAATGGCCTTCTACCTCTCTGATTACAGGCTTCATTTCCTTTGCTATTTGTCTTCCTCTGTCAGTCCCTCCGTCAGACTAAAACTAGTCTCTGAATTCTCCGTCAGGTTTGCAATATGGTAAACCCTCACTAGAGCCTGGAAATGGGGTTTTCTTTTTTTTTTTTTTCTTTTTTTTTTTTTTTTGAGATGGAGTCTCGCTCTGTCGCCCAGGCTGGAGTGCAGTGGCCCGATCTTGGCTCACTGCAAGCTCCACCTCCCGGGTTTACGCCATTCTCCTGCCTCAGCCTCCCTAGTAGCTGGGACTACAGGTGCCCACCACCTCGCCCGGCTAGTTTTTTTGTATTTTTTAGTAGAGACGGGGTTTCACCAGGTTAGCCAGGATGGTCTCGATCTCCTGACCTCGTGATCCGCCCGTCTCGGCCTCCCAGAGTGCTGGGATTACAGGCTTGAGCCACTGCGCCCGGCCGGAAATGGGGTTTTCTATTTGATTCTATGGAAAAGAATATATTAGACCTTCAAAGAAACCTGACTACATCTACAATAAGACAACAGTGGTTAAGAACAGCAAAGTCAATTAGTAACTTTGGACAAATATATTAATCTCACCTATGAATATGAGTAAACTTCCTACTACCTAGCTATAAATGGAGAAACTGGTTTATCCAGTGGACAGAACATAGAAAGCAGTCAGAAAAATGAAACCTAACTTGGGCCCCCACTGGTCAACCTGTTGGACTTGGGGCCTCAGTTTCTATCCTATAATTAAATAGACCTTTTCAGCTTTATAAGAAGAAAGTCACCATAAGTTTATTTTTCTTTTCCTGCAGACTAACGTTTATCTCACGCCTACCAAAGCAAGCCTTTCACTTCTCCATCATAGAAGTAATATATTATACTAGTGGGAAAAAAAGCTTTATTTAGTTTCATATTCATTCATTACACATCAAATTCCTTAGTACGGTCTGAGGAAAACAGCAGTGTATCAGACAATATGCTAGAGGCCGCAGATGCGTTGTTTCTTTTAACAGACATAACCCTGTCCTCATGCAGCTTAAAGTCTAGTTTTGAACAACAAACCAAGTCTAGTGCTTTAATCCTCCTACTACAGAACTGTAAAAAGAAAATAAATCTTGGGGCCCCAAAATCACTAAGCTAAAAGAGAAAAGTCAAGCTGGGAACTGCTTAGGGCAAATCTGCCTCCCATTCTAGTCAAAGTCACCCTCTGCTCACTGAGATGAATGCATATCTCATTGCTTCCTTTGGAAAGGCTAATCAGAACTCAAAAGAATGCAATCATTTGTCTCTTATCTACCTGTGACCTGGAAGCTACCTCCCCACTTTGAGTTGTCCCACCTTTCTGGACTGAACCAATGTACATCTTACACATATTGATTGATGTCTCATGTCTTCCTAAAATGCATAAAACCAAGCTGTGCCCCAACCACCTTGGGCATATGTCTTCAGGGCCTCCTGAGGCTATGTCATGGGCACACGTCCTCAACCTTGGAAAAATAAACATTCTAAATTAACTGAGACCTGTCTCAGATTTTCAGGGTTCACAGAACACATACACTTCCAAAGTGAAGATCTGTACAACATGATTTAGAATCTGTTGGCACCACTGAAGAAAGTGAAATTTTTTTTCTGCTTTGAAAATGCCTTAGAAATTACCCTTTTCCAGCTAAAACAATGACCTTCAGGAATGCTGCTTGGCTTCTTTGCATACTTTTATCTGTATCTCTAAACTCTTGCATAGTGTGTCTACTGAAGAAGAATGTAAATAGAAATTTATAGCTACACAACAAGGGCGGGGCATACCAGCCAAGATAGAGTATATGAGGGAATGCTGAAAGAAATTAACACAGAGCAAAAAGGCCATGTGCCCTAGCATAGTGCTTTCTTTCTACACCTCTGTCTCCATTTCTTCTTCATGATTCAAGATTCTGTGTCTTTCTATTGTGGCACAATGCAATGGCATGATGTAGTTCTGTGGAGGCAGGAAGGACGAAGGACTAAATCTCAGCTCTGCCAACATTTTAGCTACTTCATGTTGGGCAGATAACTTCTCCTCCCTGAGCCTCAGTTTTCCCACTGATAAAATAAGGATTAAATCAGAAATGTATGTAATGTATCTAGTGCAGGGCCAAGCACATAATAAGCACTAAATAAATGGTATTGATAGTAGTGGTAGTAATAATGATAATAAGGAATAAGAAAGTCAAGAAGAAGAAAAACTATAAATTGACCACAAGATAGAACTAAAGTTATTTGAGGGAATTACTGAATAAAATTTTGGTGTTCTTAATTTGAAAAGACAGTTCACAATTTTATCAACAAACACTAAAATGACTTATAATTGCTTAAATGACCCTCATAAGAGAAAAGAAAAAGTTTGTCTTCTTGTCATGAAATAGCTTTAGGTTCAAAAGATATTTTGCTATTAATCCATTTTTCCATTCTATATAAATACGTTCTTGTTCTATATTCTTCAAAAATGTCCATTTCATAAAAGTCTCCAAAAAGGCTATAGAAACTGTTTCCAATTAAAGCAGGCTGGCAGGGCATGGTGGCTCACATCTATAATCCCAACACTTAAGGAGACCAAGGCGGGAGGATCATTTGAGAACAGGAGTTGAAGACCAGTCTGGCCAACATATTGAAACCTCGTCTCTATTAAAAAACACAAAAAATTAGCTGGGCGTGGTGGCTCATGCCTGTAATCCCAGCTGCTCAGGAGGCTGAGGCACAAGAATCCCCTGAATCCAGGAAGGAGAGGCTGCAGAGAGCCGAGATCACGCCACCGCACTCCAGGACAGATGACAGAGCAAGACTCTGTCTCAAAAAAAAATAATTAAATAAATAAATAAATAAATAAAGCAGGTTAAAGAGACATGACACTTAAATGCAATACCTGACCCTGAGTTGGTCCTTGCCCTCGGGGAAGAGAGGATGATGAAAAAGATCAACACACAAGACTGAAATACAGACATTAAAATATTATACCAATATAAATTTATGAAGTTGCTAACTGTGTGGTCCAAAACAGAATAACCCTATTCTTAGGAAATACATACTTAAGTATTTAGAGGTAAAAGATCATGGTATATATAACTTACACTCTAATGGTTCAGATAAAAAGTACACACACTCACACACACACACACACACACACACACACACACACACATAAGCAGTTGGGGAGAGAGAAAAATAAAGCAAACCAGGTAAAACATTAACAAGAGCTCAATCTGGGTAAAGAGTATATCAGTGTTCCTTGTACTACTTTATTTTTGCAATTTTTTAAAGTTTAAAATCTTTCCAAACAAATAGTTTAAAATACAAAAATAAATCTCTGGTCCATCCCTACTTAGTAGTCTTTCACATATCTTGTCATCCAAAATTGTCATGTGATTATATAATCTTGCTCTTGGAAAGCATATCAGACACCACCTAGTTCACCTTCCTAACAATACACCAATCAATTCTTTTCCATTTCTGATAGGTTATAACTCAAGGTCCACATGATTTTGTTGGAAATTCCATGATAACTAGGGAGTGCTCTGTCCCATGAAGCTATCGGTAAGGGTTTTATATCAGGCAGTTGTAACTATTCATACATGTAGTAAGCTGAATGGCAGCCCGAACATATCAAGTCCTAATCCCTGGAAACTATGAATGTTATCTTATTTGAAAAAGATTACAAGTTTGTGTAATTTGTCACAGCAGTCATAGGAAACTAATACTAACATTGTCCCTCAGTAACAGGGGAACTGGTTCCAGGACCCCCCAAGGATATCAAAATCCACAGATGTTCAAGTCCTTAACATAAAATGGCATCATAATTACATATAACCTACATATATCCTTCTGGATACTTTAAATCATTTCTAGATTCCCTGTAATATCTCATACAATGTAAATGTTATATAAACAGTTGTTATTCTGTATTGGTTTCTTATTTGTATTTTTTAAAATTTTGTTATTTTTTATTTCTGATATTTTAGATTCATAGTTGGTTGAATCTTTACAAGTGAATCCTCCAGTATATGGAGGCCCAACTGTATACCTTTAGATCAAAAAACACTTAATGGGCACTGAGGATGTATCAAGGTATTTTTTACACTGATCTTAAATCTTCATTCCTGAAACTATCCAGTAATATCCTCCTAGGATTAAATAAGTTGAACACTGCACCCTTTCTTACATGACTGCCCAATGAACATCTGAAAGCATTCTGATCACCCTTCCCCTTAATCCCCTCTTCTCAAGACCACTTCTCCAAGAGCTTCCATCCTTCCTCATCATCATAGATGCCTCCTTGTAGACACTTTCTCTTAAAACGCATTGTCATGAACTGTACAAAACAGTTTGGTTGTGGCCTCCCCAGGGAAGAGCACAAAAAGGCTATGCACCCTCAGCTCTTAAGATAGCCTGAGACAGCATTCAGCAGCACCACTGTTGTAAATCTGAGGCCAACAAACCCCTAGTCTTATCACATGGATTACTGCTATGACAACCCTTCTGCATCCTACAGGTGGACATTTCAACCTTTGAGCAGAACTTCACATTTTTCATTGTTAAATGTTGTCCTTTTGATGAGACCAGAGGTCAAACTTTTAAAATTACTTCGAGGATATATTTCATCATCTATTACAAAGGGTATTGTTCCTGTCTGTAAAACTGATTAAGTGTGCCTTCCCTGACTTCATCTAAGTGTCTGCTACAAAGCAGAGGGAAGAACAAGAGAGAGTTCCCTGGGCTAAGCCAGTAGTCACCTCCCTACAGATTTCTCACCCAGTGAGGATTTACTGAGCTCCCATGTCCATGAAGACAGTCAGACATGTCATGGAATTCACAATACAGTTTAGTTCCCTAATGCCTGCGTATGAAATGTAGGATTCTTCCTAAAATGCCAGTATGTCACTCTTGTTCTCAAAAACTTCCAACAGTCTCCTTGGCTAACCAATCATATCTGTTTCTTATCTAGCTTCATCTTTTTCTGTCCAAACTGATCGCCTTCTAGCAAGCCTTAGCAGTCCAGCACACCAGCCTCCTTGTGACCCCCACCCTCCTCTGCACCTAGCTTAAGTCAAACTCCCTGCCCTGGCACAGACTCATACTACTCAAAGTCACCCCAAGTCTCCAGGCTCTGACCTCGTAAAACCCTTACTGTTTGTCTACTCATTCTGGCACTTTATCATATGCTGCTGTACATGACTGTTTAATAGTTTCACACATATATATTTAATATCTCCAACAAATGGCAAGCTATATAAAAACAGAGAACTTCTCAAACTGTATTTCAAATACAGCCCTGGTTATACTAGAAGTGCAACATACAGGTCTATTGAAAGTAAGCACAGTGTTATTGAGAGAAGAGAGACAGACTCTCTCATATTGTTTTACATTGTTTTATACTCAGAAAAAGAAAGAGAAGCAAAACTAAAGGTAGGTAGCCCAGCGCCTAGGAACCAGACCCGAAACCAAGGAATCAGACCCAAAACCAGGCCTGGGCCAGCCTGACCAAAGCCTAGTAGTTAAAGATCCGACCCCTGACCTAACTGGTTATCTATAGATTCTAGACATTGTCTGGAAAGGCACTGTAAAAATCCCTGTCCTGTTCAGTTTCGTTCTGATTACTAGTGCATGCAGCCCCCAGTCACGTACCCCCTGCTTGCTCAAATCAATCACGATCCTGTCACACGGACCCCCTTAGAGTTGTGAGCCCTTAAAAGGGACAGGAATTGCTCACTCGGGGAGCTCGGCTCTTGAGACAGGAGTCTTGCCAATGCTCCTGGTCGAATAAACCACTTCTTTCTTTAACTCGGTGTCTGAGGAGTTTCATCTGAGGCTAGTCCTGCCACATTATTCTGGACTTTTTTTTAATTGATTAAGGAATTTATCACCAATAAATCATTATTCTTCATGACAGCAAAAAAAATTCATAATTTATTAATCCCAATCTGCTACTTATCTAAAAAAGAATCTTTCATACTCTTCTATATATCTCTTAAAATCTTGAAGCTGTCAACTATTTTTTCACATTTATAAAAACCTGATTTGCAAGATTTGCTCCTAAATTCTACACTTTGGGGTGTTAATCAGACATTTCTCCAAAAACCAACTCTTCCTTAACTACATACACTGTTATCTCTTACAGTATAACAGACGTAACTTAAACGTGAAGTCCTATTTGTAAAGGAATCAGACCAATGTCCAAATGTCAAGTTCAGCTTTGGCCTTTTTTATCTTTCATCACTCAACTAAAAATTATTCTCAAGAATTCAATATAACAGAAAGAGCAAAGAATATGAAGTCAGGGAGAGTGAGGTATAATTTTAACTTTCTCCTTAGACTTCTGTGTAGCCTACAAGAAGTTAGGTAATCTCAGCCTTGTTTTCCATAGCAGCCTTGAGAATTACTAGCTGTATGCCCTTGGGAAATTATGGAATCTGGGTATCAGTTTCATCATCAGTCACACAGGCGTAACAATAATCAGGACCTCTCCACAGGATTGCTGTGAAAATTAAACATATTAAGACATGAGAGTGACAGATCCTGGTTAGCTCTAAAACAACATTAGCTGTATTGCAAAGTACTGAGCATACAGTAGGGGATCAATGAAAGATAGCTACTATTAGTCTGTACACTATATTAGAATACTTACTGGTTATGCTAAATGAAAGAGATGGTTATTTATATGTTTATATCCATTTATCTACAACAGGATTCTCAAAATATAGCCCCAGGTCAGCAGCATCAGCATTTTATTAGAAATATAAATTCCTGAAATTTGTTAGAAATGCCAGTTTTCAGGCCACCCCAGACCTAGTGAATCAGAAGCTCCTGGGATGGGGCCCAGCAATTTTAACAAGCCCTCCAAGTGAGTTTGACAAGGCTACAGTTTAGGAACTACTAACATAAATCTAAGGTCTGGGAAAAAACGTCTTATTTGTAGGTTTTAAGAACCCAAAGCAATACACTCTACTAAGCAGCATTTTTCATTAGTCCTTTATAAAGTTAATGCTTCGAAAATTCTCCTATTTTGGCTGGGCGCGGCAGCTCACGCCTGCAATCCCAGCACTTTGGGAGGCTGGGGTGGGCAGACCACCTGAGGTTAGGAGTTCGAGACCAGCCTGACCAACATGAAGAAACCCCGTCTCTACTAAAAGTACAAAATTAGTTGGCATGGTGGCACATGCCTATAATCCCAGCTACTCAAGAGGCTGAGGCAGGAGAATCACTTGAACCCGGGAGGCAGAGATTGCGATGAGCCAAGATTGCACCATAGCACTCCAGCCTGGGCAACAAGAGCAAAACTCCATCTCAAAAAAAAAAAAAAAAAAAAAAATTCCCCTATTTCATCTGAGCCCACAGATGTAAAATTTTCTTGTTATGTAAAATTTGATAACTTTGCAATGGTCATAACCACAGAGGAAACAGAGCTTTTTTTTCTATTCTCTCAATGATACCACTGTGTTCTCAGCTTGAGGATTTATATTTTCTTCCCGCCACCAAATCAGACAATAAAGAATAGTGTGATTGATTTGGTGGAGTCATGAAGTCACTGACTTCATTACGTGGGCAAAGAGTATCTGTGCCATGAGTAAATTAAGCTTTCCAAAGTCATGATGGAAGAGTGATAAAATCTGTGATAGTTGGGTGTCTCCCATGTAGTAACCAAGTAGATGACTCACAAACAGGGTGTGTCCAACAATGGCATCCAGGGCCTCTTCCTCTCCAAATGCATTTATGTGTCAATAAATTAAAGTTTACAAAAAGAAAAAATATTTAGACCAAACAGCCTCTTACAAATGTGAAGGAATAAATTTACAATATAGCTGATCAGGATTGAAGAATATATTTCCACCATAAATTGCCAATTAGATGGATCCTATGCAAGGAAACCACATTATATAGACTTCTCTGGACTCCAACCTTCCCCTAAAAATCATTCACCCCCTTAAATTACTCCTCCTAAACAGTCTCTCATGGCTCAAGTTCTAATTCCAGGTCCAAGTAAGTGATTAAAGGGAATCTTCCAATGATAGCTGGTAACGTGCTTCAGAAAATAAAGTCCTTCCTTCTTTCTCTGTCCCCCACCCCATTCCCTGAGAAAAGCAAAAGCTAAATCAGTACTTAACTCATAGGTGCCATTTCTCATATTGTCGTCCTGTGAATTTCTAGACAGCAAAGTGCACGAGATGAGTAACAAGTAGTTATATAAAACCCTCTAATATAAAGAGGGAGTACCTAGTTTCTTAGGTAGAATAGGCAGAAATAAATGCTGTAAATGACAAAAGAATGTCATCAATTTTATATTTTGGAACAATTCTCCAGGTAAAATTTAGCGAACTGAAGACACAGGTATTTCCAGTAACAACCAGCTCTTACTCTAGTTCTGCAGTTTAAATTATGCTAAAGAATAAAACATAAATGTTCCTGATACCAGTAATTTATCTAGAAACCATGATTTGCAAGGTAAATGATCTGTGTGTTACCTGCACTTTATTCTTAAAAGTATTCTGAAGAATGATGAATCAAAACGAAAACATTCTTAGCAGAACAATCAGTTTCAAGGGCAGGCTTAGTCACACAACTGAATCACTGGAACACTAAAATTTAAATACATCTGGAAAAAAGCCACAGATGTCTGCTCACCAACAAATACAAGTTTTAATTAATTCGCCAATTTGCTTTAAACAAATGTAATTTTAGCTCTGAAAAATACAAAATAAGGCCATATTAATTTTTTTCTGGAGAAAAGGTTATATTTTAAAAGTTCTCAGGGCCCACCCTCAAGCAGCCTTGGCCCAGGGCTGGGGTGTGTAGGGCACCAGGATGTGAGTGGGAAAGCCAGATGAAGCAGCAGTGGTTGAAGGCCAGGCTGAGGGCTTGGCGTCATCCGCTGAGACTATATAGAGTTTAGTGTCATCTGCTGGACTGTTGAGTGAAAAATATTCTCTGACCTGATCCTGAATTTTCCTTGATAATCAAAAGATTAAGAAACAGGGTCACACCATGTTACCCAGACTGGACTCAAGAGACTCTCCCACTTCAATCTTCCAAGTAACTGGGACTACAGGTGTGCACCACTGTGCCCGGCCCAGAACTGTTTTCTTAATTTCATTTTTGGATTGTTCTTTGCAAGTGCATAGAAACACAATAGTTTGTTAAATATTGATATTGTATGCTTCAACCTTACTGAACTCATTTATTCATTCTGGTAGTTATTATGGTGGTCTCCTAGGGATTTTCTTTAAACAAGATGCTATCATCTGCAAATAGAGATGATTTTACCTCTTCCGACTCAGTAAAACCATCAATAAGAGATTGATGTGTTTCATTTCATTTTCTGGCCTAATGCTCCTGATTCTTTCTAATGTTGTATTTTGCTGTTTGGATGTATCATAATTATTTTTACCAATCTCTTATTGATGAACATGTAGGTCATTTCCAACCTTTTGCAGTTATAACAGTGCTGCAATAAATAACCTATTACATAGAGTAATATTTCTCAAACTTTTGGTCTCAGGATTACTTTACCTTTTTATGTATAAGTTGCAAGTTTGGGCTTAGAAAGAATTTAATAATCACGAAAATTTTGTTTTCTTATAAAGTTGCTTTAATATTTGACATTAATTGTTACCCTATCTAGATATTGTAAATGATATAATAAAACAAATGATGTCACAAATTAAATATTTAACTTTTTAAACAATAATATTTTTAGAGACTGCTTTTTTCTGGATAAACAAGGACTTTTAAATCAAGGAACTAAATATCTTGAAATTTTTAATCAGGTTCCATGTTCCTAATTTTAACGGGTGCTAGTTCACAAGTGGTAGTTAATTCTTCACTAATCAGCCAGATGAAAGTGGAGATCCAAAGGGACCCTCTTCTAAGGAAGCAACATACGCAAAGCTTAAACATAAATGAGACCATGGTTTGAAAATATAGAGTGGCATACACTCGGTTAAAAGCAATTTGATCATCACGATCATTTGGGCTAAACAGCCATTTGGCTGAAAAGGAATATCCCCCAGTTATGGCTTTTTTTCAAGTATCGGTAATTTTGGTACATCATGGGTTGTTTTTCAAGCTTTTGTGCCAGAGTTTTCAGGAAAACTTTTTCTAATAAATGCTTTTGTGTTTCTAACTGATTTTCCAAAAACATTTATAATTTTGACTTTTTTCCTTTTAATGAGCATGCTTTCGAAATAAGCAAAAAAACAGTAAAAGAAGCTATATCAAAGAGCAAAAAAATCCTCACCAAATATTTTAAGAAGAAAATATTTATGCATATAAATGTAACAGTAACTTATGCAATCATTTAAAAGTTCCACAATGTTTACTTTTGCCAGTTATATAAAGTTTTAAAAATTGACCATGCCAGTATCAACCCTGAGCACTGTGTATATGCTTTTTTATAGCTACATAAATCACAACTTCCCAAGTCACAAAAATTAGCAAACAGTTGAAACTAGAAGGTAAGAAAAGTAAACACAACCCCACATCCAAGGGGGACCTGCTGGGACCTGCAAACTATTGCAGTGCTCAAAGAAGTCAAACACTGGAGACAGCATCTCATTCGAATTCATATTCTCATTTCACGACTTCTAGTGCAGCTCTACCAGTGTAGCTGTGTGGCAAGTTTAACCTACTTTTAAATGAGGGAACTGAACCAGAAGATTTAGAAGATGCAATCCAAGTATAACTCTAAGTAAAATTAACTTTGAGGTCCAAAAGCTGCCAACCTTTCAGAAGTATGATGAGTGTTCATTGACTCCCTTTCTGTGAGAAGAATGTGCAGGAGAAGAAGAAAAGGAGATTTAAAAAAGGACTCCAGGCCCCCAAATAAACCTTTAAAAATCTGTGGAGGGGTAGGCAGGGGGCAAAGAGAGTGCAGCTAACAGGATTACCACAGGCAAGCCATTCAGTGTCCCAGCAGGACTCTAAGGTAAAGAGGCAACACACCTATCAATCTCCTCAAAAAGATTCTGAATCCCAAACTGTAGCTTTTTCTAAAATGAATAAACTAAAAGGAAAAGTACTCAATGTAATAAAAAGAGACACAGATAAGGGAAGTAGATAGGCACCAAAAGCAACTTACACTTAACTTCACAATTTTGACACCATCCAAGTCAACCCACCCTTCTATACCATAAGCTCCCACTTATAGAGTGCCTAACAATATGCCAAGTGCTATCCTTTATGCTTAGTTAGACTATCTCATTTAAATCCTCACACCAAGCTGGCATTACCACCATTTTACAGATGAGGACATAAAGAGATTAAGTTCACACAAATAATGAATTGCAAAGCCTGGACACATCCCCGTTTACCTGACCTCAAAGGTGAGGCTTTTTCTGCACCTCTGTTTGGTGTACATGTCACAGACTGATAACCTTGCAAAAGATGTTTTCCTTTCAAAGATAATTTGTTCAAAATTAACACAATATACCTTTTACAAAAATGACAAAAAAATATCCAGTAAAGAAAGGCCTGTCTGGAGACTAACCTCTCAAGCACCTCACTGTCCAAAGGAACAGAACAAACAAGAACAGTTCTTGGAGTCATGACAAGGGTGAAAAAAGCAGGGGGAAATAAGTGAATAATATTAAATTTAAATTAACAAGATAAAAATTCAGAAAAGGCAAAACTTTTAAGAATTATTTAAAAGATAGGGAATACAACCCTAGCCTGAGTCAGCACTCCAGGCAACTTATTACAGTACACAAAGCCAAGGACAAGAACGAAGGGTCTCCAGATCCAGGTACAGGGCTCCTTAAGGGCCATCCAATGTGTATCTCCAATTCTCCCTTTCTCTCCCTTCTCTGCCCCATGATTTAAAAACTACTTATGCCTACAGTTAAAAAAGGCAAATCAAAAAATACACACAGAAATATTTTTATCTGAATGATCCTACCTCCATTTCTTCTCTCCTTACTCCTCGTCTTTTATCAACTCATCTTTTCATTATCATCCTTTCCCTTAACATGCATATTAGCATGATCCCACTTTATTAAAAGCTCTTCAAATAACACATTTGTCATTAATTGGAAAGGAATATGGTAGGCCCCAAGAAAGATATAGGACCTACTGCTTACCTTTCCCTGTTTCACCCTGAATATATTCAACATTTCAAGTAAAGAATACAAGAAAACCAATACAGAAGAAATATTTTCCTAATATTAAGACGTTTTATCCAACATTCATATATTTACTTTATATGTCCCACTAACTGCATTATGACCAAATAGTCACCCAAACAAAAGTGTTCAACAATCCTCTTAGTCAGACAAAATGAGGCTGACTGCCTAGTGCAACGTTCCTTTCACCAATTTTAGGTCCAGCATAGAAAAAATCCCATGAAGACTGAATTTTTTCTGATTAATGAATAATAACATGAACCTTAGCAGCCTGGTACCCCAAAATGTTTCGGGATATTTAATCATTTTTCTTCACTTGATTTAATGCTATAACTTCTAGACATAAAAAAAAAAAAAAGCAAGATAAGAAGCTATGTTCTGACACACTTGCGTTCTCTATTAGAAATTTTAGTGCACAACTCAGGATTAAAAGAAAAGTCCACACTAAGCTGACACTAAAATAAAACAGAACAAGAACTTAAGCACCTAACTGACAGTGTGAGTTAGCCAAGACCATATTGTCCAGCTTTCCCCCTCCCTAAAGTGGCTCCTTATCTAATAAGAGCTAATTTTAAATTCTGACCCATCTAATAAGAGCTAATTTTAAATTCTGACCCATAATAGACTTCAGGAAACAAACTAACTTGATTATAACCCTAAGCAGTTAGACTGGCATATCATCTATCTATTGGCTACTGTGACTAAAATACTTATTTTCCCAATTCTTAGTATGTTACAGCAGAATTAAGTCTTATTATCTTGGAGATCTATCTAGGAGGTCATTTTGCCCAAAAAAAAAAAAGGTACATATTCCAGGAAAATCAAGATTTGATCACTTGCTGTCTGACTTTAAAGACTACGTATGTGTAATCACTACATTAAGCCACCTCGAAGGGCTGCTGGAAGGACTCAACAATTTAATGTATGCAACGTATATTAAACATGATGTGAATATTCTTGCCAGGCACTATGATGGGCCCTCAGAATAAGTAATACAGCCTCTGTCCTCAAACAGCTCAACTAGTATTTTGATGCTTTTAGCAAAAGCAGTCTCTTTATACTAAATCATCTAATTTATGAACCATCCATAAAATGAAAGTCCAAGTCCAACATGCTTGGCACACAGTAGGTCCCCAATAAATATGTCTAGTGCCAGAGCTATGGTTTCCATGAGTCATTTTCATTTGTGCTTCTACTTTTCTCTGGTGTCCACTGCCAGCATCTGTGACTTGATTACCAATCTGGAACCGCAGTAGCTACAGAAGATACGAAGCAACCCTCTTTGCTTCCCTATATATGCCCACCCCTAGATCTCCATAGCTACAGAGACTGCTTAGGACAGCTGCAGCCAAGGGGGCGCCTCTAAAAAGAGCTTGCTTCCCTTAAAGCCACCTCAGGGATAGGAAAATGCCAATGGAGTCTTCAGCTCCAAAAGTCCACACCCCAAACTTTACAGAAGTATCATAGCCTGTAAGGAAGAGATCCTCTCCCATACAGTATGTGCAGAATGAAATAAAAGCTTTGGAGAGGACAGATGAACTGCCACATGCAACATCAGAATTCACAATATATTTCCTCACAAAGCAGAGGGTCTCGACCTTTTATCACTTGTGATTCTCAGTCAGAGAGTGGGTGATGTGCCTTCCCTGAGGGATATTATCGGAATTTGAGAAAAAGGTTCTATCAAGTGGTGAGAGAGACAGGACTGACATATCTCTAAGGTAATTCTGATATGCCCCTGAAATAAAAATCACTTTTACAGAAGATGATTAGACACTATTTACGTTACTGGTACCACTCTTAAGCTTCATGATAGTTTAAATAAGATATGTTGGCTAGCTTAACAACATAACCACATTTAAAATAATGTTTCTACGCGAGAAAACTCCAAATAGAAACATGACCTATTTTAACTTTAGGGCTCTCCATAAAAGGTGGGAGAAAGGGGAAAGTGACCAATAGTTTATTGTGAAATCCTACGGGTTCCTTACACAAGATTTACAGAAGGGCTTCAATGGGGTCCAGTAACTCCATGAAATTATATGCAAATTTTGTGTCTATCTATTTTCTGGATAGTTTATATTCTCAAAATTACCCATGGTACACAAATACATATTAATTTAAGAACCACAACCATTAACTGCTTCATAAAGAAAGTTAAACATAAGCACCAATCACTGGATTAAATTAAGTATAAGAATAAAATTAGTCTAGACTTTTGTCTCTACAATATCTTTATTCCCATCTAACCTTCTGCCATAGACATAAATCTGATGCCAGAATTTGGTTTGAATCTTGAAAGAGAAAAAAAATCTTACTAAGAAATGTAGGTTTTCCATGCACTAACATATAAATATGTACAGACTTCTGAAACTGTTGAGATTTTATAGATTCCAGTAACAGGTTTTACTAATGTCACAGAATGCACTGTAATCACTGGGTACTTATCTTTCCACCTCCATCATTACCCACCGTTCACACACCAAATAATTACAGATGCCTAAAATGCATGCAAAATTCTCTAGAATTTAAACTTTCAAGATGATTTTCAAAAGCTGTGCTTCAGAACTATATAATCACTTACTGCAAAATAAACTGAAATATTCAAAACAATTCCAGGAAGTGAATGAAATAAAAACTGACCTTCATGAGATGCTGATTTATCCATTTTGTAAATGTTTTCTTCTGAACTTTGTCCCGTTCATCTGGAAGAAAAAAATATATATAAAGATAAGGTTGGTAAAATCTATGAATAGATGACCTTGTGGTCATGGATATAAACAAAAATGAGATATTTAAAAGATATGGTTCAGTGTATTCAAAGTTTCTTGTTAAATTTTGGAAACTTCAGGCTCTCTGTAAGAAAGTGTTTAAAGATCTGCTTGTCAGGTTGGTCTCTTCCCAATACTGCATTTACCAATATTCCTCCATTAAACAAATGCCGTCTGCCCCTCTGTCCCATAACCCTTTATTACCACCACCACCACCATGAAGTTGTCTAACCTAAGCCTTGTCCTTGCACTGAATTTCCCAAAGCACTTTACCATATGTACGTCCCATTTGCTCTTCACAGCCATAAGAGGGAGGGTAAGTAGTGTTACTCCCATTTTGCAGAATAAGAAACCAAGACTTAACAAGGATAAAAGACTTGTTCGTGATTACCCAGCAAATAGTTTAAAATCTTGACAAAAGGCAAGGCCTAAATTGAGACTTTTTGGCTTGAAGTAGACTCTGGCTGAATATTAATTATTATGCTTAACTATTCAGTGGAATCACTATACTTTTTTTTTTTTTTGATACAGAATCTCACTCTGTCACCCAGGGTGGAGTGCAGTGGTGTGATCTCAGCTCACCACAACCCCCACCTCTGCCTTCCGGGATCAGTCCCCCGAGTAGCTGGGACTACAGGTATGCACCACCATGCCCAGCTAATTTTTTTCTTCTTCTTCTTTTTTTTTTTTTTTTTTTGTATTTTTAGTAGAGACAGGGTTTCACCATGTTGGCCAGGCTGGTCTCGAACTCCTGACCTCAGGTGATCCACCCACCTTGGCCTTCCAAAGTGCTGGGATTACAGACGTGAGCGACTGCACCCAGCCTATGCTATTTCTTTCCTAGAGTTCTGTGTTGAACTGTGTAACAAAAAAATGCCCCAACTAGATCTTCACTGTGGACAGTGATCCTGCCCTGGTTCCTACAGACAGTGCAAAGAAGAGTGACAAAAGTTTTCTTCTGATTTAAGGAGAAAGAGCAATTGGAATGCTGTGGTCCCTCAAGCTATTATTTCAAAGGAGAATGAGAACCATCCAACACCTAGAGCTAGCATTCAAAACTATATTATACTATCTTCCTCCTCCCTACCTCTAGACAGCAATTCCTTACTTTCTTATTTCCTTCTTCTGTCCTTTCTGCCTCCAGTGCTACCTCTTTCTCCTTCCCTGGTGGTCTTCTTTCCTCTTCTACCACAATTCAGATGTTCTCCATCCTTTCTCTGGGGGTAAGATATGTCTCAGTCTCTTTCTTCACCTCTTTTTCTTCTCATTCTTCAATCTCTTTTTCTCCTCAATACCTCCTCTATTGTAATATAACTAGAGTTTCTTTGAAAATGTTTGTCCTATTTATTAAAAGTATTTATGTTCTCTAGAATAATTTGAATGTAAACAAAAATATATCAACTGGGGAAAATATATACAATATGAGACAAATGTTACTAATATTATTACAAAAAACCAGCAATAAGAAAGAAAAAGATTAACATCATGAAGCATAAGTGGGCAAAAGCAGACAGTTAATTAATTTTTAAAAAGGTAATGCCCAAGGGTTGAGTGTGGTGGCTTATGCCTATAATCCCAGCACTTCAGGAGGCCAATGAGGGCAGATTGTTTGAGCCCAGGAGTTGGAGACTAGCGTGGGCAACATGAGGAAATCCTTTTTACAAAAAAATACAAAACCTAGCCAGATATGGTGGCATGCACTTGTAGTCCCAGCTACTTGGGAGGCTGAGATGGGTGGGTCATTAGAGCCCAGGAGGTCAAGGCTGCAGTGAGCCACGATGGCGCCACTGTACTCCAGCCTAGGTGACACAGCAAGACCTTGTCTCAGAAAAATAATAAAATAACAATTAAAATGTAATGCACACAGGTACTCAACCTCACTAACAATAATAATATAAAATAACACAGATAAGGCTTTCTAACTTATCAAATTGCCAAGATTTTATTTTTTTAAAAAATTTCACGTTGAAAAGGACATAGGAAGCAGACACACATACTGCTAATGAAAATGTCATTTAATTTAAACTTTCTACACCTGCATTGTTCAATACTGTAGCCACTAGTCACATACACCTATTTAAGGTGACAAAGTTAATTAAAGCAAAATAAAATTAACAATTCAGTTTCTTTGTTGCCCCTAGTCACAATTCAAGTACTCCACAGTCACATGTAGCTAATGGTTAACATATTGAAAAGCACAGAAACAGAATATTCTAATCATCACAGAAATTTCTATCAGCACTGCTCTAGAACAAAGCTCTACTGGACAGCACTGCTTTAGAATAATTTGATATAGACTAATCCCATCACCACAGAAGTTTCTGTCAGACAGAAATGCTCTAAAACAAAGCTCTATTGGACAACATTGCCCTACAACCATGTGTCAATACACATAAAAAGCCCTAAAAATATCTATGACCTTTCCCAGCAAATCTACTTCTAAAATCTATTCTGAAGCTATAATCACAGTATGTACAAAATGTAACTATGAGAATATAAATCAGAGTGTTTACAACAGGAATATAAAAATTCTGAAAAAACACAAATGTTCAAGAAAAGGAAACACAAAAATTTTAGTAAAGTGATACAATGGTTTGTTCAGATTCAACTTGTAAAACTACTCAGTGACAGCATTATCATTTAGAGGTCTCCTATTCTAATAAGAACGGGAGGCGGGACATATAAAGTAGTTTTTATTTCATAAGCATTTCTTCTCCAAAGTACCTCATTGAAACACCTTCCATTTCCTATCACTGTCAGGGAGAAACAAAAGGTGCTTATATACAGCCTATCTTTAGATTCTGCCTATAACACCTTTTCAGTGCCCCAAACTTCTAATCTACTTCTTGACTTAACATTGAGTACTTAAAAATTAGAGAAAGGGGTGCAGAAACTATTCCCAGACAATAGAAGTTTGCAAATTCTGATTATAAAAGCTCAGAATTCATACTAATTTTTTTTTCTTTTTTTTTGTTTTTTGGAGATGAAGTCTTGCTCTGTCGCCTAGGCTGCAGTGCAGTGGCATGATCTCGGCTCACTACAACCTCTGCTTCCCAGGTTCAAGCGATTCTCCTGCCTCAGCCTCCTGAGTAGCTGGGACTACAGGCATGTGCCACCACACCTGGCTAATTGTATTTTTAGTAGAGACAGGGTTTCACCATGTTGGCCAGGATGGTCTTGATCTCCTGACCTTGTGATCTGCCCGCCTCAGCCTCCCAAAGTGCTGGGATTACAGGCGTGAGCCACTGTGCCAGGCCTGGTTTTTTTTCTTTGCTTTGTTTTGTTTGAGACAACAGAGTCTCGCTCTGTTGCTCAGGCTGGACTGCAGTGGCACAATCTTGGCTCACTGCAACCTCCACCTCCCCAGGCTCGAGTGATCCTCTCACCTCAGCCTCCCAAGGAGCTAGGACTACAGGTGCAGGTCACCATGCCTGGTGAATTTTTGTACTTTTTGCAGAGATGGGGTTTTGCCATGTTGCCCAGGCTGGTCTCAAACACCTAAGCTCACGCCATCCACCTGCCTCAGCCTCCCAGAGTGCTGAGATTATAGGTGTGAACCACTGCGCCTGACCCTAAAATTGTTTCATTTGCCTGATTCCAAATGTAAAACCCCCAGGCACTTTGCTTAAAACTGCTATCAAAAGCAATGAGATTAATAATTGTGAACTAATAATATTATCCACAAAATGTTTATTAATTCCTCCGTTGGCCCCTTGGGGCATCATCTATACCTCATTCATCTTTGTCTACCACATACTAGATACCACAAAGCCTCTATGCCACAATGCCTCTATGCACTGGACAGATAGTGTGAAATAATTTTATTTCAGGAAGGACAATCCAACTCAGGAAAACAATATAGAATTACTTGTATATGTACAGTAGTATATACAACTATATCTTTTAAAGCAATAATGGTGTCTTAAATGTCTTTCGGCCTTGCTATTCCTAAACAGTTGGAAACAAACCTGAATTACCAATTTGTATGTAAAGCAGGAACAAGGAAACAGAAACAATTGACTAGTTCTCTTCACTGATAAGTGCAGATTCTGTACTTCCCTCATTTACTCACTCTTCATCCTAGCAGCTATCTGGTCATTTTATGAGTCCAGTGCTATGGCAGTGCTGGTGTCAGAGAGGTATGGTCCATCTTGAATAGGAGCTAGGTAAAAGGAAGCTGAGACCCACTGCGCTGCATTCCCAGATGGTTAATGCAATCTAAGTCACAGGTTGAGAGAGGAGGTCAACACAAGATCCAGGTCATAAAGACCTTGCTAATAAAACAGACTGCAGTAAAGATGCTAAAACCCACCAAAACCAAGATGGTGACAAGAGTGACCTCTGGTCGTCCTCATTGTGACACTCCACCAGCACCATGACAGTTTACAAACGCCATGGCAATGTCAGGAAGTTACCCTGTATGGTCTACAAGGAGGAGACATGAATAATCCACCCCTTGTTTAGCATATCATCAAGAAATAACCACAAAAATGAGCAGCCAGCAGCCCTCAGGGCTGCTGTCTACAGAGTAGCCATTCTTCATT
The DNA here is from genome assembly GCF_007565055.1 of Rhinopithecus roxellana. Classification (NCBI taxonomy): domain Eukaryota; kingdom Metazoa; phylum Chordata; class Mammalia; order Primates; family Cercopithecidae; genus Rhinopithecus; species Rhinopithecus roxellana. Next base: position 47,379,473 of record NC_044552.1, on the reverse strand, counting down.
CTCAGCTCGCTGCAACCTCTGCCTCCCAGGTTCTCTTGTCTCAGCCTCCTGAGTAGCTGGGATCACAGGCATGCACCACCACACCCGGCTAATTTTTATATTTTTAGTAAAGACAGGATTTCGCCATGTTAGCCAGGTTGGTTTCGAACTCCTGACCTCAGGTGATCCTCCTGCCTCGGCCTTCCAAAGTGTTGGGATTACAGGCATGAGCCACGGCGCCCAGCCTACTTTCTTAATAAACTTGCTTTCACTCTACTCTATGGACTCACCCTGAATTCTCTCTGGCAAGAGATCCAAGAACCCTCTCTTGGGGTCTGGATCTGGACCCCTTCCCTGTAACACTGGGACCACCAGGCTGCAGAGAAAGCACTGGTCTTGGTTTCTGAAGCTCATCACCTGGAAAGGACACCTGACAGAAAGGCAGTGTGGTAAGCATACCAACTGAGAGAAGTACGTGGCACTCACCATGTATGCAAGCACCAAAGAGAGAAGGACCAACCTCATCCAGGGCTGTCACATGGGGCGTAAAGGAGAGAAAGTAGGGTAGCGAGACAGAAGCCAGCCATGTGTCAATTTCTCCACCAGAAAGAAACTCTGACTTAATCATTTAACACTGAAAGAGCTGTGGTTAGGACCCAACTATTATGCTTCCCTACAGAGTTGCTTCCACTATCCCCAAGATACTGTCATTTTTCAAATGGAAGTGCTGACCACATCTCAGTCACAGACAGGGAGCTGGGGAATCTGACTCTGTGATGTGATGTGAACTTTGGACAAGTGACTGCAAACAATGGAAGTTCTGTGCCAAAGTCTAGCACTCATATCACATTTTTAGCAGTGCTTTTCTAAGCATCCAGCAAAAACAGAGTAAACGAAAAAATTACTTCCTAGGTAATATCCATATTATTCCCATTAAATAACAGCCAAGGCCCCTGATGCTAAATCCTAAAGAAAAAAAAAATTATAACACATTAAAAATCTTTGTAATTCAAGAATAGAGAGTTTCTATATCAAGTCACAAAATAAATTTAATGTATTATGTGTTATTATATAAACTACTTTCCTCTTGGGTACAAAAGGGTTAACAAAATAGATTTCTTCTTTTCTAAGTGAATAAAAACTGGTCCTTATAGTTCAAGGAATATGAGGTAAAACAGATTCTATAGATAAATTGGCTAATTACTTACCCAAGTGGTATATTAAGAAAGCTGATTTAATCAAATAATTTACCTCTAAGTACAGAGGATAGGTTCACTTAAATAATATAACTATACAAAGGTTCTTTCAATCAATGAGGTTTTGTTGTTGTTGTTGTTGTTGTTGTGCTAGAGGCTCAAAAGCACTGCTAATAACATGATATTTGGTAGGTACTACTGAGGTAATACCTAGGAATTACGATCCATAACTAAAGTACGTAAGATACAAAGACTAAAGTTAACTAAGTAACACACGTAAATCATAAATTATGATACTGTTTTCTAACAGGAACAACCTAAACCTTTTCTTTAAAACCACAATCAACTTAAATGAGTCCCATTCAAATACCAAAGTATGCTCTTTAACATGAGAAGATTCCCACAATGCTACAGTAATGAGAAAAGAGTTAATGTGAATTTTAAAGGCTTCAACTTTCTTCAAGAGAGCAGAAAATAATTTAAGTCTGGGAAGACTTTGTAAATCACACCATTTTCCATACACATTATTTCAAAAGGGAGTTATTTCAGAAGAGAGTATTCCAGATTACACCATCTAATTTTCCAATTACAAGTCTCATAATGGTTCTTCATTTCATTTCAGTTAGAGATGTCTAACACTGAGATTTATATTTAGGGCAATGTTGCTACGGCAACAAAAAGGAAAAATCATTCCTGTGATTTTAAACAATTGAACTTTTATAACATTCCTCTATTTGAAAATTATTTCATTTATAGATTAAGTTTTCAATAAAAATATATATTTATATCCCCCTTATAATGTGCAACAGCTGAAAATATGTTAACGACACTGAAGACAAAGAATAACAGAATTGCAGGGGAACAAATAAATGCAAAAAGAGCACTGATTATCACAATCTATATTGACTGGTTTTCAGTGAAATCCAAAAAAAGCTAAACTCACTCAGTACCACACACACAGTAAGTATTGAGATTATATAAATACATATTCTGTGGACCACAATAGGCGGGGGGCGTTCTCTCCAGGGAGCCTCAGAAGTTGTCCTGATTTCGGTACAGGTTTTTGAAAGGTGCCAGACAATCAGCTAAACTATCGCCATGCAAACCAAAGCAGGTAGTGCAACTTTCCCTTCCCGGTTCTGAAAACATGAAAGTGATAGTATACGTAATACTACTAACCCATACAGCACATCAGTCCCACCAGCTTTGCGTTCCAATCTTGACCATTTTTCATGAGCTGTCCCATCATTCTGCAGGAAATCTGTGCAGCAGTTCCCTAAACTCTCTCCGTACAAACTCTGATGTGTCAGAGTCCTGTTAACTTTCTATGTAGAAAAGAAAACACTGACTAGACACTCCTACTTGCAAGCTGAAAACTAGTCAACACCTCCTTTTAAACAAACATTAACAAAGCCAGACTCCTCTACTATTTTTGTAGGGGATATATACAACTGTTACTAAAAAGAAACTAAATTGTCTATTTCTCCTTTCCATTTTAAAGTTGTTCTTAAGAAGTCCTTTAAAAAAAAGTTTTAATTCCTTTTTTTTTGTTTTGCAATGAGGCAAACCAATAGGATGTTAGATTTCACAGCTGAACTAACTCATCACATTCTCTCTTCTAACACCCCAGGCAGAATTCCCCTGCAATAAAAAGAAAAAAAAAATCCAGCCTAACTTGTTTAACTTATCCCTGATATGTGTGCTAGGAACATGATTTGGAAGGATCACCTTTATAGGTTAGACATACATCCTTCTGGGAGAAAACTACTTTTGGGTATTTCTTTATGTATGCCTTATAGATAAATTTTCATTTGGTTTTCACAATAATTCTGAGTTGGGTAGTACTGTCCTCAGTTTAAAGCTGTGAAAATTAAAGTTCTAGAGATTAAGAATGTAGCCTAAAATTCCACAGCCAAAGTGGGATCTTAAGAAGTCTGATTCCAAACCCTTTATGTCATCAAACAATAGAACCCCTAATCTAATAATGCAGGAAAAGCAAGGTGCCTCCAATTTAGGAGCACTTCACTTCTAAGTATGAATGAATGAACAATGAAAAGTCAAGACATGAGAACTCTTGTTCTAAACAAGCAAAAGACCAACTATCTTCAGCATTCTTATGTTTGTCTGAAACATTAGACCAATAGACCTTCCTGAATAGAAACTGTATGTATACACATTTAACTCCAAAAAGAAAAAATCAAACAAAAATGATCACTACTTATTTCAACAATAGAGAACCAGCATTCAATCATACCACAATACTGCTGGATTAACAGTTGCCAAGATGCTTTGAAACATCTTTATATGATTTTCTAACCGTATTCTAAATATACTATAAATGAATAAATTGTACCTGCTCCTGCTGAGAAGTTCAAAGTATCTGCTTAGTAAATAGCCCTTCTCTTCCTATCTCTCCTTTTCAAATTAACTTTAGAGTCCTTGCCTCCACTACAGGAAAGTCTGAGCCTGTCTATTTCACTGAAACCAGGATGATAAAAATAATAGCAAACACTCAGAGAGCACTCATTATTTGCCAGGTATTGTTCTCAATTACACACACATATATAACACACATACACTGCACATTATACTCTTAACAATCAGTGAGATAACTTCCATTTACACATGAAGAAACTGAGGCACCTAGAGGTTAAACAACTTGCCCAGGATCATGAAGCTACCAAGAGCAGAGAATGCAGTTTGTAAAAGCCTACTCAATATTATAATTTCATATTTCGGAAATAAAATTCTAACTTTAAAAAATGAGTTAAAAATAAAAAGTAAAGCTTGGGCCAGGCATGATGGCTCACGCCTGTAATCTCAGCACTTTGGGAGGCTGAGGCAGATGGATCACCTGAGGTCAGGAGTTTAAGACCACCTGCCCAACATGGTGAAACCCCGTCTCTACTAAAAATACAAAAAATCAGCAGGGCATGGTGACAGGCACCTGTAATCCCAGCTACTTGGGAGGCTGAGGCAGGAGAACTGCTTGAGCTTGGAGGCGGAAGTTACAGTGAGCCAAGATCACACCACTGCACTCCAGCCTGGGCGACAAGAGCCAAACTCCGTCTCAAAAAAAAAAAAAAAAAAAAAAAAAAAAATGTAAAGCTTGGCCCATTTGTCAATGGTGGGAATCCACAGAAGACGGAATTTACCTTCTGTAGCTTAATGATTCTAAAGAGTGGGAGGGAGGGGAGCTGCAATGCTTTACTAAGAAGTTACATCAGAATTTAAGGCAGGGATGAGATTTCTGAGTTTAAGGATCAGATGTGAATTTTAAAAGATGGAGAAACACTTTGAAAAGGACTGTATCAAAAAAAAAAAAAGGTAAACATGAAGGTAAAATGGAGGGAGAAGAAAGGATGGTAGTCAGTTTTCCTATTACTGCCTGGAAATAGCTCTGTGGTACAACGCAGTAAAAATATTGCAAGTGAACAGCTGTAATATTGTTGGTGTTACAGAAGAAAGAAGAAAGGAATAGTTGGGATTGTTGAAAAGATCAGTTCCTGAAAAAGTTAGATAATGAGTGGTTGGTGAAGAGGGAGCTGGGTGAGAACAAATCAAAGAGGCTGCACTTCACCACCCCATCCCCTGTGGAATCCCATCTCAAACCACCTGTGAGCTACCAGCTCACACCCAATCATCAGCTGACAGCACTGCCTCACTCTAGTAACACCTCACTTGCCTACCTGATTTGATCTTCAACCACAGAAATCTCAGCCAACATTACTTGGTGACTGGAAGTTGTAGCTGCCACATAGTTGAAATGGGTAATAGGAAAAAGTGTCCACTCTCATTTTAATTGAAAAGTCTTACCAAATATTCATTCCACAGGAACATCAGTATGGTTTATTTCTATTAGTATAGACCTACAACTGATGTTCATGTTCTAGTCAATCCAACTTTCATTCACTCGTCTGTGACTCACCTCTGTGGAAGGGCAGACTTAGAGGAAGCTACTTAATAACACTGAGCCTTAGCCACAGACAACTCCCCAGCCACTAGCCCCTCCACCCTACTTTTGTTAAAAGGAAGGTCCTCACCAGGAAAATTCTACCAAATTTATCACATAAAATTATTCATCATTAAGAAAGTTTGCAAAATACTTTAGGACTCCATAGGTGAAAGTATACGAATGCTGTTATTTCCCAGTAATTTCTTAGCTTAGTTACTAATGCAAAGTCCTATATACATAAAGCCTACAGTTGATCTCACAATAATAAATATTGTCTGCCTCTGTTTTGGCAACAAAAGATTCTCATGTTGCTGCATGTACAAAGAAATATTGTAAGGCATTGCTTAAGAAAAGCTTTCTTCTTGCACATTTCAAAAGAAGTGTGGAAATAACAAGTCCGACACACAGCTACAGTAAAATCTTCAGATTTATACTACCTGGCAGTACATGAAGAAATTATACCATATTAGAAATAAGACAATTCTTTTTTTTTTTTTTTTTTTTTTTTTTGAGACGGAGTCTCGCTCTGTCGCCCGGGCTGGAGTGCAGTGGCTGGATCTCAGCTCACTGCAAGCTCCGCCTCCCGGGTTCACGCCATTCTCCTGCCTCAGCCTCCCGAGTAGCTGGGACTACAGGCGCCCACCACCTCGCCCAGCTAGATTTTTGTATTTTTTTAGTAGAGACGGGGTTTCACCGTGTTAGCCAGGATGGTCTCGATCTCCTGACCTCGTGATCCGCCCGTCTCGGCCTCCCAAAGTGCTGGGATTACAGGCTTGAGCCACCGCGCCCGGCCAAAATAAGACAATTCTTAAAACAAATAAAACCATTTAAAAATATAGAAAACAATGCTTTTAAAATAGTTGGGTGGGAAGAATATTTCAAAACAAGTTATGAACCAAAAAAACTAAACAAATAAAACTATCAGATTTGACAAACCACTGATATAATAGCAGACACTGTAGACAAAGTTTAAAAACTCACTAGAAGAAAACATCTGCTCTCTATATAAAATATACATCAAGAATATCCAAATAGGGTAATAACTCCTATTAATTAGTAAGAAAAAAGGACAGCTCTTCCTAAATAATAAATGATGTGAGCATACAATTCATAGAAGAAATGCAAATGGCCAACAAAAATATGAGGTAATACTAAAGCAACTTTCTAATCAGGAAATGCATATAAAATGATTTCACATTGGCACAAATTTGTAAGAATGATAATGCTGAATGAGAGAAATAGATACTCCCAAGCTTCGGTAATGTGGGTATGTAAAATGGCAAATACTTTTTTTTTTTTTTTTTTAACAGACAGGGTTTTACTCTGTCATTCAGACTAGAGTACAGTGGCATGATCACAGCTCACAGCAAACTCAACCTCCTGGGCTCAGGCGATCCACTCACCTCAGCCTCCTGAGTAGCTGGGTCTACAGGCACACCCCACCACTCCCAGCTAATTTTAAAAATTTTTTGTAGAGATAGGATCTCCCTTTTTTGTCCAGACCGGTCTCCAACTCCCGATTTCAAGCAATCTCCTAGCCTTGGCTTCCCAAAGTGCTGGGATTAGAGGCATGAGCCACCATGCCCAGCCACAAAGACTTTTTTGAGAACAATTTAGTAGTGTCCATTAAAACTTAAAATCCACATACTTTCTGAACCAACAACTCTACTTGTAGGAAACAAATACTTGCTTATGTATGATTAGCACACAAAGATGTTTACCATAGCAAAATATTTGAAACAATTTAAATATCAGTCACCAGGAGACTAAATGAATTATAGTTCACCTTCCACCTATCCTATAAAATTTTAATAAAGGAAAATCTGCACATAGTAACATAAAAGATGTTTACAAGATAAGTAAAAATAATGGAAAATAATAAATATATATAAAAGATGTATATCATGAGGAACAGCGGTTTCATCAGGAGAAGACAGTGGAAGCTGCAAGGAGAGACAGGCTGGTAGATGGTGTCTTTCATATTTCATTCTACATATTTCTAGATGGAGTGCCTGATTACTTCACAAAGAGGGTGTATGTGTTTATTACTATTAATAATAACTGTGAGGGGAAATGTGTTTCAAGTTATCTTATTCATTTATGTATTACATATCTTGGTGAACTCAATGGTAAAGATATAGAAAAAATACTGAGACACAGGCCAGAGTACCCCATTCTGGCCTGAAGTTAAGCACTTCAGGTGTGATTGGACTTGCTCTTAGGCTGATGGCTGCAGGAGGGAAGGCAAAGGGAAGAAGACAGGGGAGGGGTGAGAGTTGGGGAACAGAGGTGGAGGTGCAACTGGTGATACCTTCTTCAGAGGATGGCTGCCCAGTCTCAGATACAAAATAGAGAAGGCACAGGGGGTCTCTGAAAGGAGAATCAGTTACTGAGAATATAGTCAGAAATTACACCGCGTGAAGAGTCTCCTTGTTCAAAGTTTAATTGCCACAGAACAAAACAAATGGTTTTGCTGGCATCTGTCATGAATCCAGATACAGGACAAGAGTAGAATGGTAGAATGTGCTAGGTAAGCTGAGATGTCAACTACAGATGCCATAAATCTCTCCATACAAATGCTTTCTTGTGTATCTCCTCCTCTACCACTATCTGTTCTCCCAGTCATCAGATCTCCTGCCTTCCTGTAAGTGCAGTTGCTGAGCAGCTGAGGTTCAATCGTATAGTTGGCTGGGATCTAGGGGATCAGATTCTGCTCTAACAAGAAATTTACTGGTATCTGTTCTCACAATTGGCTAAGAATTGAATATAAAACTCCTAGAATCTACCTTCTCCTACCTGAGCATCCTAAAAACATATAAACATAAAGAGATTTCTAATTACAGTAATACTGCTACAACATTTAAGTATTATATATAATCTAACTTCTGTTGATCTGAGTCACTGTTTAAGGACAGAAAGCTTCTGCGACTCTTAATCTGTAACATGCTAACCTTAAGAAATTAGATTTTTAAAGGTTTTCACTATCAGCCTTTCTTTCTAGATTCAGAGATCTAGATAAGAATATACCCCAAAGCACAGAGATATGTAACTTGATGAAAATAAATTAAATAAACATCATTTCTACATTATTTATATGTAAGGTAAATCCATTATATTATGAAGACCTTAAGTAATTTGGTGTTTTAAAGTATTCAGTTTTGAAAACTTTTATAATTAGTACATATGTATAAGGACAAAAACAGAACAGTTCACTTTAAAAATCAAATTCATACAAGATACCTTCAAAATTTATCAAAGCAGGACCTCCAGTAACTCAGATAAAAATAAAATCAACAAATTATAAGGAATACATACAGTTTTTCAAGTTTCTTTGAAATTTTATGACTTGTTGGTTTCTGAAAGAATCCTATTTCTTCTTACCTTTATGCTATTTTCTGTCCCAACCAATAGCCTACCTGGACAATATATGTCTACATAAGTTCATTAAATAAGTAGGTGCCTTTAGAATTCAAAATATAAAAGAATATATATTCCTATATACGGTTTCATATATGGTTATGGTTGTATATGGTTGTATACCCTGTATATGGTTTCACTAGACCGTATTTGGTAGGTTTTGGTAGGCAGCTATGGTAAGGACAAAAAACAAGACTTAAGAATCAGTAGAGGCAAGGAATCTACATAAACCTGGGTTAAAATATTAGCATCAACACTGGCTAGCAATTTCAGCTTGGGAAAATGATTTAACTTCTGTGCAACTCAAGTTTTCTCATCTATAAAGCAGAATCATAGGTATTACTAGACACCTATTCACACAGTATTCTTATAAGCACTAAATACGATAGTAGAGTATAATTAAGTTTATGTACTAGGCTCTCAAGAAATATACTGGCTTCCTAGACACTTCAATCAGCAAATTCTTATCAAGCACCTACAATAAACATCAAAGTCACAACACTATGCACTACAGAATTTCATTTCATCTCACAACAATCTTACTGCTGTTTTTATCGATCATCATCCTCTTATTACTGATTTTTAAAAAATAAATTTCAAAGAACATAACCTAGCCCAAGATTGCTGTAAGCAAGGAAACAGCAGAGCTGGAATTTGGCCCAGATATTCTAATACCTTTTCTACTATACAAAATTAAGAGGTAAGGGTGAATCAAACTATACAGTCTCCAACATCAAGGAACTAGGACAGGACATAAGATAAACAGATGTGATTTCTTACTATATCAATTCCAGAAAAAGAAAAACCAAAATAAAATGTCCTTGGCTGTTAAAGGTCAAGCCCTTCACTAAATAAACTGCATAAAAGTCCCCTATATTAGAAAAAGGTACAGAGAACCTTTCAATCTTCTCAAGGTGATGGTATAAATCAATACAAGGTCAAAAATAAGACCTTGGGCTGGGCACAGTGGCTCAGGCCTGTAATCCCAGCACTTTGGGAGACTGAGGCAGGTGGATCACTTCAGGTCAGGAGTTTGAGACAGGCCAACACGGTGAAACCTCGTCTCTACTAAAAACACAAAAAAATTAGCCAGGCGTGGTGGCATGCACCTGTAGTCCCAGCTACTCAGGAGGCTGAGGCAGGAGAATTGCTTAAACCTGGGAGGCAGAGGTTGCAGTGAGCCAAGATCAGGCAACTGCACTCCAGCCTGGGTGACAGAGTAAGACTGTGTCTCAAAAAAATAAAAAATAGGAGCTTGGGAGCTCTTGTCTTTCTCTGATACTGTAGGTTACCACACAGTGGAATGCTCTAATTCTGTTTACCCTGAACATAATCAGAGTCTTTCTTGATAAGTATTGACTGGTACCATGAATATGGCCTAAGGAATAAAATCAGATATACCTTAATACATGGCCTAATACTCATATAAGAAGTTCCATTTTTCATGAAAAGAAAAGTGATCTAGAATTCTTAGTAACTACTTTCATATCACTGTGGTCTCTTTAATTTAACCAGGGAGTTTAAGAGTATTTTCTCAGGTTGTGAGGCCACATTTTTTAAGGCAATGGAAATTACAGGTATGATTCACAAGCGTAACACTTTTCACTCCTATAATAGAACAGGGCCAGTTGCAGAGTGAGTCATCAGCAGGAATAAACGGGTGGAGAACACCAAAGACAACTGCTCTGAACCACTGGAAAAAATTTTCATTCTGGGTTTGTTCATAATCACATGGCCTCCCACTTGAAGTTGCTTATTTAAATGTAGTTTACAGCTGGTATGGACAACTGCTTTAGTTACAGGATCACCATGCATGCTCCAGTGGGCTTTAGGAACCACACTCCAGGTAACCCAACACCATCCCAGAAGGGCTCTGCCGCTACCACCACCATCACCGCACCCTCTCCCTGCAGCCACACCCGGGAGTACAGATGAGCAAAAGGAAAGGCACACAATAAATGTTAAGTGTCTGGGGTGCCCACAGACTTCTCTCTGAGGCTTAATTCCTCTTGGGAAAAAGATCTTCAAACCTGTTTTAGCTAGGGACTCATTCTCCCAGTGAATACTTACCCAAAACACAACATGTAAAACAGACAGAGATAAAGTAGCTCTAACTGGAGTCAGAGGAGAAAAGAACTTCCCCCTAAGTTTACCCACTAGAGAATATCACCTTGGGTTGATCATCTCCATACCTCAACTTTCTAGTGAACTCTTGCCTTGTCCACTTGCTTGTCCTGAAAACCAAAGGCAAACTTTGAAGAAGTGGACACTCTTCTCAGATCTCCTTACAGACATTTTGAAAATAATCTACGCTTCTTTATTATCTACTATGAGAACAGTGGTCTCAGATTTTCAAACTCCATAGCTCCTCCTATCTATTTTCATGAGAAAGTAACACAGTCACCTTCTAGTCCCTAAGAAAGAAAGAGAGAGAGAGAGAGAGAGAGAGAGAGAGAGAGAGAGAGAGAGAGAGAGAGAGAGAGAGAAAGGGAGGAAGGGAGGAAGGGAGGAAGGGAGGAAGGGAGGAAGGGAGGAAGGGAGGAAGGGAGGAAGGAAGGAAGGAAGGAAGGAAGGAAGGAAGGAAGGAAGGAAGGAAGGAAGGAAGGAAGGAAGGAAGGAAGGAAGGAAAGGAAGGAAGGAAGGAAGGAAGGAAGGAAGGAAGGAAGGAAGGAAGGAAGGAAGGAAGGAAGGAAGGAAGGGAGGCTGGGTGCGGTGGCTCAAGCCTGTAATCCCAGCACTTTGGGAGGCCGAGGCGGGCGGATCACAAGGTCAGGAGATCGAGACCATCCTGGCTAACACGGTGAAACCCCGTCTCTACTAAAAAAATACAAAAAACTAGCCGGGCGAGGTGGCGGGCGCCTGTAGTCCCAGCTACTCGGGAGGCTGAGGCAGGAGAATGGCGTAAACCCGGGAGGCGGAGTTTGCAGTGAGCTGAGATCTGGCCACTGCACTCCAGCCTGGGTGACAGAGCGAGACTCCTTCTCAAAAAAAAAAAAAAAAAAAAAAAGAAAGAGAAAGAAAAGAAAAGAAAAAAGAAAAGAAAAGAAAGCAGGCAAAAGAAAAGAAGAGGGAATTCATTTTTCTTTGTTTCCACACTTTTATCAATAAGTAGATCAATTATCTAACAAAAATCACGGCTAGAAGAGTAAAGAAGAAAGACTGAATGATGATGTGCCAATAACAACAGATGCATACTGAGGAAGTTTTGCTAATAGCTAATTCTGTGTGGTAAAAATAATCACCCTGAGATAGCACTGATGGGAGACTCAACCGGTATAACCTTTCCAGAATTTGGCAATACTGAGCAAAAACTTTAAAAGTTTTCATAAAGTTTTGTGTTCTATAAGCACTTACTATATGCAAGGCCCTGTCCCAAGCATTTACATTTTTCACAACAGCAGATGGTTATTATTCCTTTGTTACAGATTTAAAAAACAGGCATTGAGAAGTTAAGCAATTTGTTCAAGGCCCCAAAATCCATGCTTTTAACCCCCAGTACTTAAGGCTTTGGAATCTAAAAAAATCCAAACTTCAGATGTAAGCAAGAAAATATTTATTTTAACATTAAATGCAAGTCATGCCTGTTAATAGTCAATATTTTTGGCTATTATTATTAGCTACTAGTAGAAAATTGTGAAATAACCTAAACAAGAACAGAAAAATTATCAAGTCAGTTATGATAGAGCCACAAAGGAAGATTATGTATTAATTAAACAGACATCACCAACAGGGAAAAAATGCTTGGAAGTGCTTAGGAAAAAAGGTTATAAGGAAATATGCCAATATAATATTAGCAATAAAATATAGATGGTAAGATTATCAGTAATTTGTATTTTCATCTTTTTTCTTCCAGTTTTTCTTCAAGGAATATCTATTTTTTTTTTTTACAATCATTTATTTTTTTTTACAGCAGGCATTCTTGTGATATTTTTGTTTTGAGAATCTCTCAATTTGTACAATACTTTCTTAAATGTGTGACACTACTACTGGTGTCATCTTGAACATACGGGGTTAATGCTGAAATCCCACGTTCAGGCAGCCATTTAAAATGTTACAGAATTTTTCCCAAGAGATTATAAGCCACTGGGTTCCCTCAGAGAATAGAGAACCACCATGTAGCCCATTACCTACAGACCAAGTGAGCATTTAGCAGCTTCTGTCTAACTATGAAATTAAACTTAGCAACTAAAATTTATTTCCATAATGAAGTACTTTCAAGACTTCTAAAGCCACAGGTGTGACTCCAGGATCCGTTCCAGGCCAAAATTATTCCAAAATAAAAGAGGAAAGAGGAGGGTAGAATAGGGAAATTATGGAATTTTAAACATCAGGCATCACCTGACACCTGACTAGAAAAGTTCAAAGCAAATTACTAAAAATGTAGAAACTCGGCCGGGCGCGGTGGCTCAAGCCTGTAATCCCAGCACTTTGGGAGGCCGAGACGGGCGGATCACGAGGTCAGGAGATTGAGACCATCCTGGCTAACATGGTGAAACCCCGTCTCTACTAAAAATACAAAAACTAGCCGGGCGAGGTGGCGGGCGCCTGTAGTCCCAGCTACTCGGGAGGCTGAGGCAGGAGAATGGCGTAAACCCGGGAGGCGGAGCTTGCAGTGAGCTGAGATCTGGCCACTGCACTCCAGTCCGGGCGACAGCGCGAGACTCCGCCTCAAAAAAAAAAAAAAAAAAAAAATGTAGAAACTCAGTCAACACTTTTTATATACAAATCTCTGTAAGTTAATAATGGCTTGAATCACAACTCTTATGAAGCTTAGATTTCCATGCTTCTAAAGATTGTATCAAGCACGTAAGTGGGTCTCCAGTATTTCCAAACTATTCTTTTTTTCTTTCAATGGGCCAGACTTTCTAACAAGGCAGCATTCCATTCAGTCAACAAGCATCTCTTGAAAACCCACTAAGTACCAGGCAAGTGCTAAGCACTGGCAATACAAAAAGGCATCATGAGTAATCCTGTCTTAGCCCAATGGCAGACAGACTAGGAAGACAGAATTTGCAAAACTGCATGGTACGTGCTATGACAGAACTATGCAAAAAGAGTTTAGCTTGATTCTATGTTGCTTTTTCTAAAATCAAGGTACAACCAACATAAAATAAGTAAATTTTAAGTGTTCTGTTCAAAAAGTTTTGACAATTGTTTGCATCCTGTAACCAGCACCCAAAACAAGATAAAGAACATTTTCATCCCCCAATAAAGTTCTCCTGTGCCTCTTTGCCATTAATACCCACCCCCACTCCCACAGACGACCTGATTTCTGACATTGTAGATTAGCTCTGCTTGTTCTATGTTTCACATAAACAGACGCATGCAGTCATTTGAATCTAGCTTCTTTCACTCAGCATAATACATTTGGGACTCATCCACACTGTTACATGTGCAGGTGATTTCTTCCTTGTGATTACTGAGAGGTATTTGATTGGAAGGACTTACCAGTTTGTTTATTCAATACCTACTAAGGCTGTTTGGGCACTTTCCAATATAATAGCAGTTTGTATTACTATAAACAAGATTGAGGTTTTTTGTTGTTTTTTTATTTTTTTGAGAAAGAGTTTTGCTCTTGTTGCCCAGGCTGGAGTGCAATGGCACGATCTCAGCTCACTGCAACCTCTGCTGCCCAGGTTCAAGTGATTTTCCTGCCTCAGCCTCCTGAGTAGCTGGGATTACAGGCATGCACCACCACGCCTGGCTAATTTTGTATTTTTAGTAGGACAGGGTTTCTCCATGTTGGTCAGGCCGGTCTCGAACTCCCAACCTCAGGTGGTCCACCCACCTCAGCCTCCCAAAGTGCTGGGATTACAGGCGTGAGTCACCGCGCCCAGCACAAGACTGAGTTCATCTATCTGCTTCATCTCTTTGATTTGTATTTGTGTGGTTTTACGTAGGGGGCAGTGATATGGCGAGTATAAGGTAGAAGAAAGCATAACTGTGAGAGTGGATATGGTATGCAATGCCTACAGAAGAGTCATGAATGGCTACACTAGAATAAAACACTTACAAAGATATACCATGCTAAAAAGCTGGGAGTCTATCAGGAAGACAACAGAGAACAGTGAATAGAACGTGCAAATGGCTGCATAGAAGCATTTTCCTCTCAGTTTAGAGAGCACCAATTTCAAAGGCAGAAATACCAGACCTCAAATCCCCACTCTGCTACTAACTCTGTTGGCTACAGCAACAGTCTTATTAAAGACTCCCTAAGATTTATTTGCATCATCTGTAAAATAGGGATAATAGCACCCATTTCAAACACTTGCATAGAAGCTAAAAAGAAATAATGAATGCTATGCACCTAAGAGAATGCTTAACATAAAACTGTAGTTCTTCTTAGTGCTATTTGATGGACTTAAATGCATTTGATCTCAAATATTTCCTGGAATCTAAGTAATGGCAACATCAGAAGCATCCTTCTGGCTTCTGCTAATCTCAATCTACTTTAGTAACCACAGAATTATCAAATGGGACTCCAATAAACCTATTGTTTTAAATTAAGTTAACCAAAGTTCTCTGGAGAAGATGTTCAGGAAAAAAAAGAAAAGAGTAAGCACAAGTTAACAAAATGAGGTTTGGAAGTGGCAACAGGACAGGTATCATGGAGGCATATTCATTAACTAGACACTTGTTCATAGTTATTTCTACGCTTAAAACACATCTGATTATCCAGTTAGAGTAACAGCATAATAGCATAGCCAGTGAAATGCCCATAGTTCCAAAATGCAGCCTAGAACAAAGAACACAGTAATGCTTCTTAAAATGGAGCTTTTTGTTTACATGAGACATTTTGGAAATTCACTTCATACCACTGATAATGAAATTTTCAATTACAAAAGAAATGACTTTGTTTCTTTTAGCAACAGGAATGAGAAAGAAACTGAAGAATATATAGTGATAGATGGCATTCCAAGTGACCCTGGTAAGAGTACAGTAACTTTTTTATAAAGTACAACTTATAAAAGGAAATCAATTAATTCAACAAAAGAAATAGGTAACTTATTTATAGATGCTAACCTTTTAAAATGTGTAAACAAAATAAGCAACATTCATAATAAAGGCAGATTTCTGTCTGAATTTATACAATTTTTCTATGAAATTTTATTTCTGCAATGGGGTCTGTGTGACTGATTCTTTTTAAGTTCTATGCTCTTAACTCAGAGATCCAGACTTAATTTAATCCACTTTAGCATGTCATCTATCACAGGTCCTTGAGAGTAAATGTGCTCAATTGCTTCTAAATACAGACCATTCTCATTATCATTAGTTTCTCCCACATGGCAACCTCATAAATATTTATTAGCAAAATATAGACAAAATCTGCTTAATTACAGAAACTGAAGATATAGCCCCTGAGAAGATCCAAGAGCTATGTAAACAAGGCCACTAAAATAAAAATGTTACATATATTAGAGCTGGATTCAAACAAACCAACTGTTAAAAAAAATTTAAAAATTAAATCTTTGACCCATGAATATTTTCGTGTGGTAAAATAAATGACTTCATGGTTCCAAGATAAATTTGTAAAACCTAAAAATATTTTCTAACAGTCAAAACTAGATACGGATAAAGTATTTAAATTAAACATATGTTCTTTAGTTCATAAGTCCTGAATAATTTCAGTTAGTACAAGTTATTCAGAAGTTAGGTACTCTTCAGAATCATAAAGGAATGAGATAAATCAGAAAGGAATGAGATAAACAACAGGATTATAAAAAAAATATAACAGGATTATCCCTTCTATTTCACTAGCTTATAGTAATACCAAGTAATGTCTATTTTTTTTCAGCTCCAAAGTATGCTCTAGGACTATAAAAAATACCAGAAAATGTAAGAAATATATAAAACATATATAAAGTATATATTCCTTGCCATCATTTCAAATCTAATGAAAAAAATAAAACAAAAAAGCACAAGATATTAGACACTAAACAGGAAACTGGTTGACTATATGCAGAATAGGGACTGAGAGAAGAGTTACCAGCATAACCCTGAGTACTCGTAACAGACCTGTGGGCATGCAGGAGGAGTTGCACAGGAGTTGCACAGTTGTGGGTAGCTGGAAGCTCAGAGACTTCTGATGTAAAATTTAAGAAGACAATTGTAGGTAGCAGTAGCAGAAATACACAAATAGAAATGAGCATAATGTGAGACAAGGAAACTATTATTAATAAAATCACACTACATTGGCAGAATACTTTCATGTAATCCCCCACTTTCCATTCACATATACTCTGTAAGTAAGGCAGATACTTACATTTAAAGATGAAGAAACTGAGGTACTACCCAATGAGGGCAGCTTATCCTTATCACTGATCTCGTAACCAAGGCTTGATCACAGGTCTTCAGATTACCAAATCCCCTATTCTTCATAACCAAGGCTTGATCACGAGTCTTCAAATTACCAAATCCCCTATTCTTGCTAAACACTACTAGCTCAGAGACTGACTTTGATGATGTAAAGTTTAAGAAGATAAAAATTTTGGCAGACTTTAAGGCAAGTATTATAAAATAATATTTTGAAATTTATTCCCATTTTCTCTTTTGCCTTTTGGCATGAAATGTTTACCAGCCTGAAAAAAAGAGATTATAGAAATTCTATAAAAAGATAGGAATAACCATTTCTGGTTTATAAAATAGGATTATTCAGCAAGACACATAGCCTTGCTAGCCATACTATTGCCTGGAGAGATTTTTCCAAATTGCTTTTATTTCTGTCTCCCCTCCCTGCCTCATTTTAATCAGGTGCCTGACCTAGCTCTTCTCCAGCGTAGAAAAGACACCCTACTTCCAGCGATGACAGCAGAGCCACAGGGCTAGCTGAAGGAAGGATATGATATAGTATATGTAGGAGAAAGATGACAGAGTCAAGCAAGACTAATTTCTCCTGTTCAAGCTTTGGCCCTGAGAGGAGGAGGTGCATTCAGTGAATAAGGAGTGATGTGGAAGGCACAGGGGGCTCCTGACCCACTCCCTATCTGATACTCTGTAAAGGAGGCTACCCTTGGTTCTGCTTGGTACAGACCAGACACAGAAGTGTCTGTGTGTCCGGCTGGGACACCTCCCAGAGGGGTCATCCTAGCAGGGAGAGGGGGCTCTCTAGCAAGGGATGCAGAGAAGATCACATGTGCCAGGAACAATCAAGCATCCCAGAAAGACTGCAGGTGGGTGTGGAGCACTAGTGAAAAGCCAAGGGGAAGTCAAATCAATGTGGGACATGGCCTGAGTCACAAGAATAGGCCAGAGTTCACTGGTAGCTGACTTAAGAATCAGTGGCCCACAAGATACCAGGTATCCAAGACAGAAAAGGGGTACAAATCACCCAGCAAGCAGGGGTCCTAAAAGGCAGGATAAAGACGCTGGCAGGAATGAGCAGTGTCTTCCCCAGAAATGCAAGGTTGCAGAAGCCACATCTCTCTCTCAAGATACGCTGAGAGAAAGAGAGGGAGGGGAGGCTGCCTTCAACAACCACAGAACAAAGATCAGAAGTGACTGTTCGATTTGCCACATCAGACTATGCTTTAAAACAGATTCAATGTTAGCACATTTTCTCACTAATCAGAAGGTGAAACTCATAAAGATGACTAGATCAGCCATAAAAGAAAATATTTTCTCTGCATTTCCAAGTTCAATCATGAATTAAATCTTTCAAGCCTAGTACACAGGGCAGAAAAGTTGATTTTATACAGACAACAACAAAGAGTCATGGTCTTTTCTCAAGAGAAGTATTAACACGACAAAAGCTCTCAGCAACTGTATGTGATACTGGATGAATCAATGCCTTGCAGCAAGCTCAGTCTCATTCCAGAAAGGGCTAAAATACTCATTCAGACTATTTTCATTTTAAAGCAAAGGAACAGAGATGGTTCCAGGAAGAAAAAAAAAATACACTTTTAGAAAAGCAGGACTTCAAACAATGCAACTTTAAACAACTGAGAAAAAGTGACAGATGGCCCTATTATGTATATATTAGAAATGGGATTTATTTTCTTCAGGAAAGCCTTTGAGAGTTGAGGCTAAAACAGTGATAGTCTGTACACGGCATGTCATCTGCCAGTAAACATCAGATGTCCCTACAAACCCAAGTGTTTATAATAATGGGGAAAGAATGGCTGAAGTTTTATGTGAACACAAACATAAATCACAACATAATAAATGCACAGTAAATGTAATAAATGCAACGTAAATGCACAGTTTCTAACTATTCTGTTTATGGTGCAATATACAGTGTGGCCCAAGTTCTGGCAAACCACATAGCTCTTTTCAAATTGACAGTATAAGGAATATGATGTGAGCTGTGGACTCACAACTGTGAGCTGTGCTACATTTCCTAGTAAGAGAAACCCTGATTCTGATGGGGGCACATGGTAGCCTGGAATAAAACTACACCTCCCCAGCCTTACCTTCATTAACAAAGTTCCAGTAAATGAAATAAAAGTTAACGTGTTATATGGCAGCTTCTAGAAATTTTCTTTGTAAGACATCTGGCATGAGCCCCTTGTCCCTTCTTCCTTCCCTCCTCCTTTCTACTGGCTGGGGACACAGACCCGATGAATATGGCTCAAGCAGCCATCTAGGACCACAAAGCAGCAGCCTAAGTCTGCAGGAACAAGAAGTAAGGAGCCTCTGAGGAGGGTGGTTATAACCATGCCAGTCCTGGACTGCCTCCTTCCTACTGGACTTCTCTCACGTGAGCGAAAAGTAAACTTCCTTCTCTTTAAGTTACTGTTCTTTTGTTTTCATCTGCAAAATAGAACCAATATTAGTCAACCTAATGCCACCCACAAATACAATGTTTTCCAGCAAACCTACTACTAAGAGCTCTTTGAAATGGAAAACTTCCCAGGAGAGAAACAACTACCATTAATACAGCACAAAGTAAAGAACTTGGTATAATC
Organism: Rhinopithecus roxellana; assembly: GCF_007565055.1. Lineage (NCBI taxonomy): Eukaryota > Metazoa > Chordata > Mammalia > Primates > Cercopithecidae > Rhinopithecus > Rhinopithecus roxellana. The sequence continues at coordinate 47,360,022 of NC_044552.1, read as the reverse complement.
AAGCGCATACAACTGTAGTAGAAACTTTCCCCATATCCTTGTATCCCTAGCTAGGTGCAAACACACAAGGAATAAATATACATTTCCCCACCTTCCTTGAGCTAGATGTGGCTATGTTCCGGTTAAGTTGTGGCCATTGAGATGAGAACAGGCCGGGCGCAGTGGCTCAAGCCTGTAATCCCAGCACTTTGGGAGGCCGAGACGGGCGGATCACGAGGTCAGGAGATCAAGACCATCCTGGCTAACATGGTGAAACCCCGTCTCTACTAAAAATACAAAAAACTAGCCGGGCGACCTGGCGGGCGCCTGTAGTCCCAGCTACTCTGGAGGCTGAGGCAGGAGAATGGCGTGAACCCGGGAGGCGGAGCTTGCAGTTAGCTGAGATCCGGCCACTGCACTCCAGCCTGGGCGACAGAGCGAGACTCTGTCTCAAAAAAAAAAGAAAAAAGAGATGAGAACAGAAGTGACTGTGCTACTTCTGAGGAGGACCCTCGAAGGGAAATACAGTGCCTTTTTTTGTACTTCTTCAATCCAGATGGCTGGAATACAGATGTGGTGGTGAAACTTGTAAAAAAAAAAAAAAAAAAAAACATGCAAGAGTAACACCCTAGATTGCAAAGCAATGTGACAAAAGGAACCTGGGTCCCTGTTCCAGTTACCATTGCTATGTGACAAACCACCCTGGAATTCAACTATGAAAAACAACCATTTTTTATGTTCAAGAATTCTGTAGGTCAGAAATTCAAACCAGGTACAAGGAGGACAGCTTACCTCTGTTTCATGATGTCTGGGCCTCAGCTGGTAACACTCAACAGCTGGGTGGCTTGACCACCGGGGACTGGAATCATCTGTAGGCATCCTCACTCACATGGCTGGTGGCTGATGCTAACTACTGGCTGGAACCTCATTGAAGCAGTCAGCCAGAACACCCACAAGTGTCATCTACATGTGGCCTGACTTTCTAACTGAATGGCAGCTTCAAGGTAGTCAAACTACTTTTGTGGTAATTCAAGGTTCTAAAAGCAACAGACTCAGCAACAAGGCACAGGCTGCATCACCTTTCCTGACCTAACCATGAAAGTCATGTGGTATTCTACTGGTTACAAGAGAGCCAGGTGCCCAACCAGATTCAACCAGAGTGCACAATGGGAAAAGCAGCAAAGAAACTGCACACGTTTTAAAACCCATACAGTGCCTGACCCTGAGCATCATACCAGCCCTGGCTGACCTCATAAAGCTGAGCTGCTTATCATCCTGCACTCCCACCTCTGGACTGCTACGTAAGTGGAAATACAAATGATCACTTAAAGCCACTATTATTGTGGGTCACTGTAGCAAATTTATAAAGAATACTTATGTACCCCCAATATTTAAAAATAAATCAGGCTGGGCGCAGTGGCTCACGCCTGTAATCCCAGTACTCTGGGAGGCCGAGGTGGGCAGATTACCTGAGGTTAGGAGTTGGAGAGCCTGGCCAACTCCTGTCTCTACTAAAAAGATACAAAAATGAGCCAGGCATGGTGGCACATGCCTGTAGTCCCAGCTACTCAGGAGGCTGAAACAGGAGAATTGCTTTACCCAGGGAGGCAGAGGTTGCAGTGAGCCAAGATCGCACCACTGCACTCCAGCCTGGATGACAGAGTGAGAGACTCCATTCCAATAAATAAATAAATAAATAAATAAATAAATAACCACAAGGAGCAAAAATGTCTATCTCAAGAAACTAATTTTACAACTACAGGAATGACCTTGTAGTTATAATTTATTTGATATTATTAGCTGCTGGCATATTTTTTTCCCATTCGAAATTGTTAATGAGTATCAGAGACCTCTAATATATTACAATCCCTTTGTCAGTCATTTGCATGCTGCCAGTTTCCCTTCCTGGTTTGGTGCACTAAGGGATTTCTGAGCTCAGACAATAAAGATGCTGACACAGCCAAGGAACTGCAGTCTGAAAACAAAGAGTTCCAGATGCGCATGTGAATCTGACTGGATGTGTCCTAAAGCCTCTCATTAAACAGCTACTCCCCATCAAAGACACTACTCTAGGCAAGGCAAAGAGCACTCCTTCCACCTGCCATTCTTGTCCTCTAAGCAAAGTGAGTCCTTGAAGAATCTAATAGTTTCACAGAATCATTTTGTGGTCTAACCATACAGTATGCATTGTATATGTCAAAATCCTTTTATTTTTTAAATTAACAAATAATAGGATTTCTATCTCCTTATACCCACTCAAAAAAAAAGGAAAGCATATAAAGGATACTTTGGTTCTTCCATGTCCCCCAAAAGCAAAAACAAAAATAACTTTGAGAGGATACAAATTTAAAAGAAAATTGTGCAAGTCTGAACATTTCTAAATATATTCAAAGACACATATCTAACTTTGAAATATGTACCTAGAGGCAAATAATTTAATAGCAAATCCATGGAACGAACTGTTAAGAAATGCCACAGGATTAAGCCATGTTTTGGGGTAATATGGGTAAGGACATTAAACAACTTTGAGAATGAATTACTAAAACACATCTTTTAATATAACTTACGTAAAATGTATTTAAAATTAGTTTCCAGCATCTCTTAATCCTACTTTATTTTTTGTATGTCTCTCCATCTGTATAAGCCACTAAACTCCAGTAAGACCCACTGTGTAATGACGCTTAATCTTCTTCCTTTTTAAACTCTAATGTGTATCAGCTTTCAGATTTATGAGTTCAGATCTTTTGGCCAGAATTTGGTTAAGTAAAAAGCAAGCTGATCAGGTCATAGATAAAGGCATTTGGTGCCAGGGCAATTATAAATACAAGCAAGTATTATATTTGCTCCCAGCTCTCGCCCATAAGGTAGCTGAAAATACATCCTAGATTTTCCCTTATTCTGTCAATACAGGAATTACTACATTGAATACTACTAAACACATCTTTAAAGTAATAAAAGGTAGCATTTGCTAGGCACTTATTATATGCCAGGAACTGTTTTGAGTACTTTTTATGTATTAAAGTCATTAGATCCTTCAATAACAACATAAAGCGGATAGTATAATTAAATCTCCCTTTTATGGATGAGACTGAGATTAAACAAAAAAAAAAAAGTGTAGTGAAACTGCACAGACAACTCATGTGGTGATTTTAAAATATGTCCACACATGGAAACTTCTCCCTTCAAGAGCTAATTCCAATCACTGTGCATGTAGGGACACTAGCTAATGGAATATAACTAAAGTAACTGTGTTACAGTTCTGAGACTAGGTCATAAAAAGCAATGTGGTTTCTTTCTTGCTTTCTAGATCACTTATCCTGGGGGAAGCCAGGTGCCACGTCTCCAAGGTACTTAAACAGCACTGTGGAGAGGCCCATGTGGCAAGGGAGGCCCTCCTGCCCTCTGCCAGTGAGTGAGCCATCTTGGAGGCAGATCCTCTAGCCCCAGTCAAGCCTTCAGAGGACAGCAGCCCTGGGCAACATCTTAACTTTAACCTTACCCTCACTTAAGCCATTCCCAAATTCCTGGTCCACAGAAACAGTTATTAAACGTTACCGATTTAGTTGCCAAGTGGGAGGCAAATTGTTATACGGCTAGAAATAACTAGCCCAGCTAACAAGTGACCGAGTCAGGATCAAATCCAAGCAGTTCAGTACTGAAAGCTGCTACTGGTCAGGTAAATGCACACCATATATTATGTTGGTGCAAAAGTAATTGTGATTTTTATCATTGACAATAGTTAGGAATTTAACCAAGCTACAATTTTACTAAACACCACGAATGTTTCCAAATTCCAACTACACAAATTAAACAGGCATAGTAGAGTGGTTCTCAGCCCTTCTCAACATTAAAATCATTTCTACAACTTTGTACAGATGTCTGGGTTTCATCCTCAAAGAGTAAACAGGCCTGGGGTGGGTCTTAGCATCTTAACCCCAGGTTGGGAACCTATTTGAAAAAAAATAACAAGCTTGAATTCTCACAACTGTGCTCAAATTTCCTTCTGACAACTAAGATAAAGACTAATCGGTTCTACTCACTTGACACTTCAAGTCAAAAGAGAAGAACTTACATCACAATCACTTTTTACCAAATAATTATATATAGAGACTTGATTTATGAATCTGAATACAGCTTTTGCTTTCAGTACACATTGGCAGTTATTTAGTGCACCTTACAGCTGAGTATCCAAAACCCCAAAAGCAATTTCTATTAGTTAACCAATCTTCTGCCTCATCATGGCACAGATGTCAATCTGACTCCAGAATTTTTTTTTGAGACGGAGTTTTGCTCATGTTGTCTAGGCTGGAATGCAATGGTGAAATCTTGACTCACCACAACCTCTGCCTCCCGGGCTCAAGCAATTCTCCTGTTTCAGCCTCCCGAGTAGCTGGGATTACAGGTATGTGCCACCACGCCTGGCTAATTTTCTGTATTTTTAGTAGAAACAGGGTGTCTCCATGTTGGTCAGGCTGGTTTCAAACTCCTGACCTCAGGTGATCCACCCACCTTGGCCTCCCAAAGTGCTGGCGTGCCGGGCAAGACTCTAGAAATTTTAAAACAGTTTCATATAACTTGAAAGTGAGAAGGGGCTTTAGAAATCATCTCAGAATGGCCTACTTGCCTTCACCCAGGCCCAAAAAAATTTACAAAGCAGAGGTGGCTTCAAAAGCAGCTCCTCCAGAGTCCAGCCCCAGTGTTGCTATCTGGAAATTGTGAATGGTTGCCTGCACTCACAATGAGTACTGCATCCCTTGATGTTATCTGTGCACTTCTGCCTCCCGTTCTTAACTATACACTTCTTTAAAGACAAGAATGCTATCATAACTTTGGTAGCCCCCTTCTTTCACTATCACAGTTTCATTTAAGAGTCACCCAGTAACTGTTTGCTTAACAGAACAATGTAAAATACCTGCACAGTTACTTTCCCTTCATCTCTTTACCTCTACACATATTTTTGGATTTTGAAATGTGAGATGCTTTTTGCTTGATTAGTTTATTGCACTCATTCAATAAGAACTTATTTTAACAACCACTTTGTACTATACCATAGGCAAAATAAATTTATGAGAACTTTTTTTTTTTTTTTTTGAGATGGAGTTTCACTCTTGTTACCCAGGCTAGAGTCCAATGGCCTGATCTCGGCTCACTGCAACTTCTGCCTCCCCAGTTCAAGCAATTCTCTTACTACAGCCCACTGCAACTTCTGCCGCCCCAGTTCAAGCAATTCTCTTACCACAGCCTCCCAAGTAGCTGGGATTAAAGCCATGTGCCACCACACCCAGCTAATTTTGTATGTTTAGTGGAGATGGGGGTTTCACCATGTTGGTCAGGCTGGTCTCGAACTCCTGACCTCAGGTGTTCCGCCCATCTCGGCCTCCCAAAGTGCTGGCATTATAGGTGTGAGCCACAGCACCCGGCCGAGAACACCACCTTTATAGAAAGCATTTTCTCCTTATTTACCTCAGGGATTTGGCATACATGACCATGCATTCTAGTTTTCTCCTTACATATTTCAGGCATGTCCATGTAAGCATTAATTCACGCCTCGGCTTCCTGATTACTTACCTAATAAGTCAAAGCGCTGCTTCTTTATGCCTGGATCAAGTCCAACATGTCCCAGCTTTTCTCTATGATTAATTACTTTAAAAATATAGGGGTGGGCCAGGCATGGTGGCTTACGCGTGTAATGCCAACACTTTGGGATGCCAAGGCGGGGGGATCATCTGAGGTCAGGAGTTCCAGACCAGCCTGGCCAACGTGGTGAAATCCCGTCTCTACTAAACATACAAAAATTAGCCAGGCATGGTGGCACACACCTGTAGTCCCAGCTACTCAAGAGGCTGAGGCACAAGAATCACTTGAACCCAGGAGGCAGAGGTTTCAGTGAGCTGAGATCATGCCACTGCACTCCAGCCTGGGTGACAGAATGAGACTCCTCTCAAAAAAAAAAATATATACATATATATAAAACATACACACACACACACACACACACACACACACACACACACACGGGGATGGGTGGTGGTGGTAGGGAGAAAACCAAAAGATGTGCCTAGCAAATTACCATTTGTCTTAAGGAATGCTGGTCCAATCCCACAAGGAACTCAGTCCTACATCACCTCCAGTTTTCAGTTTGAGAATGTACTTAGACTAAGTACACGATGACCTAAGGTTTGAAAATATTTCTGTTCTCTAGTGTGGAGAGCTCCCTCCAATGAAACTACATACTATAAATATAAAGATTAATATGCAATAGTCCAACCTATCAGTAGTAATAGTCCAGTAATTAAGTATAGTATTAAGTCTGCAGTCAAAATTCATCTACCTGTTCCTGAGCACCCTTCTTCACAGCCAAAATATTTTCCTAGTGTGCGCATGCACACACACACACACACACAGCCTCAGATGCCTCTGGAGGAGACACCAACCCTGCTTTGACCACTTTTACCTAGACAAGGGCCTCTGTGAAACTCTATGCCCAGTTTTCCTATGCTCCCCAGTGGCTAAACTGAAAAATGCAAGTCACCAACAAGCAAAGCAACAAGCACATTCTCTAAAATGTTTTCTCTTCAAACCACTGTAAGAGCAAATACCACATGCTATTCTGCTTGGCTAGAAGCCTTTTCTTTTACTTCCTTTGGTCAGTTTCAATATTCTGCAATTTTGGAGCCCCACGACATGCTGCTTAACTTTCTACACTCCCTTTGCACTAGTAGCCTAGGATCCCCTGGCTGCAGGGTCACGTCTGTTTACTCATCTAGCTCCCTAACTTTACTCATCTAGCTTTGCCTAATGGCAAAACTTGAGAGCAATGACCTTGTTTCATGTATCTTTGTATCTGCAGCAGTAAACACACTGCCTTGCTGACAGAAGACATTTAAAATATTTATGGAAAGAAACAAGAAAATTTAAAAAAGAAGGAGTGGGAAGAACATTAGAGAGAAGGATGTTAGGCCAGGCGCGGTGGCTCATGCCTATAATCCCAGCACTTTGGGAGGCCAAGGTGGGTGGATCACCTGAGGTCAGGAGGTCAAGACCAGCCTGGCCAACATGGTGAAACACAATCTCTACAAAAATACAAAAATTAGCTGGGCATGACGGTGGGTGCCTGTAATCCCAGCTACTCGGGAGGCTGAGGCAGGAGAATCGCTTGAACCCGGGAGGCAGAGGTTGCAATGAGCCGAGATCATGCCATTGCACTCCAACCTGGGCGACAGAGTGAGGAAGGAAGGAAGGGAGGGAGGGAGGGAGGGAAGGGAAGGGAGGAAGTTAGAAAAGAGATAGGAAAAGGAGGAAGCAATAGGCACTAACTTCAGGCTCAGGAAATCTGTGTATGATTGCCTGCTACTTGCTAGCCATAAGAGTAGGAATAACTTATTCAGTGGTTCCAGTTTCTTATCTGTAAGATTACTGGACTATAGTCTATAATCCCTGAAACCCCATAACCTCTAGATTCTAACATCCTATTGTTTTATACAAAGTCCACCATAACTTGTGAAAGTTTGTCACCATGACAAACACCCATTTTCAATGATATTTTCAAAAGCAAAGTGTTGACCTTCTTCACTAGTTTCTGCAGATATCATTTGTCCCCAATTTTATGTTTTGAAATATTTTGAATTTCATAATACTGAAATGCAGTAATAGAACTTGCAAGTGTTATCAAATTACTATTCTAGAATCATAAGAAGTCACTCAAGGAAGAAGTCAGGTGGAAACTAGAACTGCCAATTAAGAGAATGAATTCCAATCAACCATAGTAGAAATAATGCAGGAAACACACCCATGCCAGGATATCATAAAGGAGAAGACTGTAAAATAAACATATAGTGCAGAGGTGAGATATGCAAGAGATTTCTGGTTTTTCTTGAGGCAGAGGTGATGAGAGGCAGCAGAAAGCAATCTGTGCTTAGAGAACAGAGATATTAAGATGAATGGAGAAGTATGAGTTATGAGATATAAGAGAGATCTTGAGGTACTGCCAGACAGACTCAAGTTAAAACAATTACTAGCGTCTGGAAGAAGTCTTCAAAGATTTTACTGAGACTTCAGTTATTGGTCCCTGACAACTATCAGGAATGGAGCTATGACAGCCTTTTCTTCAACTTTCCTAAGCAGGAAAACAAAGGCATCTCTACCTCCCAAAAACTCAAAAATTTTAAACATTCTAAAAACACCTAAATAACATTTCCTCTAAAGACTTAGCAAATTTGGTTTTGGGTTCTTGTGTTTACCTGAACTATATGTGGGCAAAGAGAACCTGAGCAAAAGGATTTGTCCTACTTAGCTAGTCACACACACAACTTAGTATTCTTACACTACAGCCTCATGGGACCAAAACCCAATCCATCCACTTTAACTGTGAAAGTTGAGCCTTACCTTGATTAATTGAAGCATGGATTCACATTTTGTAGAAAGCTTACATGCCTGAGACTTTAAGTCAAAGTCAATTTGCTTAATACAATTTCTATGATACAGTATAAAAAGCATGTTCTTACAAAACAAGAACACATGAGTATAATCTCTCCCATGTCCATGACATTTCCACATCATGAATGTGACCACTATTCGCTGACAATGCATTCTTTCAACAAACAGTTTCTGAGCACTTACTGCATGCCAAGTACTAACCAGGCTAGGTGCTGAGATACGAAGATGGGTAAAACAGATCAGGCTTTGATATGCTGGCTATCATGTTGTTTGGGAAGACAGCACTGCTGTCTTTCTAAAGCTTGCAGTTTCTCATCAGACACACAGGGCCTTTCTCTGCAATTGCTGTGGTATCTTTTTTTTTTTTTTTCTTTTTGAGATGGAGTCTCACTCTGCCACCCAGGCTGGTGTGCAGTGGCGTGATCTCGGCTCACTGCAACCTCTGCCTCCCAGGTTCAAGTGATTCTCCTGCTTCAGCTTCCCGAGTAGCTGGGATTACAGGCACGTACCACCATGCCCAGCTAATTTTTGCAGTTTCAGTAGAGTCAGGCTTTTACCATGTTGGTCAGGCTGGTCTCGAATTCCTTACCTCAGGTGATGCACCCGCCTCAACCTCCCAAAGTGCTGGGATTACAGGCGTGAGCCACTGCACACAGCCTTGCAGTACCTTTAATAGTTCTGACTATACAGGGAAACCCCAATTCTCTTAACCTAGAAACACAAGTGGACAACCTGTGCTTTAAAAATCTAATGAGTCAGTGCTTTTTTTCTGTTTTGATTTGGCTCATGCCCTTAAGCTACTCATAAATAACACAGTAAGGAAACCTATTTATACCACCACAAGCAGCTGCAGCTTGTCAAAAAATCAATGAATTTTCTAAAAACATTTCCTTGGCTTGGTTTCAGTTTTCAGTTTATTTTATAAGGTCATCAGCTAGAGATCAGGTAAGATCTAATGAATCAGCATTCTTGCACACAACTAATGCTCTATCAGTCTCAACTTACACATTCATACATTTTTTTAAAACTAATGTTTATTGAAAACCTACTATGCTTTATGAGTTGAAGATACACTGGTAAACAAAATAGCCCTGCCAATGTGGAATTAAATTCTAACAAAAAGAGAAACAGCAAGCAATAATAATAAAAATAACAAGTAGGCCGGGAGCAATGGCTTACATCTGTAATCCCAATATTTTGGGAGGCCAAAGGGCAGATCACTTGAGGTCAGGCGTTCAAGACCAGCCCGACCAACATGGCGAAATACCGTCTCTACTAAAAATACAAAAATTAGTGTGACATGATGGTGCACATCTGTAATCCTAGCTACTCAGGAAGCTGAGGTATGAGAACTGCTTGAACCCAAGAGGCGGAAGTTGCAGTGAGCTCATATCGCACGACTGTACTCTAGCCTGGGTGACACAGCGAGACCCTGTCTTAAATAAATAAACAAACAAACAAATAAATAAAACAAGTAAATAAGTATTAGAAGATGTTCAAAGTAATGATGGCTGTGAAATAAAACAGAGCAGGTTAAGAGAAATTGAGGGTGTGGAGGTTGAGGGACAAGTGAGAGGCAAGATGGAATTTTAAATAAAATGATCAGAGAGTTCCCATTGAGAAGGAGGCATTTGAATAAGACTTGAAAGAGATGAAGGAGTTAGCCATACGGGTATCTGGAAGAAAGACATTCAGATAAAGCCCACAGCCACTGCTACAGACCTAAGACAGGATATGCCTGGTGTACTCAAACAAGAACAAGGAGGCCATTAGGTATGAAATAAAGAAACCAAGAGAAAAAGTGTTAAAAGATGAAGCTAAAGAGGTAACAGAAGAGCCAGGTGCCGTAAGACCATATAAGCCATTTCAAAGGACTTCAATTTGATTCTCACTAAAATAGGAAGCCACTGGAGGGACCTGAGGCAAAAGAATAATAGCCCTGACTTGTGTTTAAAAAGGTAACTATTGTGTACTGAGAAAAGGTTTCTCAACACAGAAAATTTACCAAGTGCTTATTTCTAAGATATAAAAAATTATTCCAACCTAGCGCAGATAACACTATACTGGAAAATAACAAGTTGAAGGGCTAATATGACCCCATTTCAATACCTATGACAAAGCTACAGTTGTCAGGACAGTGTAGTTTTGGCAAAAGAAAAGTCGAACAAAGGAATATAACAGAGGGCCCAGAAATAGACCCACATAAATTTAGTAATGATCTTTGATGGAAAAGCAAAAGCAATTCAACAGAGAATGGATAATCTTTTCAACAAATGGTGCTGGAACAACTGGACATCCATATGCAAAAAATATACAAATTTAGGCACAGACCTTACACCTTTCACAAAACTTAACTCAAAATGAATCATAGACAAAATGTAAAATTCAAAACTATAAAACTTTGGGAAGATAACATAAGAGAAAATCTAGATAACTCTCGATTTGGTGATGAATTTTTAAATACAATACCAATATCGTGATCCATAAAAGAAAAAACGTGGTAGGTTGGATTCATTAAAATTAAAAAACCTCCACTCTGCAAAAGACACTGTTAAGAAAATGAAAAGATAAGCCACAGACTGAGAGAAAATATTTGCAAATCATGGCTGAGCAAGGTGGCTCACATCTGTAATCCCAGCACTTTGGGAAGCCAAGGCGGGCAGATCACGAGGTCAGGAGATCTAGACCCTCCTGGCCAACATGGTGAAACCCCATCTCTACTGAAAATACAAAACTTAGCAGAGCATAGTGGAACCAGAGAGTCAGAGGCTGCAGTGAGCCGAGATCACGCCACTGCATTATGGCCTGGTGACAGAGCAAGACTCCATCTCAAAAAATATATATATATTTGCAAATCACGTATATGATAAAAGACTAGTATCCAAAATATGCAAAGAAATCTTAAAAAATCATAAGAAAGCAAACCACTCAGTTTAAAAGTGGGCAAAAGATCTGAACAGACAGTTTACTAAAGGAAATATACACTTGGCAAATAAGCATATAAAAAGATGGTCAACACCGTATTAGAGAATTGCAAATTAAAACAACAGGAGATACCACTACACACCTACTGGAATGTCTAAAATCTAAAAAGATTACACCACCAAATGCTGGCAAGGAGGTGGAGCAACAGAAACTCCCTTTGATTGATGGTGGAAATGCAAAACAATACAGCCACTTTGAGTAGTTTCTTACAAAGCTAAACATAGTCTTACCATGTAATTCAGCAATTACACTTCAAGGCATTAACCCAAATAATGTGAGAAGAAGGAGGACACAGAACTCTGTACTTTCTGCCTAATTTTTCTGTAAACCTAAAACTGCTCTAAAAGTCTATTAATAAGAAAAACTGGTCAGGCACAGTGGCTCATGCTTGTAAGCCTCACACTTTTGAGAGGACGAAGCAGGTGGATTAATTGAGTCCAGGAATTCGGGACCAGCCTGGGCAACATGGGGAAACCCCATCTCTACAAAAATATATAAAAACTAGCCATGTGCAGTGGTGGGGACCTGTAGTCCCAGCTACTCAGGAGGCTGAGGCAGGAGAATCGTCTGAGCCCAGGAGGTCAAGGCTGCAGTGAGCCAAGATCACGCCACTGCACTCCAGCCTGGACAACTGGAGTTGCCAGCCCGGACCCTGTTTCACAAGGAAAAAAAAATGTATTCCTGTCCACAAAAAGCTTATACTCTTATTACTTTATTATCCATACTCTGCCCACTTCCAAAATGGGGTTAAGATAACACATATAAAAAGGATACTAAAAGTAGAAACAAAATATCAAAAATCATGTGCAACGAAATCAATACAGCTACATCAAAATTTTGGCTAAAGAGCTACTAACTGATGTTCCTTTGCTGACTTCCTTCAGTCAAGCCTCACTATATGCTCTCATTGCATATGAATCTGCCCTTTAGAGCATCCATTCCAGTGTTATAACTTAATCAGTGTCTGCCCCCCACATCACACTCCTAAGGAGCAGATAAGGGAGTTTAATGATGCAATAGTAACCAGGAAACCATCAATTTGGTAAAGAAACTGAGGTACGGAGAAGTTAGACAAATCATGAAAAGTCTCACTTAAAAATGGTATAGCCAGGATTTCAACATTTGGTCTGTTTGACTCCCATGATATAATTTTTGTACCTCAAGTTATCTTCAAGTTGTAAAAGGCAGTGATTAAATAATTCAGCTAAGCTGAAAATCAGCTGAACTTAATTAAAAAAGATCATAATTTCTCCTAATTTCAAACCCTGCTAATACAATAAAACCCAGAGTGTGGGATGCCCTATTTTATTCCATGCATCCACCCAGAGTTGGGGGCTCAGGTTCACTACTGGATAAACCAAAATTTGGCATCCTCAGTCAATTTACCTGAGTGCTGCAACTTAATAAGGGTTTGAAATGGTGAACCAGGACTTTTTCCAGACTAGTTTTTGCTACACCTGTGAAATGGGACTCTTACAGTAAAACCTGCTGCCTTTTAAAATGAAAACAAAGCAGCCAGTCACGGTGGCTCACGCCTGTAATCCCAACACTTTGGGAGGCTGAGATGGGTGTATCGCTTGAGGTCGGGAGTTTGAGACTAGCCTGACCAACATGGAGAAGCCCCGTCTCTACTAAAAATACAAAATTACCCACGCGTGGTGGCACATGCCTGTAATCCCAGCTACTCGGGAGGCTAAGGCAGGAGAATCGCTTGAACCTGGGAGGCTGAGGTTGCAGTGAGCCGAGATCACGCCATAGCACTCTAGACTGGGCAACAAGAGCGAAACTCCATCTCAAAAAAAAAAAAAAAATGAAAACAAAGAAAAATCCAGCAAAGAGCCTAAATTATCAAGGAATAAAGTAGGAATTTGAGAAAAGAAAAGCTCTATTTATAAACATATCTCTTCTGGTCAATATAAACACAGCCTTAGAGCTACCACATCCCAAAATAATTTATCTTGAAAAAAAAAAAAAAAACTCGGATTATACAATTACTAGGAGGAATCTTAACTATATTCCCTTTATATAAGTCTCTTTAAAAGGGAACGGAATCATAAACATTACCTTAGAAACCTGAGTATTACTTTAGAAGTTCATAAATTCTTTAACACGGGGCCCCCAATTCAGGCTAATGATAATCCTCACACTAGTATGTGACTAAAATTGTCTGCAAAGAGCAGTTGTCCAACTGACATTCTGAATCTGTCTGTAATATAATAGGTAAAGAATGTGGTGTCATTTAAGGAGACACTATAATTTCCTGTACTGAATGCAGAGTATGAAAATGTTGCTGTAATATTATTTTTTCTAACATTTCTAAATATATAAAGCATCATCTAATAGACACAAAAGCCTTGATCAAAATATTTAGGTATATATTTTATTATTGACTACTTATGGACAAGATGGTGAGGCTCCATTTTCCTATCTAAAAAATTGGAAATACCTGGACATTGTTTGCCATGAATACAAAGTGCACACACGTAAGAGCAAAATCAATCACAACTACAGAGAAAAAATTGCATCAAACACTAGAAATCATTAACAGTTTTTGGATCATAGCTCTCTGCAAGAATCTGATGAACCCTGTGGGCTTTTCTTCTAAATGCACACAGTACATGTATGTACACAAAACTGTACCTACAAACTTAGAAAGTACCTGACCTTTTACCTCAGCCCAAAAATTTCTATCCGGGAGTAAAATCCCATTATAACATTGCATTGAAGAGTCACTAGACTTGTACTTTGGCCTCTAAGACATGGGCAGAATGACTTATACATAAAGTATTAATACTCCCGTAAGAAAATAAAAGAATAACAGAATTACTTATAAAACGTTTTTCAAAAGGGAAACTGAAATAAAAGTAAGGAAGAGTAACACCCTAGCATGTGGGGTCCAGGTTATTTTAGACATGAGGATTGAGTAATGCCAAGAAAGATGACATGTCAAAATCTCAACTTTTAAAACAGGTATATTTTTAGGCTTCTTTAGCAGGCTTCAGTTATGTAAGTGCTTAACCATTTGGTAAAGCCAAATGTCAAATTTACATACAAAAACACTTACATTTTCAATATAACATCTAAATTATTTCATGTGATGGAAAATAAGAATTAAAAATACATGTTACTTATTAGCTGAATCATAGGCAGAAGTTTCTTAAAGTGATCTTTTTATGTGATGATACTGCCTGTACTAGAGGAGCGTGGGGCAGGAGACTGCATGGCAGAGCAGAAACGCACTCACTGCAAGCCAACTCTCTTCAGTCTGCTCCTAGAACTGCAACTGATCAGCCATGTGACTCTGATCAAGTCATTATCTTTCGGGATCCCCAATTTTCAAAACCTATGAAGTCAAAGGAATGCACTATATGACCTTTAAAACTGCTCATTATTTTATTCTAAAGTCAACTAAGAGTATATCAAAAGTAAACAAGAATCAGGGTCAATTAGTGGAGCAGAACAATTAAAACCACAAGTAATTTTCATTAGAGGTTATCCCACAACAACATTTTATACATGAGCGAAAATTCCTCAGGAACGCTGCTGTCACAAATACTTTGTCCTTCAGAGTCACTGTGGTAGCCCGCCTCCAGGGGACTCCCAGTAATCCCCACCTCTGTTACGCACAACCTTACACAGTCTCCTCTCACAGTGCACTAGGGTTGTCATTGTGACCACTGAGCAAAAATGGTATACTTCCAAGATTGGGTTATAAAAGACAAAATCTTCAGCCTGGATGCCTCACTCTTGATTTCTTGTTCTGTAGAAAGCATGCTGTCACGTGGTGAGCTTGCTTGTGGCTTCTGGCCAACAGCAAGCAAGGAACTGAGGTAGACCAGCAAGCATGTAAGCCTGAAAACAGATCCACTAACTCAGCTGAGCCTTGAGACGACTACAGCACCTTAACTGCCACCTGATGGGAGACCCTGGGCCCAAAACATACAGCTGAACAATTCCTAGATTCCTGTCCCTCAGAAACTGTGATATAGTAAATATTTATTGTTTTAATCTAGTAGGTTTTGGGGTAATTTGTTATACAGCAATAGGTAACGGATACAGTCATTTTTTATTCTTTTCTTTTTTTAGCTTCTTGGACCTTATAAGTTATTGGTCCAGATTTATTTAGTTCTTCTTTCACCCTGTCTCTTATATAACTACTCTCTATACATATACTTTTTTCATTTCCTTTGCAACCACCCAGATTTGGGTCACCTGAATCTTACTATTACAAATACCACAAAAGACTATACCACTAAATCAAGAATCCAAAATTCAAATATATATGAGATATTCAGGCAATGTCAAGTGGACTAAGCATAAGGTAACGGGGAGGCTGGGGACAGTGGTGAATATCAGGATGAATGTGCCTTCTTAGGGTGCTGTCTTCTGCTAAACCCCAACCAATTATTGCCATGTGAGCATGTGGGCCCAGTGTTGCCAGATCACCTGCTTTTCTACGAAGACCCTAAAGCCTGTATGTCTATGATATTTCTCAATTTTTGAATATTGGCTTAAAATTGTTACAGTGTATAGAACAAAATATATCTACCATCTGGACTCAGCCTGTGAGCCACCAATTTCCAGTCTCTACTCTAAATCATTCTTCCTAGAATTTCTCTCAGGCCGGGCACAGTGGCTCACGCTTGTAATCCCAGCACTTTGGGAGGCCGAGGTGGGTGGATCATTTGAGGTCAGGAGTTCAAGACCAGTTTGGCCAACATGGTGAGACCCTGTCTCTACTAAAAATACAAAAAATAGTCAGGCATGGTGGTATGCCCCTGGAATCCCAGCTACCTGGGAGGCTGAGGCAGGAGAATCACTTGAAGCCAGAAGGTGGAGGTTGCAGTGAGCTGAGACGGCACCACTGCACTCCAGCCTGGGCAACAAAGTAAGATTCTGTCCACAAAAAAAAAAAAAAAGAATTTCTCAGATCTTGATTCCCCTGCTCAAAACATTTAATAGTTATCCATGACTATCCATGGTTCTCTAACTGAGAAAGCTGACACTCACATACCTCTTCAATCTACCTGACCCAAACTTACCTCTCCAGCCTTATAGTCTCTATTGAAATGTTCTGTTACGGCAGGACAGGCCTATCCAACACTCTCTAAAAAAGCCATTTCCCACCCACAATGTTCCAGCCAACTTGCCCCATCTATGCCCTACCCATAGCTTAAAACCAAACCAAATATCACTTCCTCAGGTAAGACTTCCCTGACAGCCCGTCGTCCACTAAAATCCTGCAACAAACAACAGTCAAGATATTCATTTAGCCATTCACTACATATCAGTTCAATGGCTCTTTTACTGCCATCTCGAACTTTTCTTTGAACCCTGCATGTTTATCTTTTCAGACATTTATATTGTTCACTAACTATGATGAAATATGCTATCTACAACATGCTGAATTCACTTCATTTCAAACCATAATTACAGAACACCCAGAAGTCATCACCTACTAAATTCTGTGCAAAAGATTACACAAAGAAGAAATACAAGGCTGGGCATGATGGCTCACGCCTGTAATCCCAGAACTTTGGGAGGCCGAGATGGGCGGATCACCTGAGGTCGGGAGTTCGAGAGCAGCCTGACCAAAATGGAGAAACCCCATCTCTACTAAAAATACAAAATTAGCCAGGCGTGGTGGTGCATGCCTGTAATCCCAGCTACTCGGGAGGCTGAGGCAGGAGAATCGTTGGAATCCGGGAGGCAGAGATTGCAGTGAGCCGAGATGGCGTCATTGCACTCCAGCCTGGGCAACAAGAGTGAAACTCCATCTCAAAAAAAAAAAGGAAAAGAAATACAAATCCCTGACATCCCGAAGTTTACAGATTCTTGCAAAAGCAAGATGCAAACAGCTTCAATAGTACAGTGTAATAAGTTTTTAGGGGAAAATATACAAGAGTAACTAAATTCTCCCAGGAAGAACAGAAAGAACAAGGAAGAGATTATAGTTGAGCTGGGACAGGAAGAACAGTTTACTAAAATAAGCCTCTCCTCATCCTCTTCCGCCAAGGGGCATCCTCTAAACAACCCTAGCAGTCTCCGTTAAACTCAAGCACACCTGCATCCATAGCCAGCATCACTACTACGCACAAACTTTTAGGCTGCTTTGTTTATTTAACCTTGAATATCTCCTTTTTATCTCTAAATGGAACTGTGGCCATCATAATTACATAAACAATGGGTACCAAAAAGTATTTCACTTACTAACTAAAAATAGGTCTAAAGTTTTATAAGGTATGATTTCAAAATAGCAGTATTACTCTTAAAGATAGATGGCAAAACATTTCAAAGGCCCAGTGCTTAGATACTGGTTTCTAATATCAGCTTCCAATAAAAGGAACCAGGGCTCCTTAGAGAAATGGTTGATTGCAGGGTTAGGGGAGGAAATATACAAGATGAGCCTGGAGCACCTTGGAATGTCAGAAAAGGAAAGAAGTGCTCAAAAAACAAAGCAATGGAGCATAGCGAAAGCATACAGGAGCAAACTTGAAAGAGCTCCCAATGGTCAAAGCTGGAATAATTGAGCAACAAAACAAGTAACATAACAATGGATTATAATCCAAAGTATAAATATCTACAAGTCCATATTGACATAGATAAGTGACTGAATGAATTAAAAAATTAGAGAAGAAAGAAGTTTCCTTCACACAAGAATCCAAATAATTTATGCAGATATTCTCCTCTCAAGGATGTGAAGCTTAATTCCCCATCCCCCATTGTGGGCTGCACTTACAGCGCTTTGCTTCCAAAGAATAATGTAAGTAAGGATGGGGGAGGAAAGAAACCTGGCAAACTGTACTGCAGTCAGGTAATCAAGAATAATAACATCACAGTGATGAGTCATGTGGGTAGCACCTACCCTTGATAAGATATGTGAATTGATATGTTAATAATGGCATTTCACCTCTGTGAACTTCCTTGCAAAGACCCATAACCTCAATCTAACCATAGGAAAAACATCAGATAGACCCAAATTGAAGGACATTCTACAAAATACCAGACCACTGCTCCTCAAAACTGTCAAGATCATCACAAACAAGGAAAGTCTAACAAAATGTCACAGACCAGAGAAGACTACAGAGATATGACAATGAAATGTAACGTGGTATCCGGGATAGGATGCCAGAAGGCAAAAAAAAAAAAAAAAAAGACATTAGGGAAAAACTAATGATACTCAAATCAAGTATGGAATTTAAAGATTATGTACCAATGTTGATCCATTAGTTATGATACATGTACATACTAATTTAAGATGCTAACAACAGGAGAAATTGGACACAGGGTGTTCAGGAACTGTCTGTAATATTTTTGCAACTTTTCTGTTGCAAAGATCTAAAATCTATCCTAAATCTAAATCCATTACTATTTAACACTATTGTAAAATCTAAACTATTCTAAAATTAAAAGTTTATTAATTTTTTTTTAATTTCAAAAGGGTCACATATTTTGAAAACTTTCCCGAGTGAAAAAGAGGACTCCACACTTATTAAGATTTTTAACAAAAAACATTTTTAAAAAGGCAAACTCTACACCTAAATTATTTTTATTTTCAAAACATTTTTTCAAAACTTACTGGCACTAAACAACCTTCGTCACATCCAGAGATTTTATTCTGAATGGCATTACAAAAGCAAATTATTTAAACATCACAATCAAATCAAGACTTGAATCTCATCAACATACCAGGGAAAAGTCAGTTTTGAGGAGACAGACATTGTGACAGCTTAATTTGAAATTTTAACAATTATAGTAATGGAATACATACACAAAAATACTGTCTGGTCATCCTAACAGGGCCTATTATGTTTTACAGATTAATTGGCTAGAAATTAAAAACAAATACTGCTCAACTTCATGCAGAGATAAAAATGCTTATCTTTACTGCTGATTATTCTTTACTTGGCAGTGGCTCCTAACACTTGACTTGAATTAACCCTGGTTTATCTAAGAAAGTACAAGACATTTATGTTTAAGGCAATCCAACAAATAGGAAACCCTGTTTCTGAATGAACTCTGAATCAACTAAGAAGTGAGATAAAATAGATAAGAAGTAAGAAAAATAAGTTAGATAGATGGATAAGAGAAATATGAAGGCAAAAGACGAAGCAAAATATTACTTTTACTACCAATATAACCTAGCTTAGAGAATATTACTTACTATAGGCAAGTAGATGGTTTCCAAACACTAAAGCCCCTTAATTGAAGACTTACCCTCCCAGTCACAGGCAGTGTAGTGTCATGCAAGTGGGATAGCCTGACCCTGTAAAACTTATAGCATGATGGAACAGGCTAAATCACAGAGAGCTTGCTCATAAAAGAAAGAGGAAAAAGTGAGTGGTCCAAATAAACCCACTTTCTAATTTCAAACTCACCAATCAGATTCAGCCACTTCCAAAAGGCACAGGAAGGCATAAATATTACACTAATGGGGTCTCTGTCATATGAAGTGAATCATTAGAAATGGGAAAGAAGCCTTTCCCACATAGGATTTTTGTTTTTTTAAAGATAGGGTCTTGCTTTGTTGCCCAGGCTGGAGTACAATGCCATGATCACAGCCCACTGCAGCCTTGACCTCCTGGGCCCAAGCCATTCTCCCACCTCACTTTCCAAGTAGCTGGACTACAGGCATACACCACCACACCTGGATAATTTGGGGGAGTTTTTTTTTTTTTGTTTTTGTTTTTTGAGACGGAGTCTTGGTCTGCCACCCAGGCTGGAGTGCAGTGGCCGGATCTCAGCTCACTGCAAGCTCCGCCTCCCGGGTTTACGCCATTCTCCTGCCTCAGCCTCCCGAGTAGCTGGGACTACAGGCGCCCGCCTCGTCGCCCGGCTAGTTTTTTGTATTTTTAAGTAGAGACAGGGTTTCACCGTATTAGCCAGGATGGTCTTGATCTCCTGACCTCGTGATCCGCCCGTCTCGGCCTCCCAAAGTGCTGGGATTACAGGCTTGAGCCACCGCGCCCGGCCGAGTTTTTGTTTTTGTACAGATGGAGTTTCACCACGTTGCCCAGGCTGGTCTCAAGCAATTCACCCACCTCAGCCTCCCAAAGTGCTAGGATTACAGGCATGAGCCACTGCGCCTGGCCTGTAAGGAGTATTTGTAAATGCAAAAGAAGGTCTAAGAAACTTAAATGTAAATATTCCTTGGTTCAGTTATTCCACTGTTACAAATGTATTATATGATGCATAAGCACAAAAATTGAGTAAATCCAAGGAGTGTTTCTACTAGCATAGTTCTTTAAGTCAGCAGTATAAACAAAATCAAGGAATTGGAAGCCTTTCATTCATCTGTCTCCCTAAGCAACACCATGAATTAGGATAAAAACAAATCCAAATTGTCCAGGTTATCATGGTACAGCCGGAGGCAGAAATTTTACAAGAGGATTACAGGTCTGAGGGCCTACTGGTGCCCAGAGTCTTCCTTATTCTTGATCTTGTTTGTAACTGTTTCCTTACACTTGAGGGAAGCTGAGCAGCTACAGGCTCTATCTGTATTCACATATCGACATTAGCACATCTATATTCACACATCAGTATTATTATTCTATTAAACTTTCATTGTATTATAGTTAACTCTCTGAGGACTCATCTTCACGTCCCTAGCACCTAACTAAGATGCTGTCATTACTGAGTAAAACTGTGTGTTTGTGTGTGCATGCACATAAGGGCACGTGTGTGTATATGTGTGTGTGTCTTTAATTTGTGGGGGGAAAGAAAATTAAAGAGTCTACTTCCAGTGATGATCCATTCCCCCATCTCCAAGTCTTGAATTGTTACAAGATATAGTCTTTACTGCTTTCAGGTTCACCCATTTCTTAGACATCCCTTGTATTTGACAGATGTGTGTTTGTTCTATTAGCAGATACTAAGCCTGCATTCTTCAGAATTTAACACTAATCCCGTCTGGCCATTTAAAATGTTTGACTTCCTGATCACCTCATGATAACAATACCCTAAGAACCTACTTGCTGTTTCCTATGTGTTCATGACCAAGCCCTATAGTTACTGATTATTACTTCCTTTGATATCATGCCCCTAACATCCCAGTCCCAGTACCTTTTGTTTTGTTTTTGAGACAGAGTCTCACTCTGTCACCCAGGCTAGAGTGCAGTGGCACGAACTGGGCTCACTGCAACCTCCGTCTCCTGGGTTCAAGTGATTCTCCTGCCTCAGCCTCCCAAGTAGCTGGACTATAGGCACCAGCCACCACACCCAGCTAATTTTTGTATTTTTAGTAGAAACAGGGTTTCATGTGTTGGTCTCGAACTCCTGACCTCAAGTGATCTGCCTGTGTCAGCCTCCCAAAGTGCTGGGACTACAGGTGTGAGCCACCACACTAAGCCCCAGTACCTTTTTAACCCAAGAAGAACCTAGAAGTGCCAAGTAAAGGATACTGAGAGTCCATCAATGAGGGGACAGAAAATCATCCATCACCTGAATGTGGGCCATGTGGTTCCTTTTTAAAATTAATGCATTACATACTCTGAACTAAGGTAATGGCAATAACTAATATTCACTGGATTATTAGTCACCATGTGCCAGGCACTGTTTCAACAGATTTACGCGCAACAAATAATTTCAGCTCACAATAACCCTACGAAGTAGGTACAATCACTGTTCTCATTTTATACATGAGGTACTGGAGGCACAAAAAATGGTCAAACTATCAGAGGATAAGAGAATTGAGAATCACTGAGGGAATGTGAATTCTTATGCTCTCTCGGGAGCGTGAGTTGGTAGGATAGACTCTGCATGCTGAGCACGTATAGTGAAATGCACTATAACGGAATGAATAATATTCAATTCACACAAAAAAATAAGGATATGTCTATTTATTATCATCTCTTCTTTTATTTCAGATAAGTAAAGTGAAGCTCAAAGAGATGAAGTAATTTAGCCAGGGCCACTCAAACAGAAACTTGACTTCACTTGCAAGTACAGGATTGAGTCCAACAAACTAGACTAAATAGTCTACATTCCTAGACACTATACAAAATGATACAAAATAGCTTGAAGTATTTTATGGGCTGAAGTACTTCAACAGCTAAGACAGGCTGCAATCCTCACCAGGGTTGGCATGGACAAATATGAAATTGTAACACAAACCACAAAAAATAATACGTAGACTTCTATCCTTTAGAATTAATATCAAAACTTACAGAGAAGCACAGTAATTAACCATAGTAATTAATCATTATGTTTGAGTGATTAATAACCAAATAAATGCCAAACTTTGTTTTAAAACTATGGTTATTAGATTCTAACATGAAAGTGTTTAATAACTTCTTCTATGAAAGTAAGTACTCTAAAGTTAACTTGATTAAATGAATATTAGGTAAGAAAAATGCAACTTCATGAAGTACATACTCTCTTAAAAATCAGAGTTTGAGGCTGGGTATGGGGGCTCACACCTGTAATCCCAGCACTCTGGGAGGCCAAGGCGGGTGGATCACCGAGGTCAGGAGTTTGAGACCAGCCTGGCCAACATGGTGAAACCCCACCTCTACTAAAAATACAATAATTAGCCAGCTGTGGTGGTAGGCGCCTGTAATCCCAGCTACTCGTGAGGCTGAGGCAGGAAAATCGCTTGAACCTGGGAGGCAGAGGTTGCAGTGAGCCGAGATCATGCTACTGCACTCTAGCCTGGGCAACAGAGCAAGACTCCGTCTCAAAAAAAAAAAAAAAAAAAAAAAAAATCAGACTCTGAAAACATTTAAATTTAAAACGTATTAAGTTCTTTTTTTTTGGAGACGGAGTCTTGCTCTGTCACTCAGGCTGGAGTGCAGTGACACAATCTCGGCTCACTGCAGACTCTGCCTCCCAGTTCAAGCAATTATCCTGCCTCTGCCTCCCAAGTAGCTGGGACTATAGGTGTGCGTCACCACACCCAGCTAATTTTTGTATTTATTTTAGTAGAGTTGGGTTTTCACCATGTTGGTCAGGTTGGTCTCGAACTCCTGAACTCAAGTGATCTGACCACCTTGGCCTCCCAAAGTGTTTGGATTACAGATGTGAGCCACCACGCCTAGCCTAAGTATTACGTTCTTTATCATCAGGTAATCTGAAGATCAAAAGCTTATAAAATACCAAATTATATAAGTAACAAAATTGTGTAAGTAATAAAAATAGCACAATTAAGAGAAACATTTTGTTATAGTGGCTAAAGCACAATATGTAGAATTAAGAAATCAGTTCTGTTATTTATACATGCAAGCTACTTTTTTCCCAAGTATTAACAGTTTAGATACTTTTCAATGTCAAGATACGTTTCTGCAATACTCTATTCCAATGAGTTGATAAATGTACGATACTTACTTAACGAATTCTCCAGTACTGAGCAATTACGATTGCTTCCAACTTTTTGCTATTACTACAAATAGTTCGGTGAATCATTTGTTAAACTTTTGTAAGCATACTTATATTAAACTTGTTAAACTTTTATACACATGCTTCCTTATAATTCCTGAAAGTGGAATTTCAAAGTGAACATGAATCTGTACCTTGTCCTGCAGAAAGGTTGTATGATTTTTAGTCTTAGTAGAAACATTGTTTCAAATGGTACAATATGAAATACATATGATTAACTTTCAAATATTTGTATTCATAACCATTAATATATAGTGGTACAGTGGTTCACACCTATAATCCCAGCACTCTGGAAGGCCAAGGATGGAGGATCCCTTGAGACTAGCCTCAGCAACATAGTGAGACCCTGTTTCTATAAAAATGGTTTTTTTTTTAATTAGCCAGGCATTGTGGGAGGCTGAGGCAGGAGGATCATTTGAGCCCAGGAGTTCAAGGTGACAGTAAGCTATAATCGCACTACTGCACTCCAGCCTGGGCAACACAGTGAGACCCTGCACCTAAAAAATTAAATAAAATTTAAAATAAAAAAATATATAGTTATAGATGCATAGGTACACACCTCCATTATACAAATGACACCTTTTAAAATGCTGTGCTTACCTTTTTTTATTGTAGTAAAACGATCACAACATAAAATTTACCATCTTAACCGTTTCTAAGTATAGTTTAGTAGCATTAAGTATATTTATAATATTCACATTATTGTGCAATCAATCTCCAGAAATTTTACATCTTGTAAAACTAAAACGCTATACTCGTTAAACAACTCTCAATTTCCTTCTCCCCCAGCCCCTGGGAACTACCACTTTAACTTTCTGCTTCTATGAATATGACTATTCTAGATGTTTCATGTAAGTGGAATCATAAATATTTGTCTTTTTGTGACTGGTTTACTTCACTTAGCATAATGTCCTCAAGGTTCATCCACACTTTAGCATGTGTCCGAATTTCCTTCCTTTTTAAGGCTGAAGATATTCCATTGTATATGTACATACGACATTTTGTTTATCCATTTACCCATCAATGGACACTTAGCTTCCACCTATTGGCCATTGTAAATAACACTGCTAGGTATAATATCTGTGCTTATTTATAAAATATTCATACATAGCAGGAACTCTTCCTAGCCTGACCTCATGACATTTCAGATTCCAGTCTCTACCATGGATGCTCAGTAATCACTTCACCTCCAGGTAGGGATACCCTCATTTCTCTTCATGCATAGACTGCTCCCAGGTTTTCAGGTCATACTTCTCCTTCTGTTACTCTTCCTGGACATGCTTTCCTTTGCTGACACTGGGGACTTTCCCATTATTTCTCCAGAGCTGGAATTTCTGTCTTGCCAGAAAGCATAAAAAAATGTTTTTAACCGTCCAATCATCTGTGATTTCTCATTTATACAGTTACTATCTACTATGATAGATAGTAAGTCTTATCATGCCCATTTTACAAAAGAAGAGATTGAGGCTCAGAGTACATTGGTAATTTGCCCAGTGTCACAGAGTTTGAATGAGCCAAGCCAAATGTGGACCTCAAGTCTGTCATATTCAAAAGCTTGCGTTCTTTTCACTATGCATGCTACATTTTAAAAACTGTCTTATTAATTCTCAATCACTAACACCTACCCCAGACAAAGCCTATTATTATTCTCAGAATATCAGGTTTACGTACTTTGGATACTCAGAGCCCAGGGAGAAAACTCACCTTCTTCCTCCTTTCAGGCTTCCTCTAAGAATATGTCATTAATCACTAAATATGTCTGTGTACTGAGTTTCATTTGTTTAGAAATAGACTACAGTTTTCTGGCTGGCAGCTGCAAATCAAATATATTTTACTACCTTATTTTCAAAATTACTCATGAACTTTAAACACGCCAGGGTAAAGGAAATCTACCACCATACTAAGAAAAAATGAAAACCAGTTTGTACTGGACCATAAAACCTAAAAGTGCCCAATGATTATACTGACCAAACGAAAGAAAACTTACAGTTGTTGTTAACAAAAGAGGTCCCCATTGCCTACACTTTGGCCAACAAGACCAAGATACCTGGATCAGGAGCTGTCCAACAGAAATGCTACTTAGAGGGTCAGCAATCAACCTAGTAAATTCCTTCACACTTAGCAAGGTTGAAGGTGAGAGACACATGGAATGAAAAAGAGAGGCCAACAAAGAAGGCCAAGAGAGTTGGTGAATGAGAGTAGCTGATGCCAGAAGCTACCTTAGATCCATGCTACTATATGTATCCTTACATGAATGCTTTATCCTTTTGTCATTTTCCAGTAGCCTGAATGAATCTCTGTACTTTGAATCCAAATAAGACTGGTAAGGCAGTGAGCCGAGATGGCACTAATGCCCTCCAGCCTGGGTGACAGAGCGAGATTCCGTCTCGAAAAACAAACAAATAAACAAACAAATAAGACTGGTAAAGGTAAAGGTATAGTCACTGAAACACTGTATTGTGTATATTGTAGGTGAGAGCAATTATATAAATACAGTAATGTTGTGAACCAGAGTTCTTTCTCACTGCTGGGAACCAGGGAGATAAAAATGGGAGGTTTTCAAAAAAAGAACCCTACAGTATCAAATCTGAATAGTGAATATCAGTAATAAATGTACGATTTAAAAATTAGCTATCCAGCCAAGTGCAGTGGTTCACACCTGTAATCCCCACAATTTGGGAGGCCGAGGTGGGAGGATCACTGAGCCCAGAAGTTCAAGACCAGCCTAGGCAACATAGGAAGAGTCCATCTCTACAAATAATTTAAAATTAGCCAAGTGTGGTGGCACATGCCTGTGGTCCCAGCTACTCAAGAGGCTGAGGTAGGAGGATCACCTGAGCCTGGGATGTCAAGGCTACAGCAGTGAGCCATGATCACACCACTACACTGCAGTCTGGGCAACAGAGTGAGACCCTGTCTCAAAAAAAAAAAAAAAAAAAGAAAAGAAAAAGAAAAAGAAAAGAAATGAAAAGAAAGCTATCTATTTCCTAGGTATTCCTATTGAAAGAGTTTAGATGTAGTCATAACCAGCAGCAATAAACATATCTAGTGCCCAAATCTTGATTTATAACTATGAAGAACCACTGAAACAAACTGAATTCTCAGAGAAACCATCTATTCCAACTCTGGGGCAGGGAAAGCACAAAGTGAGCCTGAAACATCTTGTTGTGCCAAAAAGCAAAGGAAATGCTTAAAGATTACTGAGAATATGGTAAAAGGACATAGAAGTCAGCTTCAAAAGGCTGCCACTAGCCAAACTTGGGACAATTTAATCATCAAAAATAATTGCAACGATAACGAATTCTAATACACTGAGGTTTTTTTTTTAAAAAAAAGAGACAACAATGACATTAAAGAAGAGAAAAGGAGGAGATGAGGGACAGCTCTTTTTTGTGGAATAATGCTGGCTAATAAACAAAGAAATGATCACCATTTTTACAATTAAATATTAATAACTCATTCAGGTAAGGATCAAGGAATACCATTAGGTAAAAGGCTTTGGGGGAACATGACATGTACAAATTTCCCAGTTTAACCATTAATTACAAGAGACAAAAAGTAGTAAAACAGGATCTTTTACAATGAAGAGAACTCGCAGATACCATCTCAACTAAATGATCGATTTTTTTTTTAAGAGATAGGGTCTCACTATGTTGCCCAGGCTGGCCTGTAACTCCTGGACTCAAGCAATCCTCCCATCTCAATATCCCTAGTAACTGGGAACACAGAGGTATGCCACCACACCTGGCTAAGTGATCAAAATCAATACCACCATTAATGGAATACACTGATATGCTGCAATAAGAAGTAAACACTATCACTGCTATAATAATTTTGCCACAAATGTTCTAACCTGAATCCAATCACAAGGAAATAATAAGACAAACCCAGCTTGTGGGACATTCTATAGGACAAATGGTTGGCTGGTGTGGTAGCTCACACCTGTAGTCCCATCACTTTGGGAGGCCAAAGCAAGTGGACTGCTTGAGCTCATGAGTTTGAGACCAGCCTAGACAACATGGTGAAACTCCATCTCCACAAAAAATACAAAAATGTAGCTAGGCATGGTGGCATGCATCTGTAGTCCCAGCTACTCAGAGGCTGAGGAGGGAGAACCACTTCAGCCCCAGAGGTCAAGGCTGCAGTGAGCCCATGATCACACCACTGCACTTCAGCCTGGACGACAGAGTGAGACCCTGTCTCAAAAAAAAAAAAAAAAAAAGAAAAGAAAAAGAAAAAAGAAACAAGTTAGGAGGGGGCACTGTTCTAGCAATCCTTATTTGCATCTTGGAGTCCCAGAGGGCGAGGAAGAGCTAGAAGTTAAAGGCTAGGGAAAATTCAGGAGGGATGCATATTATATTTTAGATGGTATCATAGAATTGTTTATTGGAGTTGAAGATGGTATTATGATTATGTAA
Source organism: Rhinopithecus roxellana (assembly GCF_007565055.1). Taxonomy (NCBI): domain Eukaryota; kingdom Metazoa; phylum Chordata; class Mammalia; order Primates; family Cercopithecidae; genus Rhinopithecus; species Rhinopithecus roxellana. The sequence continues at coordinate 47,331,832 of NC_044552.1, read as the reverse complement.
AGAGGATGTCCTTATTCTGACAACACAAATACTTAATTATTTAGGGACAAAAATGTCATGATGTCTAAACTTAAATTCTAATGGTTCAGTAAAAAAAAATTGAGAAAGCACAAATTTGGCAAAATGTTAACACTCAGTGAACTAAGGTGACAGGTATACATAGGGTTTATATAACTATTCTTTCAACTTTTCTGTGGATTTTAAGTTTTTCAAAATAAAATGTTGTTCTCTTAAACTACCCATGGAGAATTCTAACAAAAGAGGTCCTAAGACAGAGAAGAACACTACGCTTTTGAAAACAAAAACAATATTTTTTTAAAGGTTGCTTTTGGTAGTATAAAAAGTTTTAATCTGACTTTTTTTTAGTGCAGCAAATATACACAAATTTCAGACTGGCTTTCTAACTTTATGTGAACATGCAGTGAAGAATGTACATATTGTCTCTGTTAATAAATAATATAATCAATTTACCAAAAAACAGTATTTTTATTAAAAGTTCCTTAAAGTGCTACGTTATCAATTCCCTTAAGGAAGAAAAATATCTTAAAATGAAACATATTTTAAATGCACAATAAAAGAATGAAAATGAGTTATAATTTCTTTTTTTTTTTTTTTTTTTTTTGAGACGGAGTCTCGCTCTGTCGCCCAGGCTGGAGTGCAGTGACGCAATCTCAGCTCACTGCAAGCTCCGCCTCCCGGGTTTACGCCATTCTCCTGCCTCAGCCTCCCGAGTAGCTGGGACTACAGGCGCCCGCCATCTCGCCCGGCTAGTTTTTTGTATTTTTTAGTAGAGACGGGGTTTCACCGTGTAGGCCAGGATGGTCTCGATCTCCTGACCTCGTGATCCACCCGTCTCGGCCTCCCAAAGTGCTGGGATTACAGGCTTGAGCCACCGCGCCCGGCCATGAGTTATAATTTCTCAATTTTCTATGTGACATCACCGAGGTGTAAATGGTACCAAGAAAACAATATTTTAAATGTTAATACAGTCATGACTGATTTAAGGAGAAAAGCCAAGCTTTTTTGGTTGAAACCAACACAGTGTTTTTAGGGTTTCTAAACCAAACCAAACATTTTATTTTAATACAGGCTGTCAACCTGCATTGCAACAGAAGAGTTTAAATAACTTTTCCAAATTTAACTTTCAGTCCAACTGATTGCAGCAAGATCTGCCACCAACCAAAGAACACCAAGTATGAGTTACTGCTATGCTTCTGCAGACGTTATACACACGAAGTATTCTGACTGAACCTCAGAGCCTACTTGCAAAATAGAATCTTATGACAATCTGAGGTGTTTTACCATCTCTTTATTTTTCACTTACCGCAATCATATTATTCAGTCCTGATTATACAGAGCAGATGACCTTTAGATTGATTACCTCCACTCTCTCCTGAAAACACATTACATTGACAGTAATGGAATCTGTGTTTAGGATACACACTTACCAACAAGGAGAAAGGAAAAGGAGTTGAGAAGAACAAAATTTGGTAGCTGGAAAGCCAAAGAACAAGTTGTACCTGACTCAACAGAGAGGTGACCCCTAAGCCAGCAGCCAGGAAAGCTGAGAGAAGCAATCTGATTCACACCTTGAAACCCCACAAAAACCCCACCAGAAAAGGATAGCAGCAGGTAGCCATGAAAGCTGGGGTGGGGTGGGCCTTGACACAGAAAGGAAAAGTCTAAGAAAGAGATTTCTCTCCCTTGCCCAACCCCCAGGAGGCTGGAGGTTTATTCTCTAGAGAGAGTAAAAGAGAGAGGGGCTCTAATTGGCACAACAAGAGACATAAATGAGAAAGGCAAATTAAGCATGGCTTCACATTCTAAAAGTTATCCTCCAATCATCTTCTGCTTAATCAGCTCCCAAAGGTGGAGTTGAAAAGAGTACTCTCTAAGGAACATAACCAGCCCAAGAGAAAAGATCCCAAGATTCTGATCCCAGGAGTAACCCCACTGCAATGACCCAGCCAGATCATCCTATGGTAAAGGCTAAGGTTGAGAAGTCTGCCACACAGATAGCATGTCCATAATTAGCTTTTAAACATAAATAGGTATATAGCCAAGGAAGGCTTCTGAGCAAACTCCCTTATAGGAAAAACCAGGAGACTAAAACAAGTAATAGATTTTCAAAAACTAATTTAGAGGAAACAGAGCAAGGAAGGGAGATAAAAAGTTAACAAAAAATTATTAATATCCTGAGAAAGGAGGGAAGATACTGCATCCTTAAATATAAACAGGATTCCACAAAAGCAGAATAATTAGAGCACAAAAAAATGAATTCTCAGAAAAATTAAAATAGGATTACAGGAAAGGAAAACTCAATGAAACAGTTGGAAGATCAAACTGAGGAAATCACTCTGTAATCAAAAGGAAAAAGTTACAGAAAATCAGAGGAGAGACAAGCAGAGGAACTACAAATAATAGAAGATTTTCAAAATAATAGATTAGACAAACTGGAGAAAGTAAAAATTTTAATTACTAAAATTAACATAACCCTCCAGATTAATGGAACAATCAAGTAACTAGCACAACAGATGGAAAGGGACCCACATCACAGCGTATCATCAAGAAATTTCAGCAATTAGAGACAAAGAAAAGACACTAAAACAGTGGTTCTCGACTCTGGCTACATCTTAGAATTACCTAGGGAGCTTTTCAGAAATATCTATGTTTAGGCTCCGGTCCAGACCAAGTACTTCAAAATCTCTCATACCAGGATTTGGTCAAAGTCCCCAGGTAAGTCTAAAGAGAAGCCAGGGTTAAGAATCACAGTCCTATAATGTCAAGAAAGAGTGGGGGAGGGAGAGAAAAGGGAAGACGATCTCGATATTTTGTAATAGCAATAGTGAAAGCCCAGAAGACAACAGAACAATCAGCGCTTTCAATATTCTAAAGGAAAAATTATTTCCAATCTAGATAGTACCAATTAAGTGCAAGAGCATCAATAAAAAATTTTCCCAGGACACACAAAATTTCTCTTCCATGCATCTTTCCTCATAGTACTACTAGAGAAGACAGTTTGCCAAAACAAGGTTGTAATCCAAGAGTCTCAAGACCACAGGATCCAGTAGAAAGGGATCTCACACAGAAAGAGGCAAACAGCATCCCTGGAGTGATGGTTACCTGTGCCCCAGGGATACAGGGCAACCATACAGAACAAAACAGAACAGTTCACAAGGTTCTGTGCAAGTAAGACCCAAAAAGATGCAATACCTGATGTGTCTGAATATTTGGAGAAAATAATGTTAACAACTGGGGATGAATTTATGATAAGTACATAGAAAACTAAGCAAAGAAGCAAGACAATTTTTTTTTTTATTTTTTTTTTTTTTTTGAGACGGAGTCTCGCTCTGTCGCCCAGGCTGGAGTGCAGTGGCCAGATCTCAGCTCACTGCAAGCTCCGCCTCCCGGGTTTATGCCATTCTCCTGCCTCAGCCTCCCGAGTAGCTGGGACTACAGGCGCCCGCCACCTTGCCTGGCTAGTTTTTTGTATTTTTTAGTAGAGACGGGGTTTCACCGTGTTAGCCAGGATGGTCTCGATCTCCTGACCTCGTGATCCGCCCGTCTCGGCCTCCCAAAGTGCTGGGATTACAGGCTTGAGCCACCGCGCCCGGCCGCAAGACAATTATTAACTACAGAGCACAAACAAGGAAACTCATGCAAGAAAGAAAGAGTCATAATTTACTCATGACTCAGCTGCGAATAGCATGTACTACATCACAATAATGTGACAAAGAATAGTGATCTAGACAAATGAATGTGGTAACTACACTGGGAGAACTGATAATGGAGAGTATGACCTGTCTAGGGGTAGAAGCAGTGAGAGAGAGAGCTAAACGTTCTCCTTCCAGAGAGGAAATCCAATAGATAGGACACAAAACAGAAAATCAAGAAGTAGATCCAATATATGTTATCTAGTGATGTGATTTAAATATCAAAAGAATCACCCGACAGTGTGAAATGCTTGTCTCTAGGATGCAGGCAATGGCTGGGAGTGGTGGGGGTGAGTGGCTACAGAAGCAACTGCAGGTTTTCATAAGTTTTATAGAATTATTTCACTTTTAAACTATCTACATAAACAGTCTGATTAAAAAAATTAAATTTTAAAAAAGTAAATATTGTTATATCCTATAGTAATATAACAAGGAAGGAGGAGGGAAGGAAGGAGAGAAAAAGGGAGGGAGAGGACTATAAGCAGAGTGAATCCTCATCTATTTTAACAGGAATTAAGAGCAAATGTCTGCAGTCTGCATATTTTTCTAAAAATCACACCATAAGCATTTTATTTAGAGACACAGAAGTACAGGCATATCTCGTTTTACTGCATTTGGCTTTATTGTGCTTTGCAGATACTGCATTTTTTACATACTGTGGCAACCCTGAGTCAAGCAAGTTTACTGGCATTATTTTTCCCACAGCATGGGCTTACTTCTCATCTCTGTGTTATATTTTGGTAATTCTCACAATATTCAAGCCTTTTCATTATATCTGTTATGATGATGTGTGATCACTGATCTTTAAGGTTACTCTTGTAAATTATTTTGGGGCACCACAAGCCACACCCATATAAGACAGTCAACTTAATCAAGAAATGTGTGTTCTGACTACTCCAACAACCAGCCACCATACCCCTGGCCTCTCTCCCTTTCCTCAGGCCCCCTTATTCCCTGAGACACAACAGTATTAAGAGTAGGCCAATTAATAACCCTACAATGGCCTCTATGTGTTCATGTGAAAGGAAGAGTCGCACATCTCTCACTTTACTCAAAAGCTAGAAATTATTAAGCTTAGTGAGGAAAGCATGTTGAAAGCCAAAACAGGCCAAAAGCTAGGCCTCTTGGTCCAAATTAACTAGCCAAGTTGTGAATGCAAAGGAGAAGTTCTTGAAGGAAATCAAAAGTGCTACTCCAGGCTGGGTGCGGTGGATCACACCTGTAATCTCAGCACTTTGGGAGGCCGAGGCGGGCGAATCACCTGAGGTCAGGAGTTTGAGACCATCCTGGCCAACATGGCAAAAACCTATCTCTACTAAAAATAAAAAAAATGAGCTGGGCGTGGTGGCAGGCACCTATAATCCCAGCTACTCAGTAGGCTGAGGCAGGAGAATCGCTTGAAACTGAAAGCGGAGGTTGCGGTGAACAGAGATTGTGCCATTGCACTCCAGCCCGGATAACAAGAGCGAAACTCCATCTCAAAAAAAAAAGTGCTACTCCAATGAATACATGAATGATAAGAAACAGTCTTGCTGATGACATGGAGAAAGTTTCAGTGATCTAGACAGAGGAATTCCCTTAACCAAAGCCTAATCCAGAGCAAGGTCCTAACTTTCTTCAATTCTATGAAGGCTGAGAGAGGTGAGAAAGCTGCGGAAGAAAGCTTTGAAGCTAGCAGAGGTAGGTTTGTAAGATTTAAGGAAAGAAACCATCTCCATAACATAGTTCAAGGCAAAGCAACAATTGTTAATAGAGAAAATGCAGCAAGTTATCCAGAAAATCTGGCTAAAATCATTGATGAAGGTGAATCTAAGCAACAGTTTATCAATGTGGACAAAACAGTCTTCTAATGGAAGACTATACCATAGAAGTCTCTTTATTATAGATGCCACATAGGACTTTCATAGTTGGAGAGAAGGCAAAGCCTGGCTTTAAAGCTTCAAAACTCAGGATGACTCGCCTATTAGGGACTAATACAGCTGAAGTTGAAGTTGATGCTCATTTGCCATTCTGAAAATTTTATGGCCCATAAGAATTAGGCTAAACTACTCTGCTCATGCCCTATAAATAGAACAACAATGCCTGGATGACAGCATATCTGTTTACAGAAGGGTTTAATAACTATTTTAAGCTCACTATTGAGATTGCTCAGAAAAAAAAGATTTATTTCAACTTCACTGTTGTTTTAAGATATTGCCACAGCTACCCAAATCTTCAGCAACCACCACCCTGATCAGTCAACAGTCATCAGCATCAAGGCAAGACCCTCTACCAGCATAAAGATTATGACTTGCTGAAGGCTCAGATGACCCTTGGTTTTTTTTTTTTTTTAAGCAATAAGGTCTTTTTGTGGTTTTTTTGTTTGTTTGTTTTTGGGTTTTGTTTTTTGTTTTTGAGACAGAATCTTGCTCTGCTGCCCAACTGGAGTGCAGTGGCACAAACCCGGCTCACTGCAACGTCCGCCTCTTGGGCTCAAGCAATTCTCCTGCCTCGGCCTCCCAAGTAACTGGGATAACACTCGCACACCACCACGCCCAGCTAATTTTTGTATTTTTTTAGTAGAGATGGGGTTTCACCATCTTGGCCAAGCTGGTCTTGAACTTCTGACCTCAAGTGATCCACCCACCTCGGCCTCCCAAAGTGCTGGGAATACAGGCACAAGCCACCACGCCTGGCCAGTACAATCTTTTTAAATTAAGGTATATACATTGTTCTTTTAGACATAATGCTATTGCACACTTAGTAGACTACAGTATAATACAAGCATAACTTTTATATCCACTAAGAAGCCAAAAAATTTCTCTGACTTGACTTATTGCAACACCTGCTTTATTGTGGAGGTTTGGAACTGAACCCACAGTATCTCCAAGGTATGTCTGTAAGCACCAGGCACACTTAAACATGATTTCAAATAGACTGTGGGAACCGAGTAGAGAAAAGGAAGAAGGGGAACTGAAACAATTCATTTTCATTATAAATCCTTCTGTACTGTTTGATTTTGTAATCATGTGCATATAGTATAAAGTTTTTTAAAAATTATTCAAAGGTGTGTTTTTAATTGGCAACCTGCTTTATTTACTAACAATTTATTTAGAGTTAACTCTATTGATATAATTCTAGTTCATTTTCTTAACTGTACATAGTACTAATTGCCCAACTATACAATCATTAACTTATCCATTTTAATATTGATAAGCATTTAGGTTGTTTCTGAAGTTTCTCTGTTAAAAGCAATAGCACAATGAAAAACTCCTATCCCCAATCTCCATGGTGCCTCAGATATCCTAGGACGAGAACATCCCCAGTGAAAAAGAAGCTGCCTCTCTATAGAACAGAAAATTAGGTTTTGTCTGATAGAAGATTCAAGAAACTCAACAAGTTTCAAAAAGTTGTAGAGAAGCATTTTCAGAGGTCTAATAGTTACAATACCATGTATATAGCAACAACCTGATAAAAATAAATAAATAAAAAACAAAAACTCCTATCTAAGGCTGGGCACGAGGGTGGCTCACGCCTATAATTCCAGCACTTTGGGAGGCTGAGGTAGGAGGACTGCTTGAGCCCAGGAGTTCGAGACCACCCTGGGTAACATGGTGAAACCCTATCTCTCCAAAAAATACAAAAAATTAGCCAGGCATGGTTGTTGCGGGAAGTCAGGGACCCCAAACGGAGGGACCGGCTGAAACTGCATCAGAAGAACATAAATTGTGAAGATTTCATGGACATTTATTAGTTCCCCAAATTAATACTTTTATAATTTCTTACACCTGTCTTTACTGTAATCTCTGAACATAAATTGTGAAGATTTCATGGACACTTAACACTTCCCCAATCAATACCCTTGTGTTTTCCTATGCCTGTCTTTACTTTATTCTCTTAATCCCGTTGTCTTCTTCATAAACTGAGGAGGATGAATGTCGCCTCAGGACCCTGAAATTGTATCAACTGCACAAATTGTTTGTAGAGCGTGTGTGTTTGAACAATATGAAATCTGGGTATCTTAAAAAAAAGAACAGGGTAACAGCGATGTTCAGGGAACAAGAGAGGTAACTTTGAACTGGCCTCCGGTGAGCCGGACAGAACAGAGCTATATTTCTCCTCTTTCATAAGCAAATAGGAGAAATATCGCTGAATTCTTTTTCTCAGCAAGGAATATCCCTGAGAAAGAGAATGCGCCCTGAAGGTAGGCCTATAGACAGCCCCTTTTAAGGGGCCCCGTCTTTTATGGTCGAAGCTGAAGGGATGAAATAAGCCCCGGTCTCCTATAGCTCTCCCAAACTTATTAGGACAAGGATTATTCCCACCTAATAAACTGTGGTCAGACAGGTTATCTGCTCTCAAACCCTGTTTCCTGATAAGATGTTATCAATGACAATGTGTGCTGAAACTTCATTAGCAATTTTAATTTTGCCTCATCCGGTGGTCCTGTGATCTCGCCCTGCCTCCATTTGCTTTGTGGTATTTTATTACCTTGTGAAGTATATGATCTCTGTGACCTACACCCTATTCCTGCACTCCCTTCCCTTTTGAAAATCGCTAATAAAAACTTGCCGGTTTTAAGGCTCGGGGAACGTCACGGATCCTGCGGACATGTGATGTCTCCCCCGGACACCCAGCTTTAAATTTCTCTCTCGTGCTCTTTCCCTTTATTTCTCAACCCAGCCGAGACACTTAGGAAATAGAAAAGAATCCACGTTAAACATCGGGAGCGGGTTCTCTCGATACCTGGTGGCACACACCTGTAGCCCCAGGTACTCAGAAGGCTGAAGTGGTAGGATCACCTGAGCCCAGGAAGTCAAGGCTGCAGTGAGCCATGATCAAAACAATGTACTCCAGCTGGGGCAACAGAATAAAACAATGTCCCAGGAAAAAAAAAAAAACCTCCTATCTGCTCACGCACGCAAAATTTTCATCTGTTCGATTGTCTTCAATTTTTTGTTATCAACAAACAAACAAATTTGTTATGTTCCCCCAAAGAATTTTTAAACTTTTCCACATTTTTTAGAACACAAACTCCAGACTTCATATGGATTTCATTGGTTTTCCATTAATATTCTCTTTTTGTTCTAGGATCTCATCTAGTACGACAATGCATTTAGTTGTTGTATCTCCCCAGTCTCAAAGGCTGTTTTTCACTTACACTCAGGAGATACTTGTTTAAGCACCGTCATTTATAAATTTAACCAAAACATTTAACTCCTCTGATCCTCAGGTCTGTTTGCTGTGGAATGAGGAAATACCGCTGAGAATATCTAATAAGATAATAATATGAAAGGGCCCTATAAATTGTTTTCATACTGGGAGTGTATATTTGCTTAATATGTATTATTCACAAGCTAGTCAAGAATCTGAAATGTCTTCTCTTATAAAATGTCCAGAGAGAATTAAAATTCTCTCCCCGCCACCCTGCCAAATATGTAACTTCATCTTTATAATTACATGGAGAACCCAAAGACTCTTAAAATGTTCATAAAGGACTTACATATAATAAGATGTCTGAGAAGCCCCAGGGAAAAAAATCATAATGTAAGCCTAAAGAAGTGATAATATAAAATTTATTTAATGTTCTAATCTTACTAATACAAGTCACATAATAATTTTTTTTTTTTGAGTCTTGCTCTGTCACCCAGGCCAGAGTGCAATGGTACGATCTTAGCTCACTGCAACCTCCACCTCCCAGGTTCAAACGATTCACCTGACTCAGTCTCCCAAGGAGCTGTGATTACAGGCATGTGCCACCACACCTAGCTAATTTTTGTATTTTTAGTATAGGAGAGGTTTCGCCATGTTGGCCAGGCTGGTCTTTAATGCCTGACCTCAGGTGACCATCCCAAAGTGCTGGGATTACAGGCGTGAGCCACCACACCCAGCCACACACCACACACCACACATCACACACCACACACCACATAATAATTATTGAGAGAAACTAAAGCCAATTTCTAATTCATTAACATCTACCACTATTTCTACTTCTTGTTTTTTCATTCATCTATTTAATTTTTATATTTAAGGAATAATCCGACCGAGCATTATAAGCAGAATGAATGATGACATGGAATTAACAACATGAGTACCCTATTTAAATATTTATAATTCTATAAATAATCAAAATTATATTTTCTGATATCCATGGACAATGAGCAACAATTTCCGTGAATTTAAGTACCACTTTTCTTAAAACTCTTAGGGAAAAAATGTAAGTCAACCTTTTAAATTTGGTAACAGGAAACTCAGCCAATAACACTTTAACAAAGTGTAGCATGTAAGATTTTAATAAATATTTTTGTTTGGGCTTTAATACTACTAGTTTTTTTTAATATACAAACTATGAAGATCCTAGTAGGATTCAACTACTGAGAATTATATCAGACATTGACTCCTAACTGCCAGCTAGACTCTAACAGGACATTAAGACAAAGACATCTTTTAGGACAAAGCATGAGCTCATGGGAACGTACTAATTTATCTGATATAGTACAGTGCCCTACTTTTTAGTAGCAAGACCTTTCCCTTGCTCTATACACATTACACCCATTGATATCCATGGGAGCCTGATGCAGGAAAGGAGCACCATGTGGCCTCTTGGAAGGGAAAAATTTATGTCTGCTTTTGAATGTTGTTTGCCACCTGGAAGCCAGCCAATCCAATATAAACATCCCCATTCATAAAGCACTGGATAATTCCTTGTCTTCAGTAAATTCCAGACTTTTGAAAAGGTCAAATTCAATTTGAGAAAAGGGAAATCATTATACTTTAAGAAGGCCCAGAACATAAAAAGAATATCATACATTAAAAGATAGTACAGTACTGACAGATAATCCAAACTACTGTAGCCGAGATGAAAATCTGCAATAATAGCTGCCATTTGGGGGCTGTTTTTAATGTGTTAAGTGTTGAGCTAAATGCTTTACATAAATCATCCCATTTGACTCTCACAAAAATTAGGTAAGTGGATGTTATCCATATTTTGCAGGTGACGAAAGTGAATCTTAGCTTAACTGGCAGAACCAAGACTGTAAAACCCTTGTGCTCCTAAAATACTACAGCACACCTACCAGTAACTCTAGAACAAGGGCAATAATACTGGCCAAGTGTCTGGATATAGCCTATTCCTTGGGAAATCACTTTTAAAATTAATGCTGCAATCTTACTTGATAACTTTGCTTAGTTTTCCAAGGACGTTGTTTTTTTCTTTCATAATATCTATCATAGTGACACTATTGATTAAATACACCTTCAGTTTCTTAAATGTTAAGGAGACTGCAAAATATGAAAAAGAACAATAGAATAGCCTATAATGGGACAATGTTTTGAGTACAAGCATCTTCCATTTAACCTAACTACTACCTTTTTCTTTTGATATAATTATCAAACTTTTCACGCAATCATTTTCTGCACTGCCAGAGGCAGAGCTCCCTTTCAATAAAAAAGATATGAGGAGATGCTTTTCCAACTCCCACAACCCCTGATATGAATCTTACAGGCAGACCAGGCTGGCTAACAAAGTCACCTCCCATCCTGACAGACCAACAGTTCAAATACTTTAATACTGTGGTAACCCCGACCTTTTACATTATTCTAAGATGTCTTCTGTTAAAGCTGAAAACAACTCCCTAGAAAGCAGTGCCACAGGAATGTCTGTAGTTCATGGAAAAATCTGAAAAGCACAATTTCTTTGCAACCCAATCTCCAAAAATGGGAGATTTGAAGTGAAGATTTGTGTTAGAAATAAAGGCAGCTTTCCCATCACTATAAATGAAAGCTAAGAACAAAGGTCAAGGGTCACAACCCCATTTCACTGAATCTAAAGTCCTCAATACCAAACACATGACCAAATTCAGTCTTCCAAATTGTTACAATTTAGCTGGGTATCTTTGCTGCATAAATTTGAATATATTGTTTAAATCATAGATTTCATTTACAAAATCAAACTACCAAGATACAGGATACACTAAGGTGTATATATTGCATAATTAAGTAGCAAAACATCCCAAGGGCTCCAACTACAATTAGATTTATACCGTAAGGATTGAATGCATGGTAATCAGACAGATCATCTGTGACTCTGCAATGAGAAGGATTTAGACAATTTCCAAATTCTGAAAACCAGGTTACTGCAATGCCTTTGAAATACAGTTCTAGGAAAAGAGTCATTAAGTAACATTAAAAATAAATGTTAAAAAAATTTAAGGTATGACCCTAGTTTCACAGAGATAACTATTTTGGTATTACTAAAATTTATTATTGATACTATATACTGATTTAAAGAGAAATAACATGAAATATTATATTGCTTGCTCCAAAGAAATCTTAATATACCTTAGTCTCTTTTGACAAGTAAAATCTGCTGAGGCTCGATACAGGTTTACCTAAAATTCCACTGCAATAATACATTTTTTTTAAGACCCCATCATAGAAGAGAGAATGCTCTAATGACCATACTAAAGAAGTTCCATTAAATACATTTGCTCAGAGGAAATGAACATAACTGTATTAAGCCAAACTGTAATCCTCCCCAGATCTTGTTAGAGTAAGCCTTTATTCTGTTGATAATAATTATCAGTAATCCCTTACAAACAAGAACACTTCTCACCCATGACTGATTCATAAAAAGTAGAATCAGCAAGTTTTGCTACTGTAGTGTCATTTCAAGCAGAGGTTGCTTAACTGATTTTGAATTCACTTTACAAGATGAAAAAATTATATCCCTTTTAATTCTAAATTCTTCATTAAATTTCATTTAGGGTACAAAATTGTGAGAGTTTTGATTATATAAAGACCATTTCCATATTTTTAATTTTATATTTAACTTTAAACATTTAAATAAATATATATGTATTCTACAAATCATTTATTCATTAAAATTACTCAGATTATTTTTGTCTTTAAACAAGGTCTAAACAACTGACTTCTCAAGTTAAGTTGATACATAATTCATAAATTATGTGCATCATGCAGTTTCTAAGGAAACTGAATCATCTGGGACTGGGGAAACAAACGAGGTAGCCAAGAGTTTTGATTTCCTATGTGGCCGTCAGCAAATCAAATACCTTCCTTATGACTGAGTTAATTTATATAGAAACAAGGTAAAATACAAGGTCTTTGGAAAATCACATTCACTACTGGAAGACAAAATTTCCATGTTATCTTAAAAAATAAAACTGAACTTACTATTACCCGAAATTTGAAATTAACATCACCATGGAGTCAAAATACTATCCCTGAACTACTACAGTAGTTATACCGGCTCTTAAGTAAAAACAAACAGATTCATATTAAAAACAAACAAAAACACCTTCAGTATTTCCTAGTGAAGCAGAATGATTAAAGAACAAAACAAATGGTTAAACTATCAATTTGGTTAAATGATTTTTATTGAATAAAGCAAGCATGGGATGTGACTCTTCAAAGAACTAGAATAAGCTGCTAACATTTATTACCTACCATGTGCCTACTGGCACTATTCTAAGAGTGTAACTTAAATTAATCCTCCAAACAGGCAGGTACTAGTATCATGCCCATTTCAGAGAAAAGGAAACTGATACACAGATGGGATACACGCTTTGCCCAGATTTAAACAGTTGGGAAGTGGCATATTTTGTTCTAAAACCAATACTGAATACAATGTAATGATTATTTGATGATTCAGAAAGGAATAGAATATTTAGTCCCAAATACAGACTCTTTCTGAAGCTAAATCATGACTGTACAAAAATGTAGACACCACACAGGCGCAGATGTCCCAAATTTCCCCATAAGAAATTGCTTTGCATTTCCCTGAAGGACCCTGAGAGTGCTGACATGCAAACCTCATCAGGATGGGGGCAAGTGACAAGGTTCTGATTTCAAAACAACGGACTTTCTGAATTCATAAGACTGAGAATAACAGTGTAACAACAAGTGATTTAGTCACTATCAAATTATTTTCACATCTCATCTTCTAAAAAGTTTTAAATAAAAAATACCCTGTTTTCTGCCCCACTTTCCCATAAATGAGGCAAAATTTAAAAATATATATTCTGTGTAAACACATAAAATATGTTATTCTAGTAAACTTAAGTTATTGTCCAACCTACAAAATGCTCAAGTGGAAAATGGGGTGATTGTGAGCTAGCCCCAAACTCTGAAAATTAAACTCATAAACACATAGTAGGAGAGATTAAGACAGTGACAGACAAAAAGAGCAAAATCTTCCAAGCAAAAGCAGAAAGTAATATTGGAAAATCAAAGGACGACTGGACTAAATGCAAGGAAAGCTGTGGCCTAATCAATGGTATTAACATAATCCAAAGAAAGAATGTGTAAACAGCTACAGCTGGAGAATGGTAGTGTGGAGTAGAGAAAAGAGAGGCCCTAAGAGCAAGCGTTTGGCAGTGTTCATCAGCCATGCTGACCATAAAGGGAGCCCTGAGCAGCTGCTACGAACCATCTGGTTGCTGGGCAAGAATAACTATTTGGCAGAGGTGACTCCAACAGGCCATCACTACTTGATGGTAAAGATGGCAATGACGGTAATAATGACAACAACTTGTATTGTGCAGTAAACTTTTCGCCGGGCATAACATTAGGCCTTTAACATACATCAGTTCACTTAACTCTTAGACAAAACCAGTGAGATATTACCCTTATTTTATAGACAAGGAAGATGAGGCTCACAGAAGCTAAGAAACTTGCCCAAGGTCACTTCATAAGTGACAGAGCCATGATTTGAACCAAGATATGAATCTATATACCTATAACTCTACATGCCTATAAAGATGGCTGAGATAAATTAAAGGAGACCTAAATACACACTATGTTCATAGATCAAATGACTCAATATTGTTACTTGTGAATTTCTCCCCAACTGGTCTTCTTTTCTTTGAGACAGGGTCTCACTCTGTCCCCCAGGCTGTAGTGCAGTGGCACAATCTCAGCTCACTGCAACCTCTGCTTCCCAGGTTTAAGCAGTACCCCCATGTCAGCCTCCCAAGTAGCCTGGACTAGAGGTGTGTGTTTTTTGTAGAGACAGGGTTTTGCCATGTTGTCCAGATTGGTCTTGAACTCCTGGGCTCAAGTGATCCACCCACCTTGGCTTCCCAAAGTGTTGGGATTACAGGTGTGAGCCACTGCATCCAGCCTCCCAACTGATTTTTAGACTCAACACAATTACAATCAAAATCATGGCAAACATTTTTATAGAAACTGATAAACTGATTTAAAAATTTACATGGAAATATAAAGGAACAGATATAGCCAAAACAATTATGTAAAAGGACAAAACTGGAACTCACATTACCTGATTGCAACATTTAAAGCTATCATCATCAAGATGGTGTGGTAATGGCATAAAATTAAACACATGGGTCAATGGAACTGAACAGGGTCCAGGCAGACCCAGCAATACAGGGTCAACAGATTCTTCACAGAGGTGCCAAGGTAATTCAATGGAAGAAAAGACACTCTTTTCAACAAATAGTGCTGAAACAACTAGACATTCATACATAACTAGCATATGTACCTAGCATCATACACAAAAGTTAATTCAAAACAAACCACAGTCCTAAATGTAAGGGACAAAACTGTAAGACTTCTAGAAAAAAAATGTAGGTGCATATCTTTATAATCTTGAGTTAGGCAACAACTTCTTAGACGTGACATCAAAAGCATGAATCACAAAAGAAAAAAATTGGTAAGCTGGACTTCATCCCAGTAAAAATTTTTTGCTGGTCAAAATATAATTCCTATTACTCCCAATTCCATGCACACTATGGCTTCTCATACAGCTTTTCTGATAGAAAAAAAAATGTACTAGTCTTTTATCGAACATGAATGTCCAATCCACTTGGCTGTTGAATTCTTTTCACTATACGTTAATAAACTGAAGTTCTGGTTTATGCATCAGGCACCTCGGAGTTTGTTTACCTAGAAAGGATGAGTCTCCCTGGGCTAAGAACCAGACCCCGAGCTATGATGACTTCATCCAAGTAACACCTCAATGACTTCTGGCCCACCTACCCAAGCCCTAACAAAGTCCCACAACTGGTTGTTATCGTTTCTTTTGAAACCAGTACTTTGTTTAAAAAAAAAAATCAACTGAGATTATCCGTGCTGCTACCTTTTTCTCAAAAATACAGAAGTCTACAGGACTCATTAATATTTGCTATTAAATACTTCAGCAAAAAAGTTTGAGGACAAAAAGGGTTGAGAGACATGAAACATGAATAGTTTGAAATAAAAACAAATCACAGCAATGCATTAATAAAACGTAATAGAGTGTGAAAAAATATAAAATTCATGTTTTACATTCTTATTTTTAAAATCATGGAGAAGAAACGGTAAAAAAAGATCTACCATTTACCTAATATGTTGTGACTGTTTCCTAAATGAAAATAATAAAGTTATCCACAATTGAGCTGAACCAACATTTCTTCAATAAAGAAAACTATGGATGTGGCTACTTAAATTCAGCATAGAATATTCTATTTACTTTTTGCTATTCAAATTAAATTTGATTTCCCATAACTAGTAAGATGTATTCTACAATTTGTTTTCCTGCAGTAAGCTTCAACTGAAAGGTTACAATAAATGAACCAGTGAAACTTTTATAATCAGCAGATGGAGCACAAGCTAATAATAGAAACTAGACAACATTTCCTCCCACCTGCTGGCATTCTGTGTTTATCAGTCAGTGATAACTTCATTAATTTGTGAATAATGGTTAGTGAGCAAATTTGTTGCATGAGTCTGGTGTAAGTCTGGTTTATACTGGACTGCCTAACGTGAATCCCACAGTGCTGTGCAGCCTCCCTCATCATCCACAGTGCCCTCCATGGTCGTCTGTAATGTCAAATCACCCAGCATCTGATGGCAGAAGGAACAGCTGGGAGGCAGGATTGTGTGAGGACTCTACACTATTGACTCACTCCTCCCAAACCTCCCCACCCTCTCTTGAAAGGCACTCATCCCTCTTCTGCCCTATGATCTGCTTCTCGGTGCTCTCCCTTAAGCTTCCAAGATACTACCGCACCCCAAATTCTTTCTCTGTCTCCCACTCCAAAGTAAATCTCATCAGTCACAAAGTATTCAAGGAATGGGTCTGGTATCAGGGAACAAATCTCAACTGCCCCTCCCTGAGTGAGGCATAACTTCTGAATGCTCCAAGCATCTTTTTCTGTCAGGGCATCAGTCAGGGTGCTAGCTAGAGTCTCAGGAGTATACAAATCTTTCAAACACTATTAAACAACCTTATTTCACAACCTAACCATTTGAGTGGTAGCATAAATTAAATTTCATAATGAATATTGCCATCTGATTATATTTTTATATAGTCAAACATTAGAAACCAAAGAAATTAGAGCCTGCAATATACTATCCCTCATAGTTCTACTTGAAAGAAAAAATGCTAAGCATTAAAATATTTAACAAATTTTTGGCTGATGCCTGCACATATTTAATTTAATCTCCCACCTTCCACATAGGTCACTGATAAAATCACAGTAAATGTAACCATTCATGATTCATTCTGTGGCAAGATACTCAATAAAGCTTAATTATGTCTACCACCTTGAACCAGGACAAGAGACTGGTATATTTTAGACAGATTTTCAATCACAAGAGTATAACTTTTAAATAATCTTCTTTCTGCTTCATTTTCCCCTAAGAAATTATATAAGCAACTTAAATTTTGACACGCAGATTTTCAGGAATTTTAAATATAGCATTTTTACCTATTGGTATTACTTTATTGTTTTTGTCTTCTAGTAGCACTAAGTGTGTTAGCCTATAAAAAAATAAAAGGATGACAACCTGCACTTTCAGGAAACAGATAAAGAGCACATTTTAGTTATAATATTAATATATTTATGGGCCAGGTGCAGTGGCTCACACCTGTAATCCCAGCACTTTGGGAGGCCAAGGCAGAAGGACTGCTTGAAGCCAGAAGTTCTAGACCAGCTTGGACAACACAGCAAGACCTCACCTCTACAGAAAATTACACAGGCATGGTGACGTTCCAGCTACTTAGAAGGCTGAGATGAAAAGATCACTTGAGCCCTGAAGTTCAAAGCTGCAGTGAGCTATGACTGTGCCACTGCACTCCAGCTTGGGTGACACAGCAAGACCCCCATCTCTTAAAAATATATCTATTATTATATATATATACACAACATGATACCACCCCTTCCAGAAATGGTGGCATTTTATAGTAATACACTGAGACTATCTCAGTTATTCATTACACATCCAACTTTAAACATCTTAATTCTAAGGAGTTTCTTGTTCAACCATGTGTAAAAGTTTGTATATTCTATGTAAAAACTCTTATGTTCCTACCTTTTAAGAACCTAATAATTTGCAAATCCCCTTCTGAAATATGTGATCATATTTGCAAATCCCCTTCTGAAATATGTGATATGCTAAAGCAGTGAGGGACATCAGATGTAACATAATGCAAACTACACACGACATACACTAAACTCCCACCACCCCTACCAAAATTAAAAGGCAAATGATTTGTTCAAGGTCTCACAGATTAAAAAAAAGGCAGCATCAGGATAACTCCAGGTACATGTGTTTTATTCCTCCTCCTACATCATGTTCTCTTCATTAAAAAGAACAAGACACAGCCTCCTTTTAGGCTAAAACACTTCAAGTTTTCAAGGAGTTCTGACAAGCAAAAAGCCTGGGAGAAAAAAGTAGAATGGGAAGCTGGGTATGGTGACTCTTGCCTGTAATCCCAGCACTTTGGGATGCAGAGGCAGGAGGATCAGTTGACCCAGGAGCTCAAGACCAGCCTGGGCAACATAGTGACACCCCCATCTCTACAAAAACTACAAAATTTAGACAGGCATCGTGGCATGCACCTGGAGTCCCAGCTACTTGGAAGGCTGAGGTGGGAGGATCACTTGAGCCTGGGAAGTAGAGGCTGCAGTGACCTATGATTGTGCTACTGCACTCTAGCCTGGGTGACAGAGCAAGACCCTTTCTCAAAAAAAAAAAAAAAAAAAAAAAAAAAGCAAAGTAGGATGGGAAGCATGTTCCCAGCTCCAACCTGAGAGACGAAGCAGGAAGTACTGGGTCCCTGACAGTAGAGAAAGGAATAAGCCAGGAAAGTCTCTCAGCTGACACCAGGGAGGGATCCAGAGAAAAGCCAGGTCCTCTCCCCATGCTACCAGAAGGAAATGAGCCAAAGATCCAGCGCTGGATTTTCTGAATGGAATGAAGTAAAACCTCAGGATGCTATAGTATCATCAATATTACACCTTGATTTCCTAACAGAACATGTTAAGGAAATGTGCTATTATGAGGTCCATTTAAGTCCATTTAAAAAGAAACTTGGGGCCGGGCGCGGTGGCTCAAGCCTGTAATCCCAGCACTTTGGGAGGCCGAGACGGGCGGATCACGAGGTCAGGAGATCGAGACCATCCTGGCTAACATGGTGAAACCCCGTCTCTACTAAAAATACAAAAAAACTAGCCGGGCGAGGTGGCGGGCGCCTGTAGTCCCAGCTACTCGGGAGGCTGAGGCAGGAGAATGGCGTGAACCCGGGAGGCGGAGCTTGCAGTGAGCTGAGATCCGGCCACTGCACTCCAGCCTGGGCGACAGAGCGAGACTCCGCCTCAAAAAAAAAAAAAAAAAAAAAAAAAAAAGAAACTTGGAAGCAAATTCATTTGTAAATTGGACACTATCTTTCATTTAAAATGGAGAAGAAAAAAAACAAAACTTAAAGTTAACCCACAAGCTGATGATGAAACTGTGTCAGCCTTATTTTCCCATTTGCCTGGTAAACACATGGTGACCTGCCAAAGGTCTTTCTCATTTTCACCAGCCACAATCTGATGTATCAATGTCAAGGCCACTTTGAAAACAAGAGAAAGCACTCACTTTTTTACTAACAGATAATGTGATAAGAAATATAAGTTCCTTGATAAGACAAAAATAGGCCAGGCACAGTGGTCCACATCTGTAATCCCAGCACTTTGGGAGGCCAAGGCAGGTAGATCACTTGAGGCCAGGAGTTTGAGACCAGCCTGGCCAATATGTTGAAACCCTGTCTCTACTAAAAATGAAAAAAAAAAAAAAAAAAATTAGTCAGGCGTGGTGGAGCACACCTGCAGTCCCAGCTACTCAGGAGGCTGAGGCATGAGAATTGCTTGAACCCAGAAGGTGGTGATTGCAGTGAGCTGAGATCACACCACTGCACTCCAGCCTGGGCGACAGAAAGACTCTGACTTAAAAAAAAAAAAAAAAGAAAGAAAGAAAAAAGAAAATATTCTATGGTAACTGATATAAATCTAACAAAAATTCTTCACAGTTCTACAATATGGATAGCACGTCTTTCAAACAGCTTACTTAATTTTATATTAGGCTTTTCTTGTTGTTTGTTTGAAACTGAAATTACTCCCTTAAAAATAAACTCAAATGTTTTTCTAGCTGCTAAAAAAAGACAGAAGTGAAAGAAATGTCTTAATCAGGTCATAACTCATTCTAATTAAGATGAAAATTTACTAATAAATCTAAAATAAAATTTTTCAGAAAAACATCTAAAAATAGTAAACCTGAAACATAAACTGTACTCTATAGGAGGAGAAAACATCCTGAGGCAAATCTTATAAGGGGTGAAATACTTCAAATAAGAGATCTAAACTAAGATTTACTTGCCAATAAAACAGTTTTTAATATTCTGAAACATTTGTGCTAAATAAAGTAGACAAACGTTTTAAATGTGGGACATTATTGAAAAATCTCAAATTCTGCTGTAAAACACTGGAATGAAACACTCTTGAATATCAAACCTCAGAATATGCTACCATATTACAACTCTAGATGCAAATATTCTCATTTAATTTAAAATGTCCACTTATGAAGCAAATACTTTTTAAAATTTGATGTTAATATACTTAATTATTATGCTATTTCTTAAGAAATACAAATCTGCCTAAAGAAACTACAAAGAAATACTAAAAATATTCCACTTCTTTTACCTACCAACAGTTACTCTTTTACAATGTGAATAAAACACATATAAATAAAACTAGTTTCCTACTATTTAAAAAGCAATTAAAATATAAATTTCAGATACACTTTTCAGAAAAACATTCTTTTAAGCTGGCCAACTTTCAGAAAAACAGTTCTTAATAGATAGTTGCTATAGGAAAGGCGGGGAAATGAAAATTCAAAAATGAGATGGTGCTTTTGTGGTTGCTCCTTAATATTTTGCTATTTGTTTTTACAGGTCTATTCCTTCTGTGGAAATTTTTCTAATCCATTATACTAGAGTTTCATTATGATGCTGTTCTTTGGAATTCAAGATTATATGACCCAAGAAATTAAAACTTCAATCATTAAGAACCTTATAGGTATTAAAACAGACCTATCTTATTTTAAGCATGAGAAAAAAAAAAGTTACCATGTAGTCAAATAAATAAAAATCTGTATCTTTCATTACTTATTTGAAGAAATTACTAAGTCTACACATGCTTTTTGTATTACTAACTCAAAAATACATTGATTCTCAAAGAGAAAATAAAAACAAGAATGCAGTAATTGTGATGGTCTCAATATACAGACAAAACTACACATTATTAATTATTATTACATTTATTATATAAAATATAGGTTCACATTATGAAGATATATTTCTAAATTATTTCATTTTTAAACACAAAATTCATGTATGTGGAAAATGAGCAAAGAAAACAAACTATTTCACTTTGTTAAGTTCTACCATTACACAAGGCATTTTTGTATGAAATATGATGCTATTGCTCACTAAATAAATAAGAAGAAAAACACTCTTTGATCAAAATCCTTCCACAAATGGAAGGACTGAGAGAATGACAGAAGGCTTCTACTTGGGGATGTTGCTGCATTAAAAATTAGCAGACACCGTCCTGGTGACAGAAATAGCACCTGCCACTAACAGTCCTGCAGAGCAGGATTTAACCTCCTAATAAGTCTATGACAGACCAAAGAAAACACTTAATTTGAGGCATCTCTTTTTCCACCCTGTTCACAATGCAGCAGTTTCCTTCAACAGCATTTGTCACAGCAAGTTACAGCTGTGCTTTCAGAAAAGAAAAGCCTAATTGCACCATGCCACAGAACTATTAAAAGCAAACCCTGAAAAATGAAAATGAACTCTCTACTCTTAAGATGTTTGGCAGAAGACTCCAAAGGTAACTCTAGAGGTATATTTGGTCAAAAATAACTAACGGTATCTTTAAAGTTTAATTGCTGAATCAAAATATTATTGAACAAAAACAGTTAGAGGCATAATATATGCTGAAAGCTTTTATCTGTTTGTTCAGTGGTACTCCCACCATGTTCCAAAATGATTTGAAGTCACTTACAAAATTACAGCAAGATAAATGAGAGTCAGGATGGTGGCAGAGATAGCACAGTGTAGGTGAGACATGAGGGGCCAAAGGCTGCAGAGCTACACAGCCGAGGTTAGAATCACTGCTCTGCCACTCACTATAATCCAGGTGTGGCCTTGGGCAAGTCACTTATCCCCTCTGTGCACTCATTTCCTCATCCATAAAATAAAAATTATAACGCTTACTTCATGGGGCTATTATGCAGATTAATTTAACATATATAAAGCCTTTAGAACAGTATCTGGCAAGCAGAAAGTTTTATAGAAACATTAGCCTGAAAGAGAAAAGCAGGGAGGAGAATAGGGTATGAATAGAAAATGGAGCTATAAATAAGGCCAATGCACACAGCCTCCTATAATGTGCAGTATATGTAAGACTTGTTTTTCTTTTATTCATAGTTGCCTGTCACACCAAGGTATACAAACACAAGTTTTAAATTTGAGACATTTATAACCACTTTATTTTTACAGGGCAGGACAGCTTTAGTATATCATGTCTACACTGAGCAAGTTAATTAAGCACTGTATTTATCTAGCTCGAGTTTGTCATCTTTTTCCAAAAAGGATTATGACCAATTCAAGCAATTTTTAAATCACAGAAGTACTCCGCTTTTAGAACTGGGTGAAAGGTCTGTGCTCATGCCCTTTAAAGATGATCCTCACAAAGAGATATGGAAGATGCCTCTGAAGCCCAAGTCCCAGCATCTCTGCCTCCCCTAAGTTCAGAGCTTGAGCCATTTCAGAGGACACCAGGAGTGCAACTAAGGTTAAACTAGAACAGCTGACCCTGAAAGTAGATTATAAAATATTGTAAACATCTGGTTTCCCACTCTAATTTAAATATTTTAGCCAATAATGACACAAACAATGTCAACTATATCAAATGGAAAACACCGCAAGACTATTAAATAAAATGTGTTTTAATCTACTATTAGCAAATATTTGCTAGCATCTAAATAGACATTAGGCATTCAGGACACAAAGATGATTTCATACAATTTGGGTATTTGATAACAAAATGATGAAAGATCATGGTCTCATTCCCTGACTCTGAAGAAAAGTAAGATTGAATAATTTATTCTGCTTTTCTTTCTTCCTCCACTCTCCATGAGATTTTAGGGTTCTAGCAATAAATGTCTGTACAGAGCATCTCTGATCAAAGAGGCAACTTTAGGGTAGAAAAATAAACACTCTGAAGGGAGTACTCCCTCAATCCCATTAATATCCACAATCTCTCCCCTAAAACTGCCTGCTGACTTAATTCCAATTTTATATCCCCCTTTACTGAAGTCGGTTCAATAACATGAGGTAAACCCAAAGTCACAGGGGTTAATCAGCTGATGAAAATTTAAGAACCTTGACTGCTTACCTGATATTTTTTATCTTCCTATAGCGCCAAACTAATGCAAAAAGTACTTCAACACTCTTTGAGGAGAATAGTGAGACCTGTTTCTATAGCCCGTTTAATATTCCCTTTTTTGCACACAGGAGAGGCTTCATCCACTTCATGCAGATTCAGCAAATAAAGAGATTTAGCAGAGCACCCAAAAGCTGTGGCATGTGTAAGCACACATATCTTTGTCCCTAATGTATTATTATAGGCCTATGGTTCAATTGCACTCTTTTGTAATTGTTCTGGTTGCTTATTACAAGCATTCTGGCAGTTTATTGACAAGTCTTATCTATGAAAGAAACAGCACCAAAGGAATCCCCTATTGCATGCAGGACTGAGGTGATGGTAGTTAGCAGGAGACACTCAACAAGCCTCAAAGTTCACAGTCTGGTTGGTCTATGTTTCCCTTAATTTCAAATTTCCTATGTTCATAAATATATTCTAAGTAAAAGGAGAAAGCTATTTTAAATAGGCTGATTTTTTTTTTGTTTTTTCTATGCTCTTCAGAATATTCCTACCATATATAAAGTACAGCTTGTTAGCAGTAATGTTCATATTCATTTTTAAAATTCTCTTTTGTAGTCTTTGCTAGATTACAATTTCACAATGCTCCAAAAACCAAGCACAAATTCAGCCTCTGTGAGAGCCTGGTCAGAGAACTCACCTACCAAGCAATGCCCAGACTCTTGACCCATGGAAATAATGAGACAATAAATGGGTGTAGCTTTAAGCCACTTACATACACACACACACACACACACACAATTTTTAAATTAAATTAAATAGTTTTTATTTTTTATGAGGTATCATAAATATTTTTTTAATGAGGAGGGAAAAAGAGAGGACTAAAAATACTTATTAAAAAAACTAACAAGGACTATTACTTTTCACTCTGGCATCTCTCTTTCTAGCGTCTCTTCAGATAACCTTACTGATCTAATATTATAATTTTCTTAAATGAACAAGAATAGAAATAGTTCTATTAATAAAAGCAACTTGGCCGGACGCGGTGGCTCAAGCCTGTAATCCCAACACTTTGGGAGGCCGAGACGAGCGGATCACGAGGTCAGGAGATCAAGACCATCCTGGCTAACACGGTGAAAACCCGTCTCTACTAAAAAATACAAAAAAAAAAACTAGCCGGACAAGGTGGCGGGCACCTGTAGTCTCAGCTACTCGGGAGGCTGAGGCAGGAGAATGTCGTGAACCTGGGAGGCGGAGCTTGCAGTGAGCTGAGATCCAGCCACTGCGCCCCAGCCTGGGTGACAGAGTGAGACTCCGTCTCAAAAAAATAAAAAATAAAAAAATAAAAATAAAAGCAACTTCACAACTTAAATCAACTAAGAAAGTAACATAGCCTTTCTAAAACAATCTAAGGGCCATATGACTTTATCTTACTTTTCAGATGAAGAAGACAAAAGATGTTCATAAGATATGCAGGTTGGATGTTTGGGAAGCAATTTATGAAAATAAAACTTTTGATGGGACACTGTGGGAAAAAAAAATGTCTTTTGTTTGGTTTCAATAGCCTTAGCATTTTATTACAAAACTCTATGGCAAAATATCAAGTCATATTTCCTTTGAGTATTTTCTCCGTTTTTATTCAAAACAGTATATAATTAGCCAAACTTGTCATACTTCATTTTTTATGAAATCATATTTTTATGTATTAAAGGAAATAGTGATGATTTTTCTAAAGGTTGCAGACACCATCTCTGGTCTCCATTATGATAAACCAATATAGCAATGGTTGTGCTACCTGCTATTTTAACTTAAAGTTCTAAAAATTTCTGCTGGCAAGCAGAATAATAGTTCCCCAAAGATGTTCATATCCTAATCTCAGAACCCGTGAATACGTTACCCTAGGTGGCAAATGGGACTTTGCAAATATGATTAAGTTAAGGATCTTGAGATGGGAAGACTATCCTGGATTATCCAGGTGGACTCAATGTAATCATAAGGGTTACCAAAAGAGGGAGGTGGGGAATCAAAGTGACAGAAGATGGGAAAATGAAGCAGTGGTAGA
The DNA here is from genome assembly GCF_007565055.1 of Rhinopithecus roxellana. Classification (NCBI taxonomy): domain Eukaryota; kingdom Metazoa; phylum Chordata; class Mammalia; order Primates; family Cercopithecidae; genus Rhinopithecus; species Rhinopithecus roxellana. The sequence goes on along the minus strand of NC_044552.1, from coordinate 47,306,339 downwards.
AGTGATGTGGCCATGAGCCAAGGAATGAAGCCTGTCTCTAGAAACCTGAAAAGGCAAGGAAATGAATGTCCCACAACAATGTCCAGAAGGAACACAATTTTGCTGATACCTGTAAGGTCCATGTTGAACTAATGACCTCCAGAACTGTAAGGTAATACGTTTGTGTTGTTTAAGCTACTCAGTTTGTGATTATTTGTTATAGCAACAATAGAAATCTAATACAATTTCCTTCTGGGGAAAAAATGCCAATTTTTTTTAAAAAGCAAGGACCGCTGCTATCATAAAGGGAAGGAGGGAAAGCAGGGGGAAAACTAAGGATCAGAAGGAAAGGTTTCTGTCTCCTGGATTCTCAGCAAAGGAAACATAGGTGTATACATAACATGGGTAAACGCATACTGTTTTTATCTTTTATTTATTTATTTATTTTTTTTGAGATGGAGTCTCGCTCTGTCACCCAGGCTAGAGTGCAGTGGCGCGATCTTGACTCATTGCAAGCTCCGCCTCCTGGGTTCACGACATTCTCCTGCCTCAGCCTCCTGAGTAGCTGGGACTACAGGCGCCCGCCACCAAGCCTGGATAATTTTTTGTATTTTAGTAGAGATGGAGTTTCACCGTGTTAGCCAGGATGGTCTCAATCTCCTGACCTCGTGATCTGCCTGCCTCAGTCCCCCAAAGTGCTGGGATTACAGGCTTGAGCCACCACGCCCAGCCTGTATCTTTTATTATAATAGATTGATCTGTGATGGCATGAGAAGTCATAAGACAGACAAAATGGAGCAACAATCATTAACCTTTTCCATAGTAAACACCCCTTTTACTCCATCTCATGCTCCATCCTTCATAGCTCCAATGATTTGAAGAGTGTGTCATCTCCCAAATGAACTAAACATAATAAATACTTGATTTTCCTTTTTAATAAGTATAAGACATACTACATTGTCAGTCAGATATATGCTGATCAATATAAAATTCACAGTAAGTTAATATAACTTCAGCCAAAAACTTAATATTCTGGCCAACTTTATTTGGGATGTTTTTGGAATACAGAAAAGGGTTCTGATCCCAAAGGTTTCAAAGTACTCTGATATGTAACCAATGTCATAGAGCAATACTATTACCTTTTAGTGAATTGCATATTTTCCATAGGAACTGGTTTCCTACCACCCCCGCCAACTGCTTTTTGCAAATTGCTGAATAAGAAAGCTTTTACTCTGATGAATAATGCACGTATATACTTAGCACTGGGTCTGACCCTGGGTCATCATTCAATCAATATTCATCCATTTTTCCCACCTTTACACTTACTGACTTTTCCATCTTCAGAAAAAAAATACCACAGCAAGGTCTTGCTTATCTATACCAAGGATGACAAGTCTGGTAATGCAACTTACCTTCTTTCAAAACCAATTCAGAAATTTCAAGTTCCTAATCTCCAAAATGCAGCTGTCAGCACCAGAAATATTGTTCTGATACATTTTATTGTTTCTCAAAATAATTCACAACATCCATCAGAAGTATATTTGAGCTCTGGCATGGCTAAAACATCTACCGAAGAGGAGAAAGAGATGGCAAACTGGAAAAGCCGCAAAGGAAAAACATCAATCTCTGAACTTCCAGGGTATGCTGTTCCTCAACAAGGTTTGCAGATAAAACAGCTCAATGCATTAAAACATCACTACTTCTATCCTGGCTAACATGGTGAAATCCCATCTCTATTAAAAATACAAAAAATTAGCCGGGCATGGTGGCGGGCGCCTGTAGTCCCAGCTACTCAGGAGGCTGAGGCAGGAGAATGGCGCGAGCCCCGGAGGCGGAGCTTGCAGTGAGCCGAGATCGCGCCACTGCACTCCAGCCTGGGCGACAGTGAGACTCCCTCTCAAAAAAAAATAAAATAAAATAAAAAATTCACTACTTGTAACTTAAAGGTTCTAGAAATTACACAGAGATTTCTCATAATTTCAGTAGGTCTCTTAAGTTTAAGAACATCCATTTTACTTAGGGAAATTATACACAATGGCATACATTGATTAATTATAATTAAGAAAAAAGTAATTTATTAGGCCTCTTCATCCAGTGTTTGAACTTAGGGAGTTTTAATAACAAAATGTCTCTAACTATATAATCAGAAACACTTTCTTTAAAAATTCAATTATTTAAAGGCAACATTAGAAAATAGCTTAGTATAAGCAAAAGGACAAGAAATATTTATATACTTTATTAAAATGTATAAAAAATTAACAGGTACTAAAATAACATTTATAGAGCCCTGCTATGTGTCAGGCACTCTGCAAGGGTTGGGTTAATATTGCAATGAACAAAATGGACACTGTCCTTGCCTTCAGTGTTTACTGGCCATTGTTAGTTCTTCTCTTATGAACTGCCCATTGAAGTCTCTGGTCTGTTTTTCTACTGAAGAGAGAATAGCTTTTCTTGTTGATTTATATAAGCATTCATATATTAAGGATAGTAACATTTTGTCATAAATAAAACTCAAATAAATAAAATCCAAACAATTATTGAAACAAGTCATAAAATAATTCTGAACCATGAGTAATTTACTTAAAAATTATCATAGCTGCTACTGCCTCACATTCAAGAATATCTGTAACCTCAACAGGCAGTATGGCAAGATAGTTAAGAGCATAGGCTCTAGAAACAGATGGCCTGGTTTAGAATCCCAGCTCTGCTATTTTCAAATTGTAACCTTGGGCAAGTTATTTAACCACTATGTGATTCAATTATAGCAACTGCTAAATAAGGATACTTTAAGTACCTACTTCAAGTCATTGCTTTGAGGACGACATAATTCACAGAAAACACTTATGCTATGCTTGGAAGGCAGTGTACATGTTACCTGTTTTCAGTGGTATGCTAAAGCTAACTCATAACAACTTGAGAGTGGATTCTTGAATTTTCAGAATTGTGTTAGCCAATTGTTAAACAAAGCCATCATTAAAAATTAAATTACATCAGCCTTCAATTAAATAAATTACACCAACAACAAAGATAATAAATATTCAAAACTCATCACTTAACTAATTACATTTACTATTATCTTTGCACGAGTTTATTTACATCTAGTCCATCTGTATAGTGGAAATACTATGTGATATAGATATGCTACTGCATATCGCTTCCCAACTCTGCACTCAGTGACATCAACTTGGTCACCTGAAATCAGCCATAGTAAAAGTATTCACACCAGAAAATTAACAAATGCTATAAATCAAGACTTTTCCCCCAAATAGCTGGTTGCCAAATACTTACCAGTACATTACTGCCTATTATTATAGTGATTATTACAACAAATTATCTCTAATTTCTTTCACTTTTAGTTTTTTTTCACAGAAAAAAAAGAAAGGGTGACAAATCTAAATGTTAGTTATCTTTACTTCTTCTCCCTATATGTTGCTGTGTACACAAACTTGACTGCCAAGCTGAGACTGCCTTTCAAAACTGTGTCCCTAAAGGACCACATACCTTTGCCTACAATTACACCAGACGGCAGCCTTGCCTCTTCCAAACTGCCAAGGCCCAACAGATTCAGTATTCTTTTAAAATAACAAAGCCAGTCTGCTAAGGTTCAATATGGAAGCCACCTTAAGGAGATAAAAGCTAAGTGCCAAACTGTCATCAGATACAGTCCACACATCTCTTAAAATTGTTTTGACCTTCTGACATTACTTAGCAACTCAAGTCAATATCAAACAGGCCCATAGTCACTCTAGCTGAAACACAAATATTAACTTTCAATATAATGGTCAGGTACTCCAATTGCTCACTGCATGTCTTCTGTTGGGATTTAGTGCAATATATGGCATAAATAATGTGTTCAAAGGGATCAGCTAAATACTTCGATTCAAGTCAAATGTGTGGCAATGTTTACACAGCACAGAATGAAACTTGCAAGGCAGCAAGCTGGCTGGGCCCTCAAGACTCACCCTATGTGTTCAGGACCAGGAGGTAGAAGTATACTGCATATGTCTGGGGGCTTAAAGACTACAAGGACTCTCGCTGAGCAGCATGATTAAGTGGAAAAAGCATTAAACCAGAAATGAGAATACTGGGCTCCAGCTCCAACTCTAGTACTAACTAGTTCTATGAGTTGAATATCTCTGAACCTAATTCTTCTCAGAAAAAAAATGCAGGAGCTAAATTATACGATCTGGGCATTATTATTCTGCCCTATTATTATTCAGAATAAATGTACTGTCACTACAAAAAGAATCTTTCTTCTCTGACTGCCCTACGATAACAGTTTTACTAAACTGATCCAAATTTAAATATCACATAGGAACATTCACATTACTAGAAAAATATAGAAATCCGACCTATCATGTCTTAATTCTCCAGCTACGACCCAACTTTATTATTTTTAGGGTTAGCCTAACGCAAAGGCAAACACATGAACTCAAACTATACTTTTTTCCCTACTATACCATCACCAAGCTCAGTCCAGAGCTTCCATCCAAGTCTTCCATCAAAGACTTTCATCAAAGTCTTTAATATACACTTTATCCACATGTTTATTAAGAGAGATGTGGATAGAGAGTATATTAAAGACTTCGCAGATTACAAGCCCACAACATTTCTATAGTCTATCTAATTCTAAAGAAAATTCATGCAAATTTTATGTACATATGAGTCTTATTTAAAGAGAAAAGGAGGACATTCTACCTCTGGGCATGATACTAACAGAGACGGGATTTATTCTCCACCGTAAATAACTAAATATACAGATACAAATTTATGAAATCACAGTTTTGGGGCATTAAACATCAGGCAGCACAGGGGAGTGTCATCTCTGAGAAAAGAGAAATAGACAAGGTGAATCCTACTATTACCCTCAGCTTACTGCTTGGAGAGTTTCCAGGATACAGCACAGGAAGAAGAAACTGGGGAGGGAATAAGACGCAAGGGGAGGCAGCAGTTCTCCCTCATGTAAAGAGACAGTTCATCTGAGGGGGTCAAGACAACTAGAATTTGCAAGCAGAGAACCAAAAGACACTGCACAAAAGCAAACCCCAGAGATCTGCAAGGGGTTGCATTCTTACCTGAGTACTATGTATATGTGTGTAAGGAAACTATATGAAGCCAAGTGAAGAACCATCAGAAAGGAGTAGACAGAATCAAGAGTATTGCCTCTGAAGTAAAAAGTAAAAGTTCATAGCAACAAAAATTTCCCAGATCCTCAAATAAATCATTAAAATGGTAGAATAGGTAACATTAAATTTCCTGTTACCTGAAGTTGCTATATATGTGCTGACCCTAGCAGTATACCTCTAGATCTTTTATATTTAGAGGTTCTAGAATTATATACAGGCACTTTAAAAAAAAAAAGCTACACTATCATTTATTATTTATTTATTTATATATTTATTTATTTATTTTTGAGACGGAGTCTCGTTCTGCCACCCAGGCTGGAGTGCAGTGGCGCAATCTTGCTTACTGCAAGCTCCGAATTCCGAGTTCAAGGAGAATCCTCCTGCCTCAGCCTCCCAAGTAGCTGGGACTACAGGTGCCCACTACCATGCCTGGGTAATTTTTTTTGTTTTGTTAGTAGAGACAGGGTTTTGCCATTTTGGCCAGGCTGGTCTCCAACTCCTGGCCTCAAGTGATCCACCTGCCTGGACCTCCCAAAGTGCTGGGATTACAGGTGGTGAGCCTACACTATCTCTAAAGTAAACAAAGAACACCCTGGGACAACACTATTCTCTGAGTTCCCAACAAATGTCTAAGTAAGTCTGGCCATGAATTTTGCCATTGTTGTCTAAAGGCACACTCCTATTCTGAGCCTCCCCTCAGTATTTCTGCTCCACATGTTCCAGCACTACGTTATTGTATCTAAATTGAATCTTTTCTCCCTAGAATTTCTTTTGTCCTTCACTATGGAAACAGTTCATTTTGCCTATCTTCTGCATAAAGAAATTATGTAGCATGAAGTAAGGTAATTTGCATAATTTTGTTTTTTGTTTTTTGTTTGAGACGGACTCTCGCTCTATTGGCAGGCTAGAGTGCAGTGGCACAATCTCAGCTCACTGCAACCTCCACCTCCCAGATTCAAGCAATTCTCCTGCCTCAGCCTCCCTGGTAGCTGGGACTACGGGTGCACGCCACCACGCCCAGTTAATTTTTGTATTTTTATTAGAGACGGGGTTTCACCATGTTGGCCAGGATGGTCTCGATCTCTCGACCTCGTGATCCGCCTGCCTTGGCCTCCCAAACTGCTGGGATTACGGGGTGAACCACTGCGCCCGGCCGGTATAATTCTTGAAAATTACAAAACTTACTTCAAACTTCATCTGCTTGGCAGTTTTTAAATTGCTGGGAGAAAATTAGTGAAGGTAGTGTACTTGACTGGAACTATTATCCAGAGTTAGCTTGGTTAAGAAACTGAATTCAGAAAATCTTTTTTTTTTTTTTTTTTTTTTTTTTGAGACGGAGTCTCGCTCTGTCACCCGGGTTGGAGTGCAGTGGCCGGATCTCAGCTCACTGCAAGCTCCGCCTCCCGGGTTCACGCCATTCTCCTGCCTCAGCCTCCCGAGTAGCTGGGACTACAGGCGCCCACCACCTCGCCCGGCTAGTTTTTTTTTATTTTTTTAGTAGAGACGGGGTTTCACCATGTTAGCCAGGATGGTCTCGATCTCCTGACCTCGTGATCCGCCCGTCTCGGCCTCCCAAAGTGCTGGGATTACAGGCTTGAGCCACCGCGCCCGGCCCAGAAAATCTTAAAAACCCAAAACCCTCCGTAGAAATTCATTCAACCTTTTTAGAAAAAATAATTATTGAGTATTTACAATATGCCAAGCACCATGATAAAAGCAGAGATATTAAAAAGACTTACATAAAAAAAGTTTTCTGTAGTTTTCTAACTTGCTTTTGCAAACATCAAAAGTATTCCATCTTCTGTTTTTATAAACAAATATGCAACTTGCTTTTCTCTAATATCCCTACTATTTCCATATCATCTCTTAGTATCAGGTATTTCCTTACAACTGTGGGGTTAATTTCTACTACAATTTTCAGAAAAAGAAGTTGTACTATACAGGACTTTACTAAAATTTCTTTATCCCTGCTGTTGGATAATTAAAACTATGAAACAAGATAATGGGTACAGAACACACTAGGCTCACCAGGTAAAGGATTTAAGAAAGTGGCTCTAGAGTACTTTATTTGTACTGCATATACAGCACCTTAATTGCCCCATGACAAACTGTGCTGGTTTTCCCCAACAGACTGAGATCTCCTAAAGGAAAGCAACACCATCTTTTTTCATCTTTGTATACGCCATGGCACTCAATAACATTATATATAATTTATTAAATAAATGAATGAAAAAAGTAAAGTTAGGTAAGGAACAAAACAAACGGATCCTCTGGCTTAAGATGGCACTTGTTAGGGACCAGTATTACACACGTCTGACTTATTCAAAGCAGTGTCTTCTCATCCCACTGTACTTTGCCTAGAAAGACAGCCTGCAAGTGATCAAACCAGACACTGAAAATAATAGCGAGGGCCATTATGGCCCACTTCAGCCATAAAGGACCACACAAACAGTAAGTCTGTAAATTGTTTATGAAAGTACCAGATGGTCTATTAAGTCAATGTCACTTAATGCCCACAATGTTGCTTATAAATTATACCTGTCAGAATCACATGGAAGAAGCTTTTCTCAAAAACTGGCAATATTTTCTATGCAAGAAAATATTTAATAATTTTATTCTTTTAAACTTTCTACTTTATTTGTGGTGGTATTTATGTTTATTATAGAAGTAATACATATCTGTTTTAAAATGTCAAATTCAGAGATGAAAAGAAAACTTGTTCTTGGGAGCTAATCACTCTTGTTTGGTTTCTCTATTTTCATAGCTTTCTAAATTTGCATATAGAATTTTTTTTCTTTTTTTACAAGAATACCAAACACATAATCATCTATCTTTTAATTTTCCTTTAAACTATATGGCAGACATATTAGAAGTCAATACTTAGAGATTTAACTGGTATTACTTATTAGTTGCTTAACATTTGAGTATCAAAATTTATTCAACTATTCCCTACTCCTGATCATTCAGGATGTTTCCAGTATTCCTGCTATTATAAACAATGTCACAATAAATATCTTTGCACTTAAATTCTACCTGCAGGAAAGATTCTGAAATACTAATGGATCAAGGAGTAGATGTGTCTTCAGCAGCATGCTTTCTCCAAAGACGGTAACAAATCACACTCTCAAAAGCAGTGCAGGACAGCACTGTTTCCCCATGTTCTTGCCAGTGCTGGATGTCATAATAAATGCTTTTAGAAGATTGTAACAAGAAAAGTAGTTTCTAACTTTAAAAAAACCATTCCTAGTTTTTTTTTTAATCCTTTAAATCTCTCTTTAGATTTGCTCACTGTCAAAAATGTATCTCCAATTAACCAATGGCCTGTGCTATAGAAATTCACTTATCAGTTCCAAATGACCAACTTGTAACACATTTTCTCTTTAAAATGCTGTTTAAGTGAAGGTTAGATCATCCAGGCTAATGTACAACTACATTTTTCATTTTAAAAATGGTAAAACACGGCTGGGCACAGTGGCTCTTTCCCGTAATCCCAGCACTTTGGGAGGCCGAGGCGGGTAGATCACGAGGTCAGGAGTTCGAGACCAGCCTAACCAATATGGTGAACTCCCATCTCTACTAAAAATACAAAAATTAGCCAGGCATGGTGATGTGTGCCTGTAATCCCAGCTACTCAGGAAGCTGAGAATTGCCTGAACCCAGAAGGCGGAGGTTGCAGTGACCTGAGATCGTGCCACTGCTCTCCAGCCTGGGCAACAGAGCGAGACTCCGTCTCAAAAAAAAAAAAAAAAAAGTAAAACAACAGCAACAATATGATCAATGTAAAACATTTACTGACATTTTGTAGTCAATCTAGAATAAATATTGAATATAGAACGTTGGAGCTATAAAAAGTATATTTAATAAATATAAACTGTAGGCATGTTTATATTAGAATCATGCTTTCCAAATCACATCCTTCCCAAGCATGTATTTACCTGCTGCTAGCATAGAGGGAACTGAGGACAGCCAGAAGAAAGAGAACTGAGCAGGGGAGGAAGAGTTGCAGGGAGTGTAAAATGTATGTGTGGAGACCCAAATGATAAGAAATGGAGTTGAGTTACCATTCATCTAAAAGCTTCTGTCTCCCAAACTCTCAGAAACAGCATGAGATACGTTCCCTTTCCCTTTTTCACTGCACATTTCCTTCTTTGTACCACACCCCCACCACCAATACACATACACAGAGACCTACCATATGCCCACATGAGGTGAGGGCAAATCAAACCTTTCATGCCTTCCATTGATGCTCCTACTCTCTAGCTGTGTTAGAACTGATGCATGTAGCATCACATTACCCTTTATTCACTCCTGATCCAGAGCAGATGGGAAGGATCCAGATCCAGCATATTCTCAAAATGCAGGCCATAGGGAGGGGTGATGGCTGGGGTGGTCAGTGGCCTAGATCTGCCTGCCTGGAGCCTGGATCTTATAGTTAACTAGGAAACAGCCAGACAGCAATACACTAATCCAAGACCTGCAGCCAAATTTTCATCCAACTCTTCAAGGTGGGAAATATTTTAGTTCCACGTTATAATGACAGCTTATATTCGTCTGAATCTATTTCTTAAAGCCCCAGAACACAGACAGCCTCCTGCATACAATGTACTATCACCAACATAATGCAAGGCCCTAAAATACAGAAACATCAACGGTAACACTGAAACCTCGGCATTCCTCTTATTGCATGTAAAGAATAACACTGATATCACTACTTCTGTCTTTGCTATTGCTTCACTTGTTCCACTCATTTCTTCTAGATTCTTGCCCTTACTTTTCATTGACTTGGACATAGCCAGCGAAAGCAGCCCTTCTATACACCAGTGAGAAACAAAGGAGACTGAACAATGTGAAGAATTAATAATCAGGAGACCTCAGTTTAGAGCTTGCTTTTTCCTTTACTGACCCTCCTTTTCTAGACTTTAGTTTTCTTGAGGATAAAATGAAATAAGTGAAAAATCAACATACTCAATGTTTACATCTTTTCCCTACAGGCAATTGCAATTCTCAAAGGCTGGGCAGGTGGGAGAGCAGAATCAGGGTTAGAAATAGAACTACCCAAGAGTATTTCTAGAGTTCTGTACCCTATAGTATCCTATAGTTCTGTTAATGGAGAGGAGGGGAAAGGTAGAATAAGAGAAGGGAAAAACAAATCTATAAAGCTTCACTAATCCTCCAGAATGAAGCCACTTCAAAGCTGAAGACCACAATCCCTAGTCTTGAAGCTGTAGTTCCCCCAAGACTCAGAACACTGGTTTAAAAATCTTGAAGAAATGGCCAACCAGAAATAGCTTGTTCAAGTTCACTGCTAAAGTGGCATTAAAAGTACTATGAAAAAAACCTTCCATTAACTAGAGATGGAAAAAGGAGCCTTGGAGGGGACAACATTTAGGCCTTTCCTGAAAACTGCATGTATGTGGTGATCACTTAGCCAGCCAAACACAAAAGAAACACTGACCTAGACATGCAAGAACAACACATAGAGATAATATAGGTAACAACTTTAAAACTTCCCAAAAGAGGCCGGGCGCGGTGGCTCAAGCCTGTAATCCCAGCACTTTGGGAGGCCGAGACGGGCGGATCACGAGGTCAGGAGATCGAGACCATCCTGGCTAACACAGTGAAACCCCGTCTCTACTAAAAAATACAAAAAACTAGCCAGGCGAGGTGGCGGGCGCCTGTAGTCCCAGCTACTCTGGAGGCTGAGGCAGGAGAATGGCGTGAACCCGGGAGGCGGAGCTTGCAGTGAGCTGAGATCCGGCCACAGCACTCCAGCCTGGGCGGCAGAGCGAGACTCCGTCTCAAAAAAAAAAAAAAAAAAAAAAAACTTCCCAAAAGAGGCCATTTGCACACACTCCAAGTCTACATAACATGAATACATGTAATGAGAGTAAAAACATTTTTAAAAGGGTGAGTTTCTTGCAAAGTTTCACTTCAATGTTACCGATAAATCTAATGCCCCACAGTGCTCCTTGATTGAATACCGTTAATAAATAATACAGTCTTGAAGCATAGTCCAAGTAATGAAATACAAATGCAATAAACGATTGCAAACTATATCAAAAGGCTGGAAGGAATTTTAAAAGGGTTTTCAAATGGAATCAATAACGGTTTCTACAAAAAATTAAAACCATGAATGTGGTGATCATTTCCAAAATAAAAGATGAGGTGTACACCATAAACAATGGAAAGTATGTCAAAAAATGATGTCAAGAGTAACCAGATCATATCAGTATGAAGTGATATATTCATAACTCAATAAAAAAAAAAGACCACTAATTTTTTATGTCTAGCACCCCAAGAACCTAACATGGTTGTTGGCACATAAGAAACACTCAAGAAATAAATAAATACTGAAGTAATTAATTAAGGCTGGTATAACTGGATGATAAAGAACCTTGGCAATCATTCATTTTCATGTATAAGCCATCCAAAACTAGCTACTTAGCATGAGTCAGGAATGAAAATCAGATCTCCTGAGTACTAGCAGTTGCTTCCTTTATTGTTGAATTTCTAAAATCCAGAGTGATTAGAATTTCTTAATTGGATATATAACTCAAGAATCTACTCGAACATGAATTAGGCACTATCTTATAAATATTTAATTGCTAATTGGCTTATATCATCCATATGATTTCTTTCTTATCTTGAAAAACTGTGTTTCTGAAGCTTGTAATTACATGGAAAAATACCAATGTAATAATATTAACCAAAAACTATCAGTATACAAAACTGCTTAAATGTTTCATCAGACTGTTTAACCACACATAGTAGAATGCATGCATTGTCATTAAAATGGTTTGAAATGATATTTCATGGCATTAAAAAATGCTGTGATATATTAAGTTAAACTGTAGGATATAGAACTGTACACGCAGTAGTCCCAATTTTTAAATGTTGTATATTACTGAGAAAAAAGAAATGGAAAAGGACATATGTCATAAAATTAATGTATATAGATAACTGAACTACAGACTTTTACTCATTTTGCCTACTTTTGTCCACTTCATTTTCCAAAAATGTTAGCAAGTATATGTCACAAGTTTTCTTTCCATGTTTCCCCCAAGTACTTCACGGTTCCTCCTTTGTCACTGTGTACTACAGAAATTACATCTTTAGTCTACAGGTTAGTTTTTCTGTCTAAATGTACAACCCTCTAATTTTAAGAGCCGCTTCAATTAACAACAAAAGCAAGAGATAATAATGGACTTTTTCCCTCAAGTAACTAAATCCTCTACAGTCAGCAATAGAACTTTTCACCAAAGTTTATGGACTTGGTAGCCCAAGACTACATTAAACAAAAGGTAAGCCATACTTCTTCCTAAATATGGACTGTAATTCCAGAACAACAGCAGTATTCAACTGCGGTTTACTTAAACAGAGACTATTTACCTCTCACCACATATATTATGTATAGTCCACATTATTAATGATAACTTTCACTGCATTTTAGAAGGATGAGCCACAATTACCTACAGTACAGTGTTCTCTAGACTGGCTATCAGAAGACCAGAATTCGAGCCCCAGTCCGCCACTGAGTCAATGCAATCATGGAAGCCTGATTTCCTTGCCTGTAAGATAAGGGCACTGGTACTTATGTTACCTGTCTCAGAGAATTGTTACAAGAATCAAATTGTATCATATATGTAAAAAAAAAAAAAATGCTAAAATTATTATGATCATCAATCTAATTGAGAGTTTCCTACACCATATTAAGAGTGTCACATCCAATCTTTACATTTGCTGAGCCATGGCTAAAACTTATTTCTCATTACTGAACCCTCAGGTTTCATAACATATGTATGATAAAGTAGAGTTCTTAAAAATGGAGGATAAAATCTTCAACTCAACCAGTTATCTATAAGCAAAATCTATCTTGTTTATATTAAAGCAGTAGTTAAATTTCGCGATAATACTTTTCCTACAATGCAAAAGGTGAAATGCAAGCTCAGATTGTCCAAATGACATGGTAAGGCCAACAAAAACCTCTGTCTACACCATCCACCCACACATAACACAAAGCCTCTCCCCTTCCCCAGCTCCCACTGAAATTCTGCCTTCCTTCAGATGCCAGCCCTGCTTGTGAAACCCTTGGATGCTCGGATCACTCCTCTTTTGCAGCACTCACATATAATGAGTGTAGCTGGCCCACTTTTGTCACCAAACTGTGCTCTTTGAGAGGCTACAAACCTGTGTTCCTCTTCCTTCTGTAGGCCCTGATTCCTTAGCATATTTTAATGTATAGGATCAATAAGTATTTAAATTAAACCACATGTTCCAAACTGATGAAGATCTGCTTCTCCCGGTTCTAAACCCTTCAACTCTTCCCAGTTTTTCCAGGGAAAGACTGAGTACAAAATATGATGGGGATGAGGGAACAGAGAATATACTAGATGGTAATATGTTCACTTGAAGCATATGATCAATTAATTTCTGACTAGAACTATGAGAAAGGTTGGGAAAAATGCTGCTTGAATGTTTTCAAAAAATGCTAATTATAAAAGTATTTCATTCCATTTATAGTATTTGACTTCCACTGAAGCAAAAATTTAAATTTCTATATGGTTTTCTAAACGGAAAGGGATATATAAGTACATCTCTTTTTCCACAAGAAAACTAAGGCATCCTTGCATCTTGCTTTCTGTAATTTAGAATCCTTCAATTCTGCTTTAGATCTTCCAAAAAGGTTCAAAGAAAAAGTACAAAGACTACATATTATATATAGTAGTTAAATTGCTAGAGCTTCTGAGATTATTTTAAAGGACACTGACATATTTTGGCCAAATCCCATCTTGAATTTCCACATGTTGTGAGACAGACCCAGTGGGAGGTAACTGAATCTCACGGGGGCAAGTTCTTCCCATGCTGTTCTTGTGATAATGAATAGGTCTCACGAGATCTGATGGTTTTAAAAAGAGGAGTTCCCCTGCACAAGTTCTCTCTCTCTCTCTGCTGCCACCCATGTAAGACGTAACTTGCCCCTCTTTGCCTTCCACCATGATTGTGAGGCTTCCCCAGCCATGTGGAACTGTAGGAACTGTAAGTCCAGTTAAACCTCTTTATTTTGTAAATTGCCCAGTCTCAGGTATGTCTTTATCAGCAGCGTGAAAACAGACTAATGCAGACATATTCAAATAGCACTGCAAAAAAAAAAAAAAAAAAAATGCCTCTATAGCATACACTATTGCTTCAAGAGGTAATAAAATTCATATTATATGCAAAATCAAACTCTTTTTTTTATTTTTTTGAGGGGGAGTCTCGCTCTGTCGCCCAGGCTGGAGTGCAGTGGCGGGATCTCGGCTCACTGCAAGCTCCGCCTCCCGGGTTCACTTCATTCTCCTGCCTCGGCCTCCTGAATAGCTGGGACTACAGGGGCCCGCCACCACGCCCGGCTAATTTTTGGGTATTTTTAGTAGAGACAGGGTTTCGCCATGTTAGCCAGGATAGTCTGGATCTCCTGACCTCGTGATCCGCCCGCCTCGGCCTCCCAAAGTGCTGGGATTACAGGCGTGAGCCACCGTGCCAGGCCAAAAGCAAACTTTTAATTTGAATCACTCCGCTTTTTATCTACTAAGCTATTTTTAATATCCTTTTTTTTTTCTTGAAACAGAGTTTTGCTCTTATCGCCCAGGCTGGAGTGCAATGGCACGATCTCAGCTCACTGCAACCTCTGCCTCCCAGGTTCAAGTGATTCTCCTGCCTCAGCCTCCTGAGTAGCTGGGATTACAGGCGTCCGCCACCACACCCAGCTAATTTTTGTATTTTTAGTAAAGATGGGATTTCACATGTTGGTCAGGCCGGTCTCGAACTCTTGACCTCAGGAGACCCACCCACCTCAGCCTCCCAAAGTGCTAAGATTACAGGCATGAGCCACCATGCCCGGCCTTATTTTCAACATTATCTAGTTTCTGTTACACAAATAAGGTTATCACAAGATCACAAGATGAACAACCAAGTACTCCTTTAATCACTCTCTTTTTTCTAGCAAAGGCAGTCAATGGTGTTCCAGAATTCTAAACATTTAGGAATTGCGACTCTTCTAAAATATACTAACAGAAAAAAATCAAATAATCTTGCTGTAACTCAACTCATATTTTTTAAATCACATGTAATAATTTACATGAAAGCACTGTCTTAACTCTAAGAGGCAACAGTGTGAAGCCTTGTGTTTGTGGATACTGTATACATACAGCACTAATCCAGGCCATAATCAAGTTATCATAACAAAACATTCTTAAAAATGAACATAAACTAACTTTCTATCCAACTCTACTTCTGATTACATTTTAAAAGAAGTAATTCAATATCCTAAGAGTTTTTAACTTTCACATGTTTTATATGACATGGACTACTAATTTCAGTCTACCCTTAAAATAGAACAGTTCGACTAATTTTAGACTCAAGTGTTATAAAGCATCATAGCTGCCAACCAACTGGATACCTGAATTGCAGCTGCAACAGCATATTAGAAACACCAAAGCAAACTGTCAGATTGCTGAACTCAGAGTCACCACATATAACTCTATGAAGCAGATATAATAAATAACATACTTAGCTATAACAAAATAGTACTTAAGAATGCTATGAACATATAAAAGGAAATAATCAGGTCCTTATTTATTTAAATAATACCTATAATATGCAGTGGCTCAAAGGTGTCAAAAGGAGGTAATGGTATAAGAAGGTTACTGACCATTTGCAAACATATCTGATAAAGGACTGGTATCCAAAATATACAACAATTAAAAAAAAAATGTAAGTGGGCAAAAGGGCCAGACATGATGGCTCACACCTGTAAATCCCAGCACTTTAGAAAGCCAAGGCAGGAGAAACACTAGAACCCAGGAATTCAAGACCAGCCTGGACAACATAGCAAGACCCTGTCTCTATATAACATAAAAATATTAGCCCAACATGGTGTCACATGTAGTCCCAGATACCTGGGAGGCTAAGGCAGGAGGATCTGCTGAGACAGAAGTTCATGGTTACAGTGAGTTATGATTTTATCATTGCATCCAGTCTGGGTGACAGAGTGAGACCCTGTCTCAAAATAAAAAATGCTTAAAAAGTGGGCAAAAGATCTGAACAGACATCTCAGGAAAGGAAATACACAGATGACAAGCATATAAAAAGATACCAGCCAGGTGCAGTGGCTCATGCCTGTAATCCCAGCACTTTGGGAGGCCAAGGCAGGCAGATCATGAGGTCAGAAGTTTGAAACCAGCCTAACCAATATGGTGAAACCATATCTCTACTAAAAATACAAAAATTAGCCAGGCGTGGTGATGGATGCCTGTAATCCCAGCTACCCAGGAGGCTGAGGCAAGGGAATCGCTTGAACCCGGGAGGCGGAGGTTGCAGTGAGCTGAGATCACGCCTCTGCACTCCAGCCTGAGTGACAGCGTGAGACTACATCTCCAAAAAAAAAGATACGCACCATCATATGTCATTTAGGGAATTGCAAATTAAAACAACAATGAAATACCACTACGCACCTATTTGAAAGGCTGAAATACAAAACAGTGACAATACCAAATGCTGATAGAATGTGAAGCAACAGGAACTCTCACTCACTGCTGGTGGAAATGAAAAACAGTACACCCACTTTGGAAGACAAGTTAGACAAGTTTCTCACAAAGCTAAATGCACCATATGATCTAGCAATCATACTCCTTTACACAGATGACTTGAAAACATGTCCACACAAAAATCTGCACTCAACTGTTTAGAGCAGTTGTATTCATAACTGTCATCCCTTAGGAGCAACCAAGATGTCCTTCAGTAGGTGAATGGATAAGCAAACTTTGGTACTTCCAGACAATGAACTTAGCAATAAAAACAGATGAGCTATCAAGCCATAAAAAGACATGGAGGAACCTTAAATGCATATTGCTAAGTGAAAGAAGCTAGTGAGAAAAGTCTATATACTGTAGGATTCCAACTATATGACATTCTGTAAAAACATAAAATATAGAGAAAACAAAAAGACCAGTGGTTGTCAGGGGTTCTGGAGCTGGAGAGGAACAAATAAGTCAAACACAGAGGATTTGGGAGCAGTAAAACTCTTCTGCATGATATTATAATAATAGACACATGATACATTTGTCAAAACCTATAGAACTGTACAAAGGAAACCACAATGTAAAATATTAATCTTATAATCAACTATGTAGTTGATGAACCAATTTATCAATTGGTTCATCAATTACAACAAATGTACCACACCAGTACCGGACGTAAATAGGAGAAACTATGGGGGAAGAAGAGGGAGGATATGGGAACTATGTAGTTTCTGCTCAATTTTGCTGTAAACCTAAAACTGCTCTAAAAAATAATGTATGCATTTTTTTTAAAGACTACTGGTGTAGGAAGAGCCACAGTACTTGAGTTCTTAGGTCTACTTAATTCATTGACTACCACATAATCTCTACTGCTCAGAATATTCCATATGCTCTATTTTATCCCACCTTTATTACCCCAGTGTCTACCTCACTAGACAAGTAGTATTGTTTCACACCAAAAATCAAGAAAACACATCATTACACTGGCATGGCCAGCACGGAGAACCATAACACTGAATACAGGAGCACTAGAACAATAGTATGTTTGTATAATATCTTTAATACCAGGGTTCACTGGGAAATATTTTCACCCACTAGAGTAAAATCAAGACTTTGTCAACTCTCTTTGACAATTCTTTCCAGGAAACATTTCAGGCATGTATCAAAGCAGCCATATTCATTGGTGACATTTACAAAAACAGTTCTTTTCAAAATCTTCTCGACCCAAATACACACTGGAAATGCTCATATTAAAATTTTATTTTCTTTTTATAACTAGTCATTAGAATTTATAATACAAATAAGACACAACAGTTTGACTTCCAAAATCTAATATTTGAATAAAAGTAGTATCTATAAATTTATAATCTATTAACTTTAATGTCATGCATTTATTTAACATATCTCAGAAAGCTGTATTAATCAAAATCAGAATCTTAATAAATATATATATATATATATATATATATATTTTTTTTTTTTTTTTTTTTTTTTTTTTGAGACGGAGTCTCGCTCTGTCGCCTGGGCTGGAGTGCAGTGGCCCGATCTCAGCTCACTGCAAGCTCTGCCTCCCAGGTTTACGCCATTCTTCTACCTCAGCCTCCCCAGTAGCTGGGACTACAGGAGCCTGCCACCTCGCCCGGCTAGTTTTTTGTATTTTTTAGTAGAGATGGGGTTTCACCATGTTAGCCAGGATGGTCTCGATCTCCTGACCTCGTGATCCGCCCGTCTCGGCCTCCCAAAGTGCTGGGATTACAGGCTTGAGCCACCGCGGCCGGCCAATAAATATATTTTCATAACTATTTCTGCAATATCTCCCAGTCAATATAATGACACTCAAAATATATAGTTTAGGCCAAATATACATTTGATGTTCAAATGCCATTTCTACCACTATAGCTATGTGATTCTTTAAACTTATATATATACATAACATACATGTATTTCACATGCAATACCCAGCATCATGCCAGGCATATGAGTAGGTCGACATATAAATGGTAGTTACTGTTTTGCAATTTTAAATTAAAAATTTAAGACTTAATGCTCAAATTGTAGGTAGCTCAGAACTTAAATGAAGATAAAACCACTGAACTTTTTATACACCAAACTAACTCTACATATTTGCTGAAGTTTATGTAGGAAATAAACAATGAGTAAATTAAGATTTTTGAAATAAAAACAAATATTAAAAATTATTGACATATATTGAAAGTTATTTCATCATATATATTTACCTTTTAAAAGGATATGAATTCAATTATTGTATTTGCTTATGGAAAACAGATCCACTGCTCTAAGATGCTACTAATCATGCTCAGAGGATTCATAACAAACAGATTGATAAGAGCTCTACATTAAATAGAGCATTCCAGTTTTCTAAGGCACACTACTTGCTGTATTTCCAAAGTCAAGCAAAATAGCTTTCGTTCCATTTAACTACCAAGAAAGGTCTAATTGTGATTAATAATAAAAATGTTTTACAAACACCTTTTCTAATAAATACTACAAATTTTTTAAAAACTCAAAAAGGAAACACCTCAAGCTTTTTTGGACATAACTTCAACAACAAAAGTTGCTGCACCCACCTCCTGTCCCCACATGCAGAACCAACTAATCAGCCATCCTGACAATTTCTGAAATTTCTCTTGAATTAGCCTTCCATTCCAATCACTGTAATTTTACAGTACCCACCTAACCTGTCTCCCTGCCTGAGTCTTCCCTTCCACTCAGTCCTCCACACTGCTGCCAGATTGCTCTTTGTAATATCTATCTAACTTCCTGCTGGGGATCATAAAGGGTCACCCTCACTGCCTAAAGAATAAAGCCCAAACTCAGTCTTGGGTATGCCACTCAAGACTGCTTTCAATCTGGTACAGCATAACCCTCCATCATTCATCCATTTCCATCTTCCTACAAATTCTATCCAATCCTTTCTCTGAAACCTACGGTGCACTTCAGCCAACAACCAAAATGATTTTGGCAATCATGTCAATGAAATGGAACAGTCATGCTAGTTTCTCCTCTTGGAGTTTTCCTCTCTGGTACTTTTCACCTTCTCACAGGGTGAAATCCCATTTGACCCCAAATACATAGCTTTCCCCAACACTCAACCTAAGCAGAATTATTTGCTTTTCTTTTGGAAGAGATGAAGCAGGCAGAAAACAAAAGCAAACAAAATTGCATTAAAGGACAAGCAAAAAAAAAAAAAGAATAAGAAGGGGTCTCATTTGATCACTTACAGAAACAATGCATACTTCAGTAAATAATTACCTGAAATTCCTCCTTGGAAGTAGGCAGAATGTAATCCCTAAAATATTAAGAACTAAGAAATGGACACAGAAGTCTTTCCTGTTTTTTCTTCAAAGCCATTATAGAGAGAAGACTTCCATGAAACAGAAGCATCTGTGTTTAGTTAATATGAAATAACAAATATTCTAAACTACAAATCATCTTCTCTTCCCAATTAGTCCACCAGGTCACATGATTTGGGTACGTTCTTCTACACTTTTATACTCAGTTGTGGAACTAAAACAGAAATGAACATGATAGCCTAGATATTCCATCTTGTTGTCACCTCTATAGCTTCAGATATTTTCATAATCTCCAATTGCATGAAGATGCTTTGGTCAGAACTAGGATCCTAAGGCACATATGACCCAAAGGCAGAAATACAAGCACTTCTTTGTCAGACAACAAGATAGCAGTAAGACAATAAATTGGTCTCACCACCTGTCCTTACACTGATTACCTAAAACATTTATTGAGCCAGAAAATAAGGTTCTCCAAATTGTTCAAATACAAAAAATAAAATAAAATAAAATAAAAAACCTAGAAGTTTTAAAAAGCATAAGCCTTCTTTTTAAAGTCTCTGGGCTAAATAAATGTTGAGATAACTCTCTAAGTCAGAACAAAAGAAACTGAAAAGAGAATCAGTAGAAGTTTAAAATTAAATTCACTAACAATACCTAATAATTTCCCACATTTCTGAACTGATACACACTCCTTATTGTGTGAGGCAATAAACACAATTTAATCCTAATTATTTGGTGAGAATGATTTTTCAAACCCATGTTGTAACATAATACATTCAATTGTGTCATTTTGAAAATACTCAGAAACCTCATGGAGCTCTCAGATCTTCCTCAAACTTTAGTGAAGTCAAATAGATTGTGTGATGATTGTTAATATGTATCCAAATCTTAAGTTTCCAATTCTAGCACAGACACTCTGCCTTCCATATGCCAGACACTGCTTGTTGCAAAACCAGTTGCCATTCTTTCCTTATTCTTTAAAAACAAAACTTCAATTTTGTTCAGGGCACTAAATGAAGCCAGCTTTAAAATCCACATTTTCTAGTCTACCTGTAGCTAGAGATGGCCCCTGGAGCAGCTGTCCCCTGGAATGGAGACATAAGGGCTGGAAGAGGAGCAGCCATCTTGTGATCACAAAACGACCACAAGATACACTATAAATAGCTACACAGAAATAGAGGAGTCTGAGTCCCTACTGGCAAATGCGGTTACCCTACAACCCAGTTTTGCCTATTTAGGACCTCTCAGTACCTGAGAAAAAGAAAATATCTCCTTGGCTAAGCACTATCACTTGTTTTCTGTTACAAACAGTCAAACATAATCCTAACTAACACTCAGCAAATTCAGCCTGTTTCACTTTTAAAAGAAAATAAAAATCCCAGACTTACACTATTATGACTAGCTACAATATAACATTATTATGATGCAGCACAGTTAAAGTTCGCTTATTATGTAACTATTAACCTATGAACAGAGCATGAGCAGAAAAAATTCAAAATCAAGTTTTTGCAGAATCCTGGAAGCCAAATGAAAACCACTGAGCTAGATCATTATACGCTGCAGAGAAATTCCTTGAAATCTGTATACTCCAATTTTCAAGGGAGTGTCCGAGCCAATTCACAGAGTAAAATGACAGAATGTTTACTAATCACCTATCAATAAAGGCAATAAACCCGAACTGAAAATGAAAATTATGGTAGTCTTAGTTCCTTTTGTCACCATGCACATAAGCAGATTTTATAGCCCTAATGAGAGAAGAAACTAAAGCAATTATACAAGGTATCTGTAAAAAAGAGAAAACTTTGCCTATTGCCTAAACAGCAGTTTGCAGGGGGTGGGGGGGGTGGAGTGGGGTTAGTGATATTATAGATAAGTAAGCAAAACGACCATTCAGCTTTCATAGAGAATGATAAATGCAACACTTTCATTACGATTGTCTAGGAACAATGGATTTACTTCCAGATCAATAGAAAAATAACCATTTTGGTGAACCAAAATAATGTAACATTTTAAAATTACATCTATAAGGTATAGAAAAATGTATTGAATTCACATTATCTCATTTTCTCACTTAACATCATACTACAAAGTAACAATGTGTTGAGAAAACAAAATATTGCAATGATACACTCAAAAAGCTGAATTTCATAATATGAGAGCTAATTAATCATTTATAACAACAGCATATGGGTTAGTCTCTTTAAACTTAAGAAGAAAAATAAGATACCACTGTTTCTTTTAAGCTAAGCTACTAAGAATGTTTTGCATTACACCGTATATACACTGGATAATTTACTATAGATATAAAAGAAACTCTGACATAGAAAATTTCTAGCATAAACAATAATAAAGAATTATGTTTTACTCAAAAATAAATGCCTTTATTTAGCCAAAGTTTGGTATCAGCTGAAGAAATATGTTTTTTTAATCAGATGGTCCTGAACATTTCATGAATACATTTTACAAGTAACGGGACTCGAATATGAATCAGAACGCTGCACCCTTCTTTGTAGCAAATAGCTCTTTCTGTGTTATTCTAATTCAGCAAAGAGTTGCCTATTTTTGCCCAGAAGTAATGGACCAAAGCAAGATATGAGAATAGACTGACTACACATAAATAATTAGCGTTCACTCTCCACTATTCTTGTTTTTCTACAGAGAGTACGATTTGAAGTCCTCTCAAGGCTGTCTGAATACTAGGCCTAACAAAGCTCTCGACTTCCAAATCTAATGCTTATAATTCCTAACATTATAGATTATTACAATTCTACATTTCTGACAACAGGCAGTTTTTGAATTGGTTCCAGCTGACTCCACCGCTTACACTACTCAACAGCTGAGGCATAGGATAACTTGGCAACCTGATAATATTCTAGATGAATGCAAACTCATTCTGTAACCAAGGAACTCTGTCCGAAATAAAAATCAAAATAACTTCTCTTTAAGTTTAAATGAGAACATAAAATGTTTTGAACAATGCATGATTTCAGAAAGTGAGCAACTGTATTCTGAATGTTTAGTGAATTGACACTCCCTATTCAAAGCCTACAATTCTTTTCTGATTAGATCAGTCCCCACAGCAAGTCATCAGGATAATAAGCACTGTAGTGAAGTCATCATACTGGATACTGATGGGAAATCATAACTGGCTTCAAAACACATCGGGAAACAATGAGTTTTCCAGGTCTCCAGCTTTTCATGGAATACACTGCCCAATACTCTTACTTTCCTTTCCACGACTAAATAAACATAGAACAACTATAAAGCCAAGTACAAATTGATGAACTAAGCATTTTAAAAACCATAAGTAAAATGAGGAAAACTCCCATCACTTTTTCAGTGACATCTAAACAATATGTTTGAAAATGTATATGTTTAAGGGCAATACTGATTGTTGTACACTGGCCTTCAGATCTTTAATTCCCTTTTATTTCCAAAGGCAAAGACAAGCTTTTAAACAATGCCTGCTTCTTTAAGACAAAGTCAAATAAGTACTTGTTTTCAGTCATGTGACTAAAATTCATTCAGCTGTAATTTTTTTCAAAAGTATAAAATGTATATACTTTAGAACTTTCAGATTTTTTTGTTTCTGACTATATAGAGCACAGATGTATTTCTTCGGTAAGGTCTGTTGTTCTATATTGCAATATTTCTCTTTTATAAAGCTCTGGGAACAACTAATTACAAACCTTACTTTAAAATGGAGTGATGGAGGTAAACATGAGTATATTATCCACACACACACAAATGTCACAAATGTGCTTTAGCCTAAAATATCATTGCACTTGCTCAGTGGCAGTATTATACACAATAAGAGTCTTGGCACAAAGGAATCCTCATTGTACTGTTTACAAAATTCTACATGGACTGCAAGAATTTCAGTTATAAAACATATTCTACAAAGACAGAAAACAATTGTGAGTGGATTTGAGCTTTCTGGGGATTTGGAATTTTACTGTTTAGTTCAATTTTTTTTTTATTTCTACTTTCTACTAATAGAAAACTACATGTATTGTTAACCATATAATACCACTGCATTTACAGACATTGAGTTACCAAACCCAAAGCAAATATTCAAAAGAAATAAAACCATTTGAATCCTACCTATGAAATGGGCCACTATTCTACTATAAACACGTTAAACCTCTCTGAGCTGCTCTTGAGTTCGGAGTGTTTTGGGAGCCACAATAAAAAGATGGTATATACACACTTAAAAATACATTTCCAGAGACAAAAAGACTTAAAAAATGGACAGCTGCAATTTGTATTTCGTCTTTATATTTAGCTATGAAGTCAAAGTAAACATTATACTAAAACATAAATATCAGGTTGGCATAGAATTTCCTGAACATAAAGGATGGGCAGAAAAAAAATCTCAAAATATATTCTTTACATTTAAATTTACAACAAACTCACTAACTAAAGTCTTTTATCCATCACGCTATAAAATAATTTTTAAAATACATCAGAGTAAGTATATAGTCACAAACTTTTTCAAATAAGTAAGATCATTTTAAGGAAAATGATCTAGTGATGCTGAACCTTTTTTACAGGGCTAACCAATACCCTAGCCAAGCAGCAGCAGCAATGCCTTAGTAATCCCACAGAGAATAATCAGTATCCACCCTCCCAGGAAGAATTATGATTATGCGTAGTGCTTAAGAGCTTTTACAAGGAAGAGAAAACGCAATGTGCTTCTTGGAAACCAAACCCCCTTCCCCCCTCTCTACCGCTCATCTAAGGGCGTCTCCAGACTGTCGCCCACCCCACCATCCTCCCTGCGCTGGGGGTACTAAATCCCATGCAAAAAGACCTGGTCCATTCCCAGAACTGGTCCAGACACCTGTTTACTCGTGCCCAAGCAGTGGTGGCTCTGATTAAGGAAAGGTAGTGGTTGCCTCTCTGATCCGTGTCAAGCTCCACAGCCCCAGGGCAGGGACCACATACCTTTGTACCTCTCCAGGACATCCTCGTAGGCCTGGAGGTACTCCTGCTCCTCCACGTACAGGTAAGCAGCAGGGGAGAGGTAACCCGCCATGCCGAAGTTTATCTAAGCGATGACTGGCCAATTCCCCTCTCCCCCTCGTAACCCCCGGACACTAACGCAGTCAGCAAGACACAGCCTTGGGAACTGGAAAAGAGGAAGGAGCAGCACGCTGGCGAAGAGCGCGGAAGCCGAAGACGCAGAGCGGGGGCGCAGTAGGTGGCGGGCGGCGGACGACGGGGGCCAGGCGCCGGGGCCGGTAGAGGAAACGCCCAGGCCTCCTGTCGGACCGAGGGTGGGCCGCCCTGCTGCGGGAGCCCGAGTCCCTCTCGGGTTTCAGCAGCGGCAAATCTCGGCGAGCCCAGGGGCGGCGACGAGCAGAGCCACGCCAAGCGGAGGAGCCGGGAGTGCGGCGAGGGCCGGCTGGGGCCGGCGGGCGCCCGGACCCTCTGCGGCCGCGCTGACCGCTCTGCTGGCCCTGCACGGGGCGCCTGCTCCGGGCCGGGCCGAAGCCGCGGCGGCGGTGCGGGAGGACCAGCGCGCTGCCTCCGCCGGGGATGCTGCGCGGCGCATCTGCGGCATTTCCTGGCCGCCGCGCTGCAGACACTCGCCCGCGCCGGGGACAGAGGGAGGGAGGAGGGTGGAGGGCGGAGGGCGGAAGGGAGGGGGCGAGCGCGGCGGTCAGCGCCCCGGCTGGCTCAACTCAGTCCCCGGCGCCGCTCAGCCCCTCCCTCCCAGGCAGAGCCAGAGAGCCCCGGGCCCCCTCCCCAGGCCCGCCCACCCGGGTGGACCGTGCAGCCAAACACGCCCACCCCCGGACACTGGCTGCCCGGTCCCGAATCCCCAAGGGCGACGTTTCTATTTGGGATCCACAACAGGTGCCTGAGAAACAAAGCCGCAGATCGCTCCACGCCGTGCGCAAGCCCCTGCTGAGGGGCCAGCGGCTCTCCCTCGGTAACGGATGATCGGGAGGAGCGTTGGAAATACTTTCTTCTACCCATTTTTTTGGCATGGGAGGATTCAGGTCACTCTGTGACAGCACAGGGCAAGGAGGGCACGGGGGTCCGCGTCTAGGGGACATCCCGGGAACAGGGTGAGGCCTCTGCAGGTGGCCCCGCGCATCAGCGCCTGACAGCCGGGCCGCGCCTGCGCCTGAGCGCCCGGCCGCCCCGAGGCTGCCGAGAACCAGCCGGCGCGGTCCCTCCCTTCTGCCCCCCAGAGCCCGCAGGCGCATCTGCTGCTGGGCTCCACGGCGGGCCTATAGGTTCACAACAGTCCCATATTTGTCACCTCCCTCTTGCTCTCTTATTATTCATTCTACATAGTACTAGTATCCATTAAACTGAGTAAAATGGATACAGTTCCCTTAAATTAGATATATGTGTATCATATACTAAAGTGAGTGAGTTTAAGGGTCCATTGAAGGAACCAATTGATACCCAGGCATGTAAATAGATGTGTTTAAGGGTAATGACTAGCCGGGCACGGTGTCTCACCCCTGTAATCCCAGCACTTTCAGAGGCCAAGGAGGGTGGATCACGAGGTCCGGAGTTCAAGACCAGCCTGGCCGAGATAGTGAAACCCTGTCTCTACTAAAAATACAAAAATTAGCCGGGCGTGGTGGTGGTGACCTGTAATCCCAGCTACTTGGGAGGTTGAGGCAGAGAACTGCTTGAACCCCGGAGACGGAGGTTGCAGTGAGCCAAGATCATGCCACTGTATTCCAGCCTGAGTGACAAAGCAAGACTCCGTCTCCAAAAAAAAAAAAAAAAGAGTGAAGTCAGGCTGCTGTAGATAGAATCTTCACTCCTTACTGTGTCACATAGGTAAGTTACTTATCCTCTCTGAGCTTTCTTCATCAGTAAAACAGCAATAATAGTGCCTAACTCATAAAGTTGTATAGTAAATGAAGTTTAGAATAATGCCTGGTGTTATATAAGGATTAGCTGCTGCTTCTACTACTTTATTTAGGAGGTAGAGTCTCATTCTGTCATCCAGGCTGGAGTACAGTAACAGGATGATACCTCACTGCTACTACTATTATTAGATAAATCAGCTGATTGTTGATGGTCTGACCTATGTCAACTTCACCTCTTGTCTAAATCTTCCTTCCCTATTTCCTCCTTTCATATATACTGACCTTTTGCCCTCCATGATTTTTTATTTCTTTGTTAGCGTTGGATGTTGTGAACTACTGACCATTTTCCATTAATGCTTAGACAGGGATGAGTTGGAAAAAAAAAATTGTGTACTCGTGGAAAAAAAAAAAAACTGACTTGAGATAGAACTGGAGCACTCCTCCTCAGCAATTGGCCTAATTTTGTTACTCCAAACAAAGCAAGACCATATCTCTTTTTTCTATCCTGACCACTGGTTTATAATCTGAGTTTGAACCCTTATGCCAGTAAGTCTTTAAGGTTACTAGAGTTTTATTACAGCATTTATGTGCACATTTGTTCATGAAGTAACAACCACGTATCATATGGGACACTTTCTTGAAATAAAAGGGTTAGCATTAGATCCCTGAGAGTCATTCCTTTACAGACCACACATGCACAGACATAGGTCTCTCAAAAATGTCTCCTTTACAATCAGCAAGGTCACTGAAGGCACATCTGAGCCTTCATCAGAGACTGACACCCAGTAGCACCCAGTTTTATGAATATAGTCAGCACATACTTAGTAATTTTAATCATCTATTTAAGGAACCAGTCAAAATGAGCAGAAGCAGCATTTGGGATTGTTTTTAAAAATAGCTTTTGCCCCATGCATTCTTGGAAGGGTAACATTGGGTTAATATGCTAATAATAATAGTGTATTCCATAGAGAGGAGGCAAAAGCATAGCAGTAAATAGCTTGGACTTTGGAGTAAAGACTGCCTGAATTCAGGTCCTAGCTCTACTACTTCTTGACACTACGACCTTAGCAAAGTTTCTCTTCCTTTCTCAGCAGATTCTGAACTGAAAATGGAGAAAATCATAGTACCTACTTCATGGGGTTCTTGGGAGGTCTAAATAGGATACCATATTAAGTGCTTAGAAGAACATCTGGCCATGGGTAAGCTATCATTTATAGAGCATTTGATGTGCCAAGGAGTTAGCAGAATTGTTTGCATTCACTATTATATTTAATCACCACAACCATGACCCCTTTGATAAAGAAACTGAGGCTAAGATAAGTTTGGTAAATTGTCCAAGTAAACACAACTGTCATGGACAGAGGAGGAATTAAAACCCAAGTTTGCCTGAGTTCAAAGTCTGATTCTCCTTTGATCCTTCAATTCCAACTTCAAATTATTTGGATAGGACAAAAATCCTTTTCTTAAAATGGCATTATCACTGACAAAGCATGTAACTTTATAGGTAGTTTATGACTGAAAAACCCAACTTACAATATCCTGTAGCTAAGAACAGCAGATCTGTATTGCTCATATGTAAAAAGCATTTATACGATGGGTGTTTAAAAGCCCATTTCCTTATATTTCATTGTTTTATTCTCACATTGACCCGAGGAGATAAGAAGTAAACATACTATAGTCTCAGATTTTAATATGATGAAACCACAACAGATACAAAAGCACTAAAAATGTGAAGTTGGGCCAGGCACAGTGGCTCATGCCTGTAATAGTAGAATTTTGGGAGGCCAAGGTGGGCAGATCGCTTGAGCCCAGGAGTTCAAGACCAGCCTGGGCAACATGGTAGAACCTTGTCTCTACAAAAATACAAAAATTAGCCAGGCATGGTGGCACAAGCCTTTAGTCCCAGCCACCTGGGAGGCTATGGTGGGAGGATCGCTTGAGCCCAGGAGGTAGAGGTTGCAGTGAACTGAGATCACACCACTGCAATCCAGCTTGAGAAACAGAGGAAGACCCTGTCTCAAAAAACAAACAAAATAAAGTGAAGTTGGCCAGGCCCTGTGGCTCACTCCTATAATCCCAGCACTTTGGGAGGACCAGGCGGGAAGGATCACTTGAGCCCAGAAGTGATCACTTGTCCAGCCTGGGCAACACAATGAGAACCCATCTCTATAAAAAAATTTTTTTAATAAGCCAAGCATGGTGGTACACACCTGTAGTCCTAGCTACTTGGGAGGCTGTAGTGGGAGATCCCTTGAGTCCAGGAGTTAGAGGTGGCAGTGAGCTGTGATCACACCAGTACACTCCACCCTGGGCAACAGAGCAAACCCTCAACTCATAAATAAATTTTTAAATAAATAATAAGAAGTGTTTGTCATGTGACACCATCACTAATATGACTTTCCAAACCGTAAACCTGATTATGCCACTCCATTGCTTAAAAATCCTTCAGTGGTTCCCTAGCACTTACAACATAAATAGTCCAGTTGCCTCAGGATTGCACACAAACATCTTTACAGTTTCTGTCTTTCCCTTCCAAATCCCACACTTAGCAACACACATTACTTGCAGTTCTCATTTAAACCATCTCCCTACCTTTGTTCCTGTAGTTCCATCCCTCTAAAGTGGGCTTCCCTTTCACCCTAATTCCATCAAGCTCTTTAAATCTCAGTTCAAGTGGCACTTCCTCTCAGAAACCTTTCAGGAACCTCCCATGCCTCCCTTCTCCCCCCAAGTTAATTATACTCTCCTCTGGGTTCTTCTAATTTTACCTGCTTAGAGCCATCACAACTAATCCCTGTAACAACTAATAATTACTGCATTGTAACTGTTTAACAACACATCCATTTATCATATTAGACTATGACCTTTCTTTTCCAGCTTATTCTTTTTTATTTTATTGATACATATTTTATATATTAATGAGGGTACCGTACTGCAAGTATTTTTTACATGCATAGAATGTGTAACGATCAAGTCAGAGTATTTGAGGTATCCATCACCTTAAGCATTTATCATTTCTATGTATTGGTAATATTTCAAGTCCTTCCTTCTAGCTATTTTGAAATATACAATATATTATTGCTAACAATAGATATCCTCCTCTGCTATGGAATATTAGGACTCATTTCTTTTAACTGTAAGTTTGTATCCATTCACTAATCTCTCTTGAAACTATGACTTTTTAAAGTTAGAACTGTGTGCTAATCTTCATTTCATTGCAGGGG
This sequence comes from Rhinopithecus roxellana, assembly GCF_007565055.1. NCBI lineage: Eukaryota > Metazoa > Chordata > Mammalia > Primates > Cercopithecidae > Rhinopithecus > Rhinopithecus roxellana. The sequence continues at coordinate 47,276,296 of NC_044552.1, read as the reverse complement.
CTCAATAAGTAGTTGCTAAATGTGGGTGAATTAAGGTATCCCATAGACCACATAGTCTTTTTGACTCAATAGACATTTTCACAATCAATTCTATTTTTAGGACCTTAAAAACAAATAAAAATACTAAACTCTCAGCTCTTTTATTACTAAGTAATGACCACTACAGACATCCTCACACCATTTCTGAACTTCACCTCATTTCCTAAAAAGGGTGAATTTCAAGGAGGGGGTAAGTTTCAGGAAGAATGAAAATATGTAATAAAATTAGAAGTTGAAATTCCAATTGTATGTTTTCATATTATCCACAGCACCAAATTCCATTAGATAACATGTACCCCTCATCCTCACACTGGGTGATCAGTGGCCAGTTTAACACATCATATAGCTGAATTTCATAATTTAGCCACATTATAGGTTAAACAGATATTTGTGGACTGGTCCCCCAAGTCTGTCCTCCATGTATGATTATTGTTTATGATTTGTCTAGCAAAAAGCTAATTTACCAATATTTATTTAAAATACAATCTTAGGCCAGGTTTGGTGGCTCACGCCTATAATCCTAGCACTTTGGGAGGCTGAGGTGGGTGGATCACTTGAGGTCAGGAGTTCAAGACCAGCCTGGCCAATGTGGTGAAACCCTGTCTCTACTAAAAATGCAAAACAAAACAAAAAAAAATTAGCTGGGTATGGTGGCGCATGCCTGTGGTCCCAGCTACTTTGGAGGCTGAGGCAGGAGAAACACTTGAACCCATTAGACAGAGGTTGTAGTCAGCCAAGATTGCACCACTGTACTCCACCCTGGGTGACAGAGAGAGAGAGAATCTGTCTCAAAATAAAATAAAATAATATGCTTCCCTACTGTTTGTTGTTTCATTTTATCTTTTTCTGCTTTTGAAGAATTCGTGTAATTGGTTTTTTGGTTTTTTTTGGTTTTTTTTTTTTTTTTTTTTTGAGACAGAGTCTCACTCTGTCACCAGGCTGGAGTTTAGTGGTGGGATCTCAGCTCACTGCAACCTCTGCCTCCTGGGTATAAGCAATTCTCCTGCCTCAGCCTCCCAGGTAGCTGGGACTATAGACGCACACCACCATGCCCAGCTAATTTTTGTATTTTTAGTAGAGAAGGGATTTCACCATATTGGCCAGGATGGTCTCGATCTCTTGACCTCATGATCCGCCCACCTCGGCCTCCCAAAGTGCTGGGATTACAGGCATGAGCCACCGCGCCTGGCCTGTAAATTTTAAGGATGGAATTTTGAGGTCCCCAGTGCATCAACTGCCACCAACTGCCACCAACTTCACAGCTATCCCTACAAACTCAGTAAACATTTTACAATTAACAAGCGATGGCGCCTGCATCAATGACTCCACAGTCTACTAACAGCATCAGCACCTTCACGTACACTGCATCCCATTAGAACATCAAGTTCTTCAATGTCTTCCCCACCTGCAGTGTACACTGATGGTTACATTTCTCATAACTTCCTGCCCAGTAGAGTTTTTCCCAATTTATATAATCTCATTCCCCCTAACAAACACCTGCCCTGTCCTTCTGTCATAACTCCCTCCTTCATTACTGAAAGCAAAATATCCATCTCTGCCACTACTACCAAAACTCTCAGCCCAGAAGCACCTTCTGCCTTCCAAAAAATACATAGAACAGGCATCCCATTTTGATGCCCTAAGTGGGCCATCAGCCCCCAGTAACTTCTCATTCACACCCTTCTTTCATCTATCTTCCCTTTCTGCTGAGTCAAACATCTGGTATGGGCAGTGTCATCTGTATAGGCATTCGTCTTGCTGGAGCCTCAGACCTGCGGAAAAGTTCTCAATAGGGCAAGGAGGCAGGCCTCAGTGACTAAACATTTTCTGGTCTGCCTTGACTCTCCAAGGCTACCCCTGCTCACTCTCACAGTTTCCATCCTCCCTCCGCCTCCCCTTTCTCACTCCACCGCTTGCTCTTCAAAGGCCTGGGTGAGACCAGCCAGCATCTCACAGAGGAAACCAGAAGAAGCTCAAGGCTGTTGCCCCAGAAACCCTGACTAAAGAATGGCTGGCAAGGCACTGTTTGTTTTTCCCGTAATCAGAAAATCCCATTGGGAGGACAAAAAGGGGGTTCTCAGCTGCCTTGATGGCTGGAATCTGGGCTGGTCCCCACCAGCCCCCTTGGAGGAAAAGAAAGTACCAACTTTGCAATATAGTATAGGAGGCAAAAAAAAAAAAAAACTGTGGAAAGGGACCTCCGGAGTTAAGAGTGGAAGAGAGGGAAGGAAAGGAAGCCTGAACCACTGGATGCAGAAACAAACTTAAAGAACACCTGGCCTTCTGCCTTTGCAAGAAAGTCCCCAAGGACACACTCCATCCTTCCCTGTTACCATTTCCAAGAAAGAAAAAAAAAAAATATATATATATATATATATATATATATTGAGGGAAGAAAGGAACAACCACCCCTGGAAGCACCTCTCATGCACGGGACACATACACACAAACCACACGGGGGTTGGAAGGTTGATTTCCACAGTGTTCTCAGCTTTCAGCTGGGTAAAACAAGCCATCACTTCTGGTTCAGCTTTTAGGGCCAATGCAAGGCAACACCGGGTAACACAGAACAGAAACACTGGCACGTCTCATGTATTAATTAATCAGGAAGCCGTGATGGCCAAACCCTCAAAAGCACTAAGGACAGAAAGCTGCTATGGATACGATGATGCAGACAGAGATGCTACATTTAAAGAAAAACAACATCCAAGTTCCTGGAATATGCTTTGCAATCCTGGGTACCGAAAACCGTGAATCTTCTTGAGTTAAATCTGCGTAGCTCAGTGCCCCTGGGCAAAAATGAAAATAAAGGCTGCTCACTTCCAGCTTCCCACAAATATACTAGCAATCACTGGAGCTAATACTTTCAGAATGTTACGGTAACTAATGCAGTAAATAGGAAAGTTTAGTGCAATATTCCTTGCATTTCAAAGGAATCAATTCATCCAACCAGAAGGCAGGGCCAAACAGCTTAGTCACCAGCAGGCAGGGCAAATGGCTCTATCAGTAAAACAAGGCATAAAGTAAACATGGTCATCATCCTCCCCCACCTTGAGCACAGATTCCTGCCCAGTGCATCAGCTCCCGCTATGGCCCCCCAGGAAGCAGATGGGCGAATTTCCGCAACTCTCTTCCCCGACTCCATCCCCTTCCCCAGATGCTCTTACCTGCTATCCGAAGCACTGCCCTCTCGGCAGGGTCCAGCACTGAGCCCCCTTGAATCTTCCTTTTCGACCTCTCATGTTTAGGCAAATTCCAGGGTAAGGTGTCTCCCGGAGCTGGGGATGCGGAGCCAGATTTCTGGCTGAAATCATCCTCGTCGGAAAAATCCGCAGAGGAAGACATAGAGCAGCGATAGGACGCGTTCCCGGAACTCTACAGAGAATGACACAGAGAAAGCATTAACAGCAAAATACTCACATATGCTCATCGATTTAAACATCCCCACCATCACCACCGCCGCCCTCCCTGCCCCCAAACTGGGTCTGGCATATCCTGCACCATCCTCAGAGCTGAGGGAATATACAGAAACCAAAAAAATGAAACCCGGGGCTCACCATCTTTTCTTGGCCAAGTCTCCAATCGTAAAAACAATACACAGGCAGTTCCAATACATGAAGATTTGCACCGAAGAAGTGTGTGGCCTGTGGTCCGGCCACCAGCTCACAAATGACTGGCCCAACAATGAAGCCAGAATCAACAGCCTTCCTGTTACAAATCTATAGTATTTGGCTCCCCCACCAGGACAGTAGAAATATTTTCCATTGCTAGCCTGCTGGTTAATTCATTAATGCAACTAACTCGAAGTTTCGAAAACAAAGCACAAATGCAGGATGTTGAGTCCCAACTCCTTTCCGCTTCAAGTCACCTCACCACTGGAGACTCTGTTCCAATCAATTTTAAGCCCCTGTTCTCTTTATTTAATTTTCTTCATGAGACTGAAGCAGGTTCCCAGAAAAGAGCAAGGAGGGAGGAAGGGCTGATTCTGAGAAGAGCCTTTTCTTAAGACTGGGAGAACACAAAAGACTGTTTTCAGAAGCCTATGGCAGCGCCAATAAACAAACATCTGAACTCGGTTTAGAGTTCTTGAGGTAATTTAAACTTCCAACAAAGTAACAGCTGCCAATAATGTAAATGAGAATGATGCAGCTCAGTGACAGGAAACAGAGCTCTTCTCAGCTCCTGGTCATTACACTGTGAAATGAGAAGCATGATGCTTTTACCAAAGCACTTGGCCTGAAGGTTAGTCCTCCCTTCATCTAGCTGGAGCAAATCTGCAGGGTCATGTCTTGCATAAAAGTGTTATATCTTCCATAGAGGGAAAAGGCACAAGGTGTTATTCCTTCCTTCTTTGTTGGGTTGTGTTTGTGATTATTTAGAGAGCCACTTGCTTACTAATGAAACAAGGATGTTGACTATCTCTGCTGCAAAATCATAAACATAACAGTACATCAAAAAGAAGTCTTGACTTTCCTACTGAGAATTCTACTTTGCTGTGACTCATGGTAAAGATGCAAAACTGGTATAACTCGAATTCCTGAAATGTAACTTGCAGCCATGGATTCCTAAGAAGCAAGTTACAGGCAGAAATCAGTGAGGCATGCTCCAATTTGAGCAAAAACACTGGGCTTCCCACAAAAGCAGTGGCAACTGCAGCACAAACAGGCTGTGTGAGCCACATCCCAAAACACTCACCCAAGGTACGTGAAATAAACTCTAATTACATCAGGACTACTAACCTTATCTCAATCTGTTTAGGCATGTGGCTATGCATGGTCAACACCATTATTTTATTTTATTTTTCTTTTTTGTGGGCACATAGTAGGTGTAAACCCCATTCTTTTAGAAGTTCACGTAATATTTCCCACAAAGTGAGGTATGTAAGACGTAGCTCCCTATTCTTTCCCCCCAGAAAAAGCTGTCTTCCATTTTACTTTACATAAAATGTCACCATCTTGGCTAATTTATTTATTTAGAGTCTGTATATTTTTCTAATGACAATAAGATACTAGGCAAACTTGAGGCAAAAAGTAAATAAAATTGATTTTCTGTATTGTAGCTACAATCCATAGGGAGTTGTGAGTGGCATTAGGTCAGTCACAGCATGCTATTATCAACCCAATTTATTTTCCATGCTTTTCTGAAAATCCATCTTGAGCTTTCTGAGATTTTGTTTTTGGCTGGCTCTGTATAAAAGGGTGACATTCTTAAAGACTTTTAAGAGGGTATTGGGTTTCTTTGGCTGCTTTCTATCTTCCTAAAAATGGCTTCCAATCTGTCCTTACTTAAGGTCATCCTTTATCTGTGAGATTATATTTCTTGTTACCTGTACTGTTTTAGTGAGTATAGTAATTTGATTATTTATCTTTACAGACAGGCTTGAAGAATAACTGTTAAAGAACTGCTCCTTTCCAAAACCCACTGGTTATTGATTTTCGTAGAGTAAATTTTTTTAATGGCCTGAGTCTCAGCTGATTGAACAACGAAATGTGATTTATGCCATGACATAAACACCATTAATCACTCATAGCCAGATGGGAACAGTTACCACCCCTGGACCCATGGGTGTTGACTGGTGCAGCCTCTAATCTAGTAGTGTCATTGGTAAACAGATAAGAGAGAAAAAGAGGAAAAGACAGTCAACAACACTTCTTTCAGCAATATATCATAGGAAAATATGGACCACACACACACACACAAACTGAGGGAAATCATACATATTTATATGTGGTAAAGTCTCTCCCAGGCTACATGATCCAAGTGTTTTAACAATTAAAGTATTGGATTTTTTCCCACAAAAATTTTCATGAATACTTTTTAAAAATATAAAGTAAACTATACAAAAGTAGGCCCATTTGAACCCTGAAAATTGGGAACAGATTTAAATGGAGCTGCTTTAAAGTGGATTGATCCTAAAGAAAACCTATTATATTCTTTATTGATTTGAAATGATTTGCCAAATCATGTTACTCTCTTGGGGGCTAGAGAAGAGTGTGGAACTACAGTTCCCTTTTGTTTTAAGAAAAGCAAATGTGTTCTCTCACCCAAAGGCCAGAGTCTAACCTTTGATGTGGGGCTTGGAAAGGTAGGACAAAGGAAGAGGGCTCCTGTAATCAACAAAAACCCCAGGTTCCTATCTAGTATTCCACTACTGTTGCCTAAGGTTTGATTCCTATTAAAATACAAATATGGTAGCTATGTCCATCAATAGGAGACTGTTTAAATATAGTTATATGGATACCATAGTCTACTCTATAGCAATTAAACAAAAATGTTATTGTTCCATATTTAGTAAAGAAGAAATAATTCATCAAGAATGATTTCTTAAAATATGTGCATGTGCATGTACATGTAATAGTTACCCATATGTAAGTAGCGATTATTTTTGGGTGATGACTAAGATTCTGAATGAATTTAATTTTATTCCTTATAATATTTTAATCCAATACAAGTACATAAAAAGATTACCAAAAGTAAAAAGATTTTATGTCAAGGGTTAGAGAAAATATGGACAACTCTATGAAGAAGTAACTAAGTCAGTGTTTTTAACATTTCTGGGCTCATGGGCACCCCTGAAAAGTTAATGAAATCTATGAAAACCTCTTTCCAGAACAAAGTACAAGAGTAAATACATGCAAAACTTTGCATATCATTTTATGGGATTCACTGACCCACTGACCCCAGGTTAAGACCCCAATTCACACCATCATTTGTCATCCCCATTTGGCATGTATGCTGAAAATAAGAGATACATGAAAGAGCTGTGGAGTAACCATACCAACAAGGGGGCAGAGTAATTTGGGTAGTGAAGATAAAGCTGGCCTAGGTCATAATACTTTTTAACAGTTGGCCTTTTCCATAAATGACCATGAGCCACTTCTGGACTGATACTGAATCTCTGCAACCAAAAAAGCACTAGATGGTTACAAGCCAAAAACCCTGTACAGTAAATCCTCACTTAAAATCATCAATAGGTTCTTGGAAACTGCTGCTTTAAGTCAAAGGACATATAATAAAACCAATTTTACATAGACTAACTAATATAAATGAGAGTTAAGTTCCTACAGCAAATAATATTTCTGGTCATAAAAATATCACCAAACCTCTAAATAAAGACCAAAACACTTCTAATATTAAACACTGAAATAAATGTGAGTTATACATACATTTACAGAAGATTAATACAAAATAAGATAATTATTTACCCAATTTTTGGTGAATCAGTAAATGACGACAGTCATCGGGGTGGGGGGTTAAATCAAGGAATAAATGTTTGCAAAATGAAAAATATGGTCGGGCGCGGTGGCTCAAGCCTGTAATCCCAGCACTTTGGGAGTCCGAGACGGGCAGATCACAAGGTCAGGAGATCGAGACCACCCTGGCTAATACGGTGAAACCCCGTCTCTACTAAAGAATACAAAAAATTGGCCGGGCGAGGTGGCGGGCGCCTGTAGTCCCAGCTACTCGGGAGGCTGAGGCAGGAGAATGGCATAAACCCGGGAGGCGGAGCTTGCAGTGAGCTGAGATCCGGCCACCGCACTCCAGCCTGGGCGACAGAGCCAGACTCCGTCTCAAAAAAAAAAGAAAAAAAAGAAAAATATAAGAAGGACCTCCTACCGCCATGCAGTTCAAAGCCAATCACAAATATGGCAGACCCACTGAGAACTTTCATACCACATCGTTTATTGTCATGCATTTGTAGGATTATTGTAGACCTTACAAATTTTTATTTTACAATAATTTGCATTTATTCATGCGTTCCTTTTCCAACCTGCTTATTACAGTTCAGGATCAAGGGTGGCCAGAACCCATCCCAGCAGCTCAAGGCACAACGCAGGAACCACACCTGGACAGGACACCATCCCATGGCAGGGTGCAATCATAATCTATGCCCACAGTCACTCAGAATGGGACCAATTAACCTCATGTGCACATCCTTGGAATGTGGGAGCAAACTGCAGCATCCAGAGAAAACCCACGCTGGCATGGGGAGAAAGTGTGAACTCCACTGACAGTGGCCCCAGCCAGGAATTGATTTTTTTTTTTCTCATCAACATTATAACAAAAAGACATTGAACAAAACAACACTATTCAAGAACCTGCTATATTGTGTCTTCTACAACTTAGTTATTAAAGCAGTTTTAACAATTGAATTAGATCACCAAAAGCTTTAAAATGACTTTCCTGATAGCCAATTCATTCACATGGTATAAAAACAACCCAAATCTCCTAAAGCCAGGATAATTACATAATAACATTTTCAGAAGGGGAACTGAACAATAACTTCTTTAACTGAAACCCCAGTGGGGGATCTGAGATAAGTACAATGGACTGCCTAAATTGGATGCTGCCCAGCCTTAGCACCCTGATCTGTAGGAAAGTGCCAGGAAATTGTCTTGGCAATAGGCATTCTCTACAGGCAATGGAGAAAGAAGTGCAGAGATAAGGGTTTGCAAAGTAGCCAAAAGTTTAAAATCCCAGAGGCTGAAAAGTAAACTTTCACAAACCCACATATTTAGAACTTAAGCACATTTCTGTATGTGTATTTCAAAATATTCACCAGGAAAAAACCCAAAAATAGAAAGCACACAATGAAACAGAAAAATCCTGATTGTGAAGCATTCTACAAGACAACTGTCCTAGATCCTTCAAAAAGGTCAATGACACAAAACACACACACACAAAAAGGAAGAATTGTTCTAGATTTGAAAGGACAAAAGAGACACAACTAATTCATGAACCTTGGTTGGATTCTGGGTTGATTCTTTTTTAAAAGCTAAAAAGACATTTTGGGGACAACTGTCTTTTGGGGACAACTGGGGAAATCTGAACATGGAACATGGATTGTTTATTAGACAATGTTAAGAAATTATTGTTAGTTTTCTAAGGTGCAATAATACTATTGTGGTTATGTAGAAAAGTGTCCTTATCCATAGGAGATGCAGGCTGAGGAAACCCAAGATGTCTGCACTTATTTTTATTGTTTCAATAAAAACAAGGAAAAGTATTAAATGTGATAATAGGCTAACAATAAGTGTTCACTGGTCTACTCTTTCAACTTTTCTATAAATCTGAATCTTTTCAAAATGAAGAATTGAGGGGAAAATAGCAAGGTTTTTTTTTTTTTTTTTTTTTTTTTAAAGAGACAAGGTCTTGATCCATTGCCCAGGCTGGAGTACAAAGACATGATCATAGCTCACTGCAGCCTTGAACTCCTGGGCTCAAGAGATCCTCCCACCTCAACCTCTTGGGTAGTGGGTCTACAGGCACATACTACCACACCAGGTTAATTTTATTTTTTAATATTTTTATAGAGACGGGGTTTCCCTATGTTGACCAGGCTGCTCTCAAACTCCTGGCCTCAAGCAATCTTTCTGCCTTGGCCTCTCAAAGTACTGGGATAACAAGCATGAGCCATTGCACACAGCCCATAGCAAGGTCTTTTGCGGTGTGTTTAAGTGTTGCTTAGTCTATTCCTGTGCTCACAAAATCAACATATACAGGTTGCAAGGACAAAGTGATAGTTTTGATCTAAGAAATTTCTCGTAACATTTCTTCATAAACACTTAGAGAAGCACTAGAAGCAGTAGCCTGTGTCAAGAAGTCACCAAAGAAAGATGATCTGCTTGCCTTAGTCCTAAGCATAATTCTAGACAGAAAAATACAAAAGAAATTCCTCTGCTATTCATTTATTAATAATGTAAAATATAGTGAACACAAGATAGGTTCAGTATCATATAATTTTGATATTTTATATGAACAAAAACAGAAAATTTTTTCTCCAAAATTAGGAAAATCAAAGATACAATTTTCTTTAAAATTCCCTTAGGTAGGTAGGTAGGTACAAATACTAGCTTCCTCAATGTTGTATCAAAATACATGTTATGGTCCAAAACTATCATTATATAACTAGTTTTTTACTTAGAAATAAGTTAGAAAGCAAGAGCACATTATCTGATTTTAGAGGTCCCAAGGAAAATAAGCTCTACCACAAATAAATAGACATAGGAGAAAACAGTTAAGGAAAATGTGCTTAACTCCTTGAAGAAAAAACGAGATATGGTAAATTTGGGGCAACTTGTGCTTGCTTTAGTTAATAATTTTCAAAACTTGTTGAACAATTAAGGTATAAAATCTTTTATCAAATAAATAGCTCTCACTTAAGTCTTACCCGGAAACCACCTTTAAGTTGTAAGTTGGGGAGAGGGGGTCTAGTAGTGAGGCCATTAGCTGGCTCTCACTCTCTTCTGTTAGGGGAGATATGCAGGAACCGTCAACTCCAAGAGGCAGAAGAGCGTGGGTGGAGGTGAGAGGAAGGGGGAACAGAGGGAGAGGAAGCAGGTTACTGCTAAGTTCTGACTCAAGGGAAGCAGTGTCAGGCAGAGTTAAAGAAGTCAAAGGTTGCTTTCTAGGTAGAGAAGCCCAGTTCATCAGCCTATGAAAGAACACTGGAATTTAGAACACAAATTATTTCTAGGGTATAATGATTGTACACTGGTTAGTGTTACTTAGTACCGTATTTCTAAGGACACCAAGCTTGCTGATGGGACAGAGGAAGGTTGATTTCATAACTTGACTATCATGAATAATGCTGCAATGTCTATGGGAGTGCAGATATCTCTTCAACATATTAATTTCAGTTCCCAATAGGTATATCACTTTGAATCCTAGACAATCAAGGCTCAGCACTAAGACATTCTGCAAGACTTCTTCCTTTCTTTCAGTTTAGTATATTCTATCCAGATGCCTCATTTATTGGTTGATTATAATTTAAGCATTTTCACTAACTATCTTATTTAATACTCACTGAAATCCAATGAAGAAATGCACAGTTAGGGATATTAAGTAACTTGTCCACAGTCATTGTTAGTACAAGGTGCAGCCAGATTTCCATATAGGTCCTTTTGACACGAAAGCCTGTGCTCTTGACCACATGTGGTCCTTGGCACTAGGGGAACATATACTCATAGCCCTAAAGATTACCATATATTTGGGGATCCCAAAAAGACTAGACTTGTTCTGGGATCAGTACTAGGGCCAAAGCATGGAAATGACAGGTATCAGTTCACATCAAAGAAAAACCATTCAAAATGCACAACTACAGTACTCCCAGACTGCTTTGTGTATAGTAAGCACTCCTATTCCAAGGGACCAAGCCTTCGCTTACTCTGTGGTCTCTTTCCACTCAAAGATTCTTTGGTCCTATGTGTTCCCACACCTCCATAAATCTCCCCAAACAGATTACAGATAAAATAAAAACTATGCAAAGTATCAAAATACAAAATTTTTCTAAAAATGTAAAAAAACTTTCAAAAAATTTCAGACATCTTTTTTTTGCAAGTCCACCTAATCCCAATCATATGAAAATTATAGAAATAGAGACATCAGAACTAGTTTACATTTGAGTATCTACAAATAGTCTTTCCAACCAAAGGAAGAACATTTTAAATAACTTGCCTAAAAGAAAAGCAAACATATCTCCAAAAATAGCCCCACAAAACAAATGCATTAGGAAGACAAACTCAAATACTGAAAACATACATTTAACTAGAAAATACTTAATCTTATAGTTTAAATGGATGTTTATGTCAGTTAATTAAAAACATGTCTTAAGTACCCATAGGCTTCTTAGAAGGGCCTGAAATCTAACTGGGAGAGCAGAAGTGACAAAATAGCCCATTTATAATCAAATATCAGTCATCTTATCATCACTTATTAGGCTTAAAAATATGTATTTTGGTGGAATAGTATAAATACAGACATAAAAATATGGTTCACAGTATAAAGTTGATGAGGAGAGAGGCTAAATCAAGTCGAGCCTCCACAGTCCCTTCAGAAGCCAGGTTGGAGATACAGTTCCTCAGCTCCCTCACGTCACTCTTCCAAGAGTATCCTATCCAAAACTGTTCACTGCTGATAGAACCATCATTGTAGATGCACTATGGCTGGCCTACTCATTTTTAAAAACAAATTAACAGCAAACACGTAAAAATTGGGAATTTTCACATGAAAATTCAGATGTGGAATACTGGCCCTAGTGGTTTCCCTTTAAAGAAAGGACACGTAAAAGACCTATGCTTTCCAGTCTGACACTGTCCTTGCATGTATGATACCTGACCCCTGGAGACATATGACTTTGGAGCCCCTGACATGAAGTAAGTGATGGATGACATTGCTGTATTCAGAAAGTAAAGGAAAAGATAGAGGAGGAGAGGTAGGGATCGTGATAATTGATAGAATGGGGATGAAATTTTTAAAAATATGAAAACTGGAGAAGAGGCGATAAAACAAAACAAACAAAAAGCTTTCAAAATATTTCAGTTAAATGGACAACAAACAAAAATAGATAATTCCATGTTTCTACTGACATCCTAGTGTTCACTTCATTCTGCTGTATCCCCAAACACCCTGGTTAACATTTCCAGTGCCCAGGAAATGGAAGAAAGCTGTATGACTCATGTAAATGCTGGCTCAGGATCCCCACGAATCTAGCTAGACCCACCCACCCATCACTACTGCTGATGACTCCCTGCTGGATTTTGCTCCCATACCTACCCTTGGTCAACATGTAGGAAGCATTAGTAAATTTTAGCTATTAGGTGATGTTGTCTATTCACACTTGTTTGACCCAGGGGTAGATGATTAAGCCAACATAATTGTCACTTCAGGAAATACAGAAACTAGAAGTTATTGCAACTGGGTCACCTTAGTAACAGCTCTCAGTATACAAAGTCCATGAGTTCCATATCTATCCCTCCCAAGCTTGGTTGTTAAATCTCCTTTGAGATGTCCCTGTATCTTTCCAATACATAACTTTTTGTAATTCAAAAGGTTTTTTTCTTTTAAATTCATTGTCTCCGTTACTGGAGACAACAAAAACTTAGACAACCATGTTAGTATAAATAAAAAAGCAATTATAGATATTCAGTTCTTCCCTATTGACACATAAGCAAAGTTATGTCTTTATACCTTCTTTATGTTTCCATTTTCATTACCTGTCTTCATTAATGAGACTTCAGAAAATTGCTTTCGATAATAGCTTTTACACACTTACTCTTTCACTTCAAACAGTAGGTACTTAAGTGAAAGAATTACTTTTTCATTAAAAACAAAAACTTTTATTATTGCACAGAAACAAGGTCTATGAAACTTTAAGTGCCTGCCACTCCCACTGCCCTCTTCTGAGGAAAGCAGGGCTATTCCATGTACATTAAGTGCAAACAATTCTGCTGCTACCTTAAGCCACACCCAATTGGAACCAGGGATCAGTGCCTGATCCCTCTGAGCTGGTTTGGTGGAAAATTCTACTCAGGTGCGATGCTTCATATTGCACAGTGGCAAACCAATCCAACCACAGCCTCCTCTCGAAAATAAATGCTAAGTTCATTCCAAATGTCCTTAACTAATATTGGGGTTTTCCCTGACATCTGTTGCACATCCTCATCTTAGAACACCGGAGATCCATCTGGAACAACTGTGTGGCTCAAAGCCCCCATATCTGCACTAAAGCCCACAGATTTCATTTTATCTGTCTTTCCTGAGGTGATCTGGACCTGTCCCTTCCTTGCTTTACCCCTAGAGGAAGCTATATGGCAGGACAGAAAGCAGAAACAGCCTGCAAGAATACCTTTTTCACAAGCCTAAATCTTTTGAGATGGGCATAACCTGGAGGCACAAATGTTCCCTCCCATTCCCTGACACCTTGGCATGCATCTTACAGGACCCAAGAACCTTAACACAATTCCGAAGTGAAGGAAATGGGGAGCACCAGGCCTGGCCTCATGGAGACCTGGGAGTCAGAACCTGAGGTGAGTTGAAAAAAAGACAAAGGGACACCTCTTACCCCAGAGTGTATAGACTGAGATTAAACCTCACCGTGTGGGTAGCAACTGTTTCTTCTGTACTTCAGAATCCCAGGTCTTAGGAGGGGGCCCCTGATGAAAGTCTGTTGGGTGAATTTATTGGCTTGGCAGCTTGGCTTCAGCAGCTTGGTCAAATGTGAGTAGAAATTCAGAAAGAAAGCTCTGCCACAACCAAGGCTAAAAATGCCCCAAGGGTCTGTCCATCTGTCTGTCTCTTGCACACACACATACACAGAGCCCACTAACAGGATCAGCATGGCAGCTACTTCCTTCCTCCAGCATCATTTCTCATTTTAAGGCTGCTTTGAATTATTCTAGATCCAAGGAAGAAGGGAATATATTTCCTTACTTGCTTATTGACACCTTATTCCAAATCAGGTAAGAAAAGAAGAAGATAGTGTTTGAGGGGGGAAGATGTTAGGACCTTTGAGTTATCCAGTCAGTCTCCCAGAATGAGAAGTGAGAAAAGCACAAGGTGCTTTGAGAGCACCAGGTAGTAGTGGCAGCAGAGGCAGCTGGAAAGCAGGTGGTGGATGAAGATCACAGCAGGGCTTGCATGTGACACTGGGGCCCAGACTTCATCTTGTAGGACCTGGATTGTTGCTGATGGGTTATAAGTAGTTTGCCTGTAGAGCTGCGTGACTCACAGACTGAAGAGGGATCAAACTCAGACAAGATTAGTGAGCAGTTACTGTAACAGTCCAGCAATAAATGATGAGAGCCTGAGCTAAATCATTGAAGTTGGGGGTGGAAAGGAGAGGATGAATTTGGGAAACATTTAGAGACTGGAAAAAAGAAGGCTAGACAAAGGTAGGGCTGAGGCTGCTAAGGTAAGAAGTGAAACTAGCTTACTATGCGGGAATGAGAAGAAGGTCAGAAGTCAAGCAAAACTATAATAGTGGTGAGACAGAGAATAGTAGTAGGAAAATCAGTGAGTCCCAGTCAAGTCATACAAGGAGAGCTCGAGATGATGACGTTCCTTTTGATAAGCCTCCTAGTTTGTGGTGACTCAAACTGGTTTAAGATACAAGGCTGTCAAATTGTCCCTGTTTGCAGATGACATGATTGTATATTTAGAAAACCCCATTGTCTCAGCCCAAAATCTCCTTAAGCTGATAAGCAACTTCAGCAAAGCCTCAGGATACAAAATTCATGTGCAAAAATCACAAGCATTCTTATACACCAGTAACAGACAAACAGAGAGCCAAATCATGAATGAACTTCCATTCACAATTGCTTCAAAGAGAATAAAATATCTAGGAATCCAACTTACAAGGGATGTAAAGGACCTCTTCAAGGAGAACTACAAACCACTGCTCAGTGAAATCAAAGAGGACACAAACAAATGGAAGAACATACCATGCTCATGGATAGGAAGAATCAATATCGTGAAAATGGCCATACTGCCCAAGGTTATTTATAGATTCAATGCCATCCCTATCAAGCTACCAATGAGTTTCTTCACAGAATTGGAAAAAACTGCTTTAAAATTCACATGGAACCAAAAAAGAGCCCGCATTGCCAAGACAATCCTAAGTCAAAAGAACAAAGCTGGAGGCATCACGCTACCTGACTTCAAACTATACTACAAGGCTATAGTAACCAAAACAGCATGGTACTGGTACCAAAACAGAGATATAGACCAATGGAACAGAACAGAGTCCTCAGAAATAATACCACACATCTACAGCCATCTGATCTTTGACAAACCCGAGAGAAACAAGAAATGGGGAAAGGATTCCCTATTTAATAAATGGTGCTGGGAAAATTGGCTAGCCATAAGTAGAAAGCTGAAACTGGATCCTTTCCTTATTCCTTATACGAAAATTAATTCAAGATGGATTAGAGACTTAAATGTTAGACCTAATACCATAAAAACACTAGAAGAAAACCTAGGTAGTACCATTTAGGACATAGGCATGGGCAAGGACTTCATGTCTAAAACACCAAAAGCAACGGCAGCAAAAGCCAAAATTGACAAATGGGATCTAATTAAACTAAAGAGCTTCTGCACAGCAAAAGAAACTACCATCAGAGTGAACAGGCAACCTACAGAATAGGAGAAAATTTTTGCAATCTACTCATCTGACAAAGGGCTAATATCCAGAACCTACAAAGAACTCAAACAAATTTATAAGAAAAAAACAAACAACCCCATCAAAAAGTGGGCAAAGGATATGAACAGACATTTCTCAAAAGAAGACATTCATACAGCCAACAGACACATGAAAAAATGCTCATCATCACTCGCCATCAGAGAAATGCAAATCAAAACCACAATGAGATACCATCTCACACCAGTTAGAATGGCAATCATTAAAAAGTCAGGAAACAACAGGTGCTGGAGAGGATGTGGAGAAATAGGAACACTTTTACACTGTTGGTGGGATTGTAAACTAGTTCAATCATTATGGAAAACAGTATGGCAATTCCTCAAGGATCTAGAACTAGATGTACCATATGACCCAGCCATCCCACTACTGGGTATATACCCAAAGGATTATAAATCATGCTGCTATAAAGACACATGCACACGTATGTTTATTGCGGCACTATTCACAATAGCAAAGACTTGGAATCAACCCAAATGTCCATCAGTGACAGACTGGATTAAGAAAATGTGGCACATATACACCATGGAATATTATGCAGCCATAAAAAAGGATGAGTTTGCGTCCTTTGTAGGGACATGGATGCAGCTGGAAACCATCATTCTTAGCAAACTATCACAAGAAGAGAAAACCAAACACCGCATGTTCTCACTCATAGGTGGGAACTGAACAACAAGATCACTTGGACTCGGGAAGGGGAACATCACACATCGGGGCCTATCATGGGGAGGGAGGAGGGGGGAGGGATTGCATTGGGAGTTATACCTGATATAAATGACAGATTGATGGGTGCTGACGAGTTGATGGGTGCAGCACACCAACATGGCACAAGTATACATATGTAACAAACCTGCATGTTATGCACATGTACCCTAGAACTTAAAGTATAATAAAAAAAAAAAAAAAAGATACAAGGCTGGCTAGACACCAACCTCCAAGAGACCTGCATTTTCTTCCAGCTACAGCTCTGGCTCCTGGAGCGGCTATGAGTGAGTGGTGGAAACCTGCCCCTTAGAGAAGCTGCAGCTGGTCAGCATCATGCAAGGGACTGCTGAGATGGTAGCATGCTGGTAATGAAGTGTTATGGAGCCACTCCATCCCTTATTCATCCTTTTTCTCAAACACATAGAGAGCAAGAGTATATAAACTATCTTGTTCATTGTCCCCTTTCACACAGGATTGTTTTGGGGAACATAATACTCACGCCATTTACACATACTTCTTATAACATTTTATGAGCCATGATATTCTACTTAAAAACATAAAAATAAAAATACCCCTATTTCTTCTGACTTCCAATTGTCTCTAAGTAATAACTGTTCCCACTGTATTTATGACACAAATTCACTCATTCTTTCACAGTGCCTATCACAGGGCAGTTAGAATCCCGTGCTACAGCTGTGCAGCCCACACCCCTCTCCTCCTTAGTCATCATGTACACTTAGGATTTGTGTGAATTCCAATCCCCTGACCTTCCTCCCCTTTGCAGCTGCCCTTCTGACCCTGAAATTTGCTTGGGTGTTTTTTCTCCTCCCTTTCTCAACTGGGGATTTCCAAGCCAGCCTAATAGCTTCTTCCAACAATAATAAAGCAAAGAAGAATTTTTAAAAATGTATATCTGTGTCTATAAAACAATATGATGAATTCTATCACAAAAAACAAGCACACCATAGAACATATGACTATCTGTTCCATTGTGCCATCCTTCTTTCTCTTCCTGAACTGGCCTTGTGTTTGTGTCCATAGCACACGAACCAGCTACAGAATTGCAGGTGGAGAATCCAGGTACCTAGGTACCTTTAAAAGTCTATTCAGTGAAAATCGCTGGCTATTGATGTGATGGTTAATTTTATGTGTCAACTTGGCTAGGCCATGGTACCTAGTTTTTCATAAAAGATCAGTCTAAATGTTATGAAGGTATATATTTAAAGGTGAGTAACATTTTATTCAGTGGACTTCAAGTAAAGCAGATTATCCTCCATATAGTGGGTGGGCCTTCTCCAATCAGTAGAAGGCCTTAAGAGCAAAGACCATGATCTCTCAAAGAAAGAATTTTCCTCAAGACTGCAACGTAGAGACCTTGCCTGAGTTTCCAGCCTGATGCCCTGCAGAATTTGGACTCAAGACTGCAATATCAGCTCTTTCCTGAATTTCTAGCCTGCTGGCCTGCCCTACAGATTTCAGATCTCCCAGCCCGACTGCATGAGCTAATTCCTTAAAATAAATAAATCTCTGTGTGTGTATGTGTGCTGTAACTAATATATCCTATTGGTCTGTTTCTCTGGAGAACCCTAACTAACACAACTGTCTACCATATTACTGTATAAAAGACTTATGACTCACCTTTACTACATTTCAGGGAAGTAGAAACACCTGCCATAATCCACATTTTACAGTTTTATGGAAAGTGTGCAGGACTTTTACCAAGCTGAGTTAGGAAGCCAGAGTGCTTCACCCAGCTCCGTAATTAACTGCCCATATACTACCACACAAGAAAATTACTTAACATCTTCAACTTGCTCATATTCTAAACATGAATAATCATATCTACTTCACTAGATATTATTAAAATGAAATAATATATGTAAATCCTGTAATATGATGCCTGCTCAGCACGTACTACTCAATACATTTCCATAGCATTTATTATAAAACAAAAAGATAAAATAAAAACTAGACATCAAGTATTTAGAATTGCAGTGATTATAGCTATATGACCAAAAATATATCATTTTGAGGACTTGAAAAAAAATCTACCTCCCTTCACATCACCTGCATGCTGTCGCCTAAATTTCTAGTAACAGATACATTCTTTTGATTTAAAGCTTTTTATATCTAACCAAACTACCCATGGATGAAAAATATTAAGTAGCACAGTATCAGTTATTTATACTTCAGTATAAATAAGGCCACGAGACCATGTCCTGCAGAAGTGTTTAGATAAAACAAAAGGGAACACTGAGGCTCCTAGAAGTAGATAAGCTGCCTACATCATGATTTTTCCTGGAGCCATTTCTGACAATCACAGAGACAGAGATTCAAGGAGTCAAATGAGTGTGTCCTAACAGAAACAGCCTAGCCCAATTCAGAATACCACTCAAAAGAAATATGGCCTGGAACACTTTAATTGTGACAATCCACCTCTCTGCTTCCCTAGTTTTCTCTCTCTCTCTCTCTCTCTCTCTCTCTCTCTCTCTGTGCGTGTGTGTGTGTGAGAGAGAGAGAGAAAGAGAGAGAGAGAGAGCGCGTCTTGCTCTGTCATCTAGGCTGAAGTGTGGTGGTAAGATCACAGCTCACTGTGTGGTGGTGAGATCCCAGCTCATGGCAGCCCTGACCTTCCAGGCTCAAGCAATCCTCCCACCTCAGCCTCCCAAGCAGCTGGACTACAGGTGTGCCACCACACCTGCCTAATTTTTTTATTTTTTGAAGAGATGGGCAAAGAGTGGCCAGGGGATTGTCTCACTGTGTTGCTCAGGCTGATCTGGAACTCCTGGGCTCAAGCAATCCTCCCGCCTCAGCCTTCCAAAGTGCTGGGATTACAGGCATAAGCCACCATGCTCAGCCCTGCTTCTCTAGTTGAAAGTAAAAGCTCATCATTACTGCTCTGTTGAGTCATAGGGACAGATGGCCTTACCTTCTCACCTGCCTTCCTGATTCTCTAGGTAGAATATAATCTTTGACGTGATCTGATGGGAGTTTGAAAATCTGCTACCAAAAACTGCTACCATAATGTCTGAAATGCTCCCATTAGAGCAATTCTAAGCCACTGGGAGATTTTGAGTTTTATCATCTTCTAAAACACAAGGATAGCTAAATTGAACTGGATTACTAAAACGAAATACATAAAGTACATAGTAGGCATTCAATAAATCAGAGCTATGTGTTTTCTTTGTTTTGTTTTGTTTTATTTTGAGATGGAGTCTCGCTCTGTCCCCCAGGCTGGAGTGCAGTGGTGCGATCTTGGCTCACTGCAAGCTCCACCTCCTGGGTTCACGCCATTCTCCTGTCTCAGCCTCCCGAGTAGCTGGGACTACAGGTGCCTGCCACCACACCCGGCTAATTGTTTTGTATTTTTAGTAGACATGGGGTTTCACTATGTTGGCCAGGCTGGTCTCAAACTCCTGATCACAGATGATCCACCCACCGGGGCCTCCCAAAGTGCTGGGATTATAGGCATGAGCCACCATGCCCAGCCAGAGCTATGTTGTTCTTATTCCAAGTCACATTCACCTCTTGCCTGAACAATTATTGCAAAATATCTTCCAACTGATCTTGCTTGCCTCCTTGTCCTCAACAATATATTCTCCATACAGAAGCTAAATCCAGTCTTCAAAGACCTAAGTCAGAGTACATCGTGCCTGTGCTCAAAACCTTCCTGTGGCTTTCCACTTCACTCAGGATAAAATCCAAAGCCTGTACCAAGACCTATAGGGCCTCCTGATGTGCTGTTAGGTCTCTGCTCAAATGGCACCCTTTTAAAGAAAGTTATTCCCCTAAAAGCCTTATGTAACTTTACCCTCCCCACCTATTTACTCTATGCCCCTTATCCTGCTTCACTTTCCTCCCCCGCCACTTATTACCATCTGACATATTATTTATTTACCTGTTTATCTGCTTGTTGTCTGTCTCCTCCACCAAAAAGTAAGCTCTTTGTTTCACTCATGCTGTGTCCCCAGTTCCTAGCATGGTGACAAACCCATAGCAGATGCTCAGAAAATATTTGTGAAACGTGAAAATGAACAGTACAAGAATTTTGCAGGCCGGGCGCGGTGGCTCAAGCCTGTAATCCCAGCACTTTGGGAGGCCGAGACGGGCGGATCACGAGGTCAGGAGATCGAGACCATCCTGGCTAACACGGTGAAACCCCATCTCTACTAAAAATACAAAAAATTAGCCGGGCGAGGTGGCGGGCGCCTGTAGTCCCAGCTACTCGGGAGGCTGAGGCAGGAGAATGGCGTGAACCCGGGAGGCGGAGCTTGCAGTGAGCTGAGATCTGGCCACTGCACTCCAGCCTGGGCAACAGAGCAAGACTCCGTCTCAAAAAAAAAAAAAAAAGAAGAATTTTGCAAAAGCACCTGTACTAACTAGCACACAGTATGTATGTACTCAGTAAGTACCAATTTCCTGCAATAAATATTAGTTTTTTCTTATTTATCCGCATTTATCTTATTTATCATTTCCTGCAATACTTGCCCTGAAGCTTGTTATAGAACAAGAGATTTAAAGCACAACATAGTCTCACAACCCACAGTTAAACCCTCCTAACCATAAATCAAAAATGGGATTGCTCTCAGCAAGCTAACTAGGGAGATAACAGAGAACTGAGGCTAGACCTGGCCCTGTAGTCTGGCAGAGCTCTTTGCCTCCTGACCCAGCTTCACTACTTATTAGCTATAGGACTTTGGACAAACTACTTAAACTTTCTGAGCTTTGGCTTTCCAATTTATAAAGAACATCTACCTCTTAGGTTGGTGTTAGGATTAAATGACCTAATGCCCATTGCCAAGCACAGAGCCTGACTCATAGGAAGTGCTTAAGAAATGCCCACTACTGTTAATGTTGTTGGTCAGCATCAATAAAAATACTGTTGATACGAAATGCCTGTCTTTATAACTTCATTTCTTTTACATTCTCATTTATGGTTATCTCGGCAGTTACAGGGAGCTGATAAAGTTCCAAAACAGTTTTTAAAGGATTTAAAAATAGGAAATAATCATAGTCATTTGTTTATAAAAAGCAAAGCTTGGCCAGATGCGGTGGCTCATGCCTGTATTCCCAGCACTTTGGAAGGCCAAGTTGGGCAGATCACGAGGTCAGGAGATCGAAACCACCCTGGCCAACATGGTGAAACCCCGTCTCTACTAAAAATACAAAAATTAGGGTACTTTGTGGTGTGGTGGGGCACGCCCGTAGTCCCAGTTACTCAGGAGGCTGAGGCTGAGGCAGGAGAATCACTTGAACTCGGGAGATGGAGGTTGCAGTGAGCCAAGATTGTGTCACTGCACTCCAGCCTGGCGACACAGCGAGACTCCGTCAAAAAAAAAAAAAAAAAAAGCAGGGCTCTCATTTCAGAAAAAACTATTTTTCACTTCCCTAGTATCCTGAAACATCTGCATCTCAGACTTCCTGATTCTTTTGCTTTAATAAACAGACGGGTGTGCCTGGAGTCATGGTGATTACCCATGTTCTAGAAATAAACTTGAGAAAGCTGTGTTGCCTGCTTAATACTCCCATAAGCTCCAAATATTATTATGTAGTTTTTTTAAAAAAACATTAAATGTCTGGGTTTTCTAAGTCAATTTTAAACATGGAGGGGGGTGTCAGTTCATTTTACAAAACATGCAAGTAGAAATAATGTTTTTTAATTTGTAAGTATAAAAAATTTTAAATGCTTAGCTAAACATGGCATATAAACAGGGAAACAATGCAGCATTGAAGAGAGTGTTCTCAACTATGAGGTCTTGCTTCCAATAGTGGCTCTGATAGTTCAGTCACTCAGATCACTGTTCTGGACCTTGTTTCCTCAAAATGACAACTCAGCTTGTGGCTGGACAGAGTAAAAAAAAAACTTCAAGCTGATTCTCATGTGCATTTTATGGCCCAAGTTCGCAGAATCTATGCAGTATGAAAAACTCTGAAACTGAGATTTTATTTTTATTTTTTTTTTTTTGAGACAGGGAATCGCTCTGTCACCAAGGCTGAAGTACAGTGGCACAATCTCAGCCTTAACCTCCCAGGCTCAAACGAGCCTCTCACCTCAGCCTCCCAAGTAGCCGAGACTACAGGCAGGTGCCACCACCATGACCAGTTAATTTTTTTGAGTTTTAGTGGAGACGACGTCTTGTTATGTTGCCCAGTCTAGTCTTGAACTCCTGAGCTCAAGCAACCTACCTGCCTCGGCCTCCCAAAGTGCTGGGATTATAGGCGTGAGCCACCCTCACCCAGCTGAGATTTTTTAAATTTTAGATTTCCCTGGCAAAACTAAGAGAATATCCTCTCTGGAGAAATGTACCTTCAATCCTAGCCTCTAAAAATTACCACAGATAAAGTTCAGTCAAAAATGAGCTCGTGGTGAGACAGGACTAGCCGACTAAGAATCCCTAAGCCTAGCTGGGAAGGTGACCCCATCTACCTTTAAACACAGTGCTTGCAACTTAGCTCACACCCGGCCAATCACGTAGTAAGAGAGCTCACTAAAATGCTAATTAGGCAAACACAGGAGGTAAGGAAACAGTCAATCATCTATTGCCTGAGAGCACAGAGGGAGGGACAGTGATCAGGACATAAACCCAGGCATTCGAGCAGGCAACAGCAACCCCCCTTGGGTCCTCTCCCATTTTATGGGAGCTCTGTTTTCACTCTATTAAATCTTGCAACTGCAAAAAAAAAAAAAAAAAAAAAAAAAAAATGAGCTGGTGGTAAAAAGTCACAAAGCAGCCAGGCACAGTGGCTTACGCCTGTAATCCCAGCACTTTGGGAGACGGAGGTGGGCAGATCACCTAAGGTCAGGTGTTCAAGATCAGCCTGGTCAACATGGTGAAACCCTGTCTCTACTGAAAATACAAAAATTAGCCAGGCGATGGTGGCGGGCACCTGTAATCCCAGCTACTTGGGAGGCTGAAGCAGGAGAATCGCTTGAATACGGGAGGTAGAGGTTACAGTGAGCCGAGATCATGCCATTGCACTCCAGCCTGGGCAACAAGAAAGTCACAAAGTACACAATGAAACAAGGCCCCACTGGTGAAACTATAGAAACAATAGACACAAACCCATAGGCAAAAACTTCAGGTATGTTAATTATCAGATATTACCTATAAAATAAACATATTTTATATATTTAAATAGAGGGACAAGAGTATCAAAAGTAGGAGTTAGGAATAAGAGATTATCAAAAATACCAAGCAATGAAAAATATAATAAAATACAATAATATAAATTAAAATTCAGTGAACAAAGAATATATATATACAAAGAACCCACTCAAATCAGTAAAAAACATACAAACAACCAAACAAGAAAAATGGCAAATGAAATGGACAGGCATTTTGCAGAAGAGGAAACATATATGGCTAATAAACATACAAAAAGATATAAACTATGAAAAAATGTGTGGGGCTCTTCCTCTTCCCCAAGTGGCCTGAGGTAATCTGTGAAAATGGTTCACTATTCACTTGACGCAGACAACCACACAAAATCATGCAAATCAAGAGGTTCAAATCTTCATGTTCACTTTAAGAACACTCATGAAACTGCCCAGGACATCAAGGGTATGCATATATGAAAAGCCATGAAGTATCTGAAAGATGTCACTTTACAGAAACAGTGTGTGCCATTCCAACGTTACAATGCTGGAGTTGGCAGGTGTGCCCAGGCCAAGCAATGGGGCTGGACACAAGGTCGGTGGCCCAGAAAGAGTGCTGAATTTTTGCTGCACATGCTTAAAAATGCAGAGAGTAATGCTGAACTTAAGGGCTTAGAGGGAGATTCTCTGGTCATTGAGCATATCCAAATGAACAAAGCACCTAAGACGTGTCGCTGGACCTACAGAGCTTGTGGTTGGATCAACCCATACATGAGCTCTGCCTGTCACATCGAGATGATCCTTACTGAAAAGGAACAAATTGCTCCTAAACCAGAAGAGGGGGTTGCCTAGAAGAAAAAGATATCCCAGAAGAAACTGAAGAAACAAAAACTTAACAGCACGGGAGTAAATTCAGCATTAAAATAAATACAATTAAAAGTAAAAAAAAAAAAAAAGAAAAAGAAAAGATGTGTGGCATCATTAACAATCAGGGTAAAGCAAATCAAGCCCACAATGAGGTTAACAGATTGCATGTATTCAACTGGAAAAAAAATTAAGTCTAATATTACTATGTGTTGAAAAGAATGTGGCTCCTCATGCTCGCTTAGACATGGCTGAGGAAAGTATAAATTGGCACAGGCATTTTGAAAAAGAGTTTGGCATTATTTCCTAAAGTTGAACTTTTATGTATATCCAGCAATTCTACTAAGAATTGATCCAGTAATTCCACTAAGCATATATATAAGAAAAACTGCACGTGAACAGTAAGAGGCATGTACAAGAAAACTCATAATGGCACTCATACAGTAAAGGCCTGAAAACAAATGTCCACTTACAAGACAGCAAATGAGCAAACTGTGGTATAGTCATACAAAAGTCAAAACAAATAAACTATAGTGAACAATATTATTAGCAATACTATTAGCAATAGCATATTAAGTGAAAAATGTTAGTTTCAAATAATTACACAAAGTATGATAACGTTTTTTATTAAGTTAAAAGTAACTAAAATTTTAAAATTTAAACTTTTTACACTAGGCGCAGTGGCTCATACCTGTAGTCCCAGCTACTCAAGAGGATGAGGTGGGAGGATCACTTTTTTGAGCCCAGGAGTTTGAAGCTGCAGTGAGCTATGATGGCACCACTGCACTCCAGCCTGAGCAACAGAGTGAGACTCCACCTCTAAGAAAACACATAAATAAATTAAAAATTTTAATTTTTTAGGAATAAATAGACTAGCAATAAAACTCTGTGAACAGGGAAACAAGAGAATGATGAAATATGTTTCAGAATGATGGTTATCTTGAGTAAGAAGACTCAGGCCAATGGAAAAAGAGACCATATCATTAGACATAGGTTACTACCAAGATCTTAGCTTTTGTTTTGAGTGGGGGTATATAGGTACTTATCAGATAGATAGAAAGATAGAGTAATGTAAAAATAAATAGGTATGGAAGTATAGAATCTCTTCAATACACTGATTTCCCTTTTTTTTTTTTTTTTTTTTTTTTTTTTTTGATATATACCCAGCAGCAAGAACTACTATATGCTGGATCATGTAGTAGTTCTATTTTTAGTTTTTTGAGGAACCTCCATATTTTGTTTTCCATAATGGCTGTACTAACTTACATTCCTACCAATGAGCATTCTCCTTTCCCTGAATCCCTGCTAGCATTTGTTATTTTCTTTTTGATAATAGACATTTTTACCAGAGTGCGATGATATCCCATTGTAGTTTTAATTTGCATTTCCTTGACAATTAGTGATGTTAAGCATCTTTTCATACACCTGTTGGTCGTTTGTATGTCTTCTTTAGGGAAATATCTATTTAGATCTTTTGCCTATTTTTTAATCAGATTATTTGTTTTTTTGCTCTTGAGTTGTTTGAGTTCCTCACATATTCTGGTTATTAATCACTTGTCAGATGAATAGCTAGCAAATATTTTTTCCCCATTCTGTGGGCTGTCTCTTCTCTTGTTGATTGTTTCCTCTGAAGCTTTTTGGCTTGATGTTATCCCACTTGTCAATTTGGTTTCCTGTGCTTTTGAGGTCTTACTGAAGAAATCTTTGCCCAGACCAATGTACTGAGGCATTTCAATAGCAAGATATGAAATCAACCTAAGTGTCCATCAATGGATGAAATTATAAGGAAATTGTGAGATATATATATACACAAACACACACACACAATGGAATATTATTCAGTCATGAAGAAGAATGAAATTCTGTCATTTACAGCAACATAGATAGAACTGGAAGGCATTATGTTAAGTGAAGTAAGCCAAGCACAAAGAGAAAAATACCGCCTGTTCTCACTCATGTTGGAGTTAAAATAGTGGATCTCATGAAGATAGAGAATTGAAAGATGTTTACCAGAAGCTGGGAAGGTTGGACGGAGAGGGGAGATGAAGAGAGGGTGGTTAATGAGTACAAAAATACACTCAGAAGGAACAAGATCTAGTGTTTGGTAGCAATACAGGATAGCTGTGGTTATACTTTATTGTATAGTTCTAAATAGCTAGAAGAGGTTTGGAATGTCTCCCAGCACAAAGGAATGATAAATGTTTGAGGTGATGAATATCCCAATTGCAATTTGATCATTACACATTATGCTTGTATCAAAATACCACATGTAAGCTAGCCTCAGTGGTGCATAAATATAGTCCTACTACTTGGGAGACTGAGGTGGGATGATCACTAGAATCTAGGAATACAAGGCTGTAGTATACTTTACACCTGTGAATGACCACTGCACTCCAGCCTGGGCAACACAGAGAGACCCTGTCTCTTAAAAAACACAAAACAAAAAAATATATACCCCATAAATATGTACAACTATTAGTATCCATAAAAATTAAAAACAAGGTTGAATCTGATGGGTCACACCTGTAATCCCAGCACTTTGGGAGGCCAGGGTGAGAGGATCACTTGAGCCCAGGAGTTCAAGGCTACAGAGAGCTATGAGTGCACCACTGCACTCCTGCCTGGGCATCAGAGCGAGATCCCATCTCTTAAAAAAAAAATCAATAAATAAAATTGAAAATAAATTTATATAAATTAAATAAATAAATGAAAGTGGCACATGAGCCAATGGGTGTCATGAATTCACCATCTTACTTTCTTTTCATCCCTCTTATCACCACCTAAAACCATTGTCAATCATAACTACATCTGTAGTGCATTTAATAGCTCATAAAACTTTTCAAAAATATTATCTCATTTAATCCCTGCAACAATCTTATGAAATGTGCTTTGCTATCATTCTCATTCTACCTAAGGGAAAAACTATGGCTAAAAGAGATAAGTGACTGTTCCAGTTTAAATCCATTTCTTAAACTACAAATTCTGCATTCTTTCCCACATGAGCCTGAAAAATATCCTTCCTAATCGCTCCACACGCATCTCAAATCATGTGATATTTAAGAGATCTTGAAGATATAATAAAATTAGCACCAAATCACCAAAAGCAGATGCCAAAACTAACACCCTTGAAAGGTGAGATTCCTCAGACTAGTGGATCCCTTTCTCAGCCACCTAAACAAGGTCACATTAAAGGCCTGGTTATCTTTACTAATATCATCTTCAATCGCACACAAACACATAACCTTCTGAACAACTCCTGACTGAGCTTCTATTTGGAACCTAAGCCAGATACGTTTTTTGTTTTTTTTGTTTGTTTGTTTGTTTTCTGTTGCCCAGGCTGAAGTGCAGTGGAGCGATCTTGGCTCACTGCAAGCTCCGCCTCCTGGGTTCACCCCTTTCTCCTGCCTCAGCCTCCCTAGTACCTGGTACTACAGGTGCCCGCCACCACGCCCGGCTAATTTTTTTTGTATTTTTAGTAGAGATGGGGTTTCACCATGTTAGCCAGGATGGTCTCTATCTCCTGACCTCGTGATCTGCCAGCCTCAGCCTCCCAAAGTGCTGGGATTACAGGCGTGAGCCACCGCGCCCGGCCTGCCAGAGATGTTTCAAGGCCCACTCACAGGGCCCTGAGCCACTGTTTTACAGATCCCATCACATGAGACATATACTCAGACACATTCAATACATTTTCCATTAAATGCTTGAAAGGGCTTTTATTATTCGAAAAATATATTTTGTTAAAAGTTATTTTTGTGTAATTTTAAATTTCACTTATGCACCATTATACAAAAGGTGAATTGCAACTAGGCAGTTGAAATTATGACTAGTATTTAATTAAAGATTGTTTTTAAAGTTAAGTTCCAAGCTTCTTATTTTGGAATCAATAATATATATTTAGGTCCCAGTGATCTCAAAAAGCCTTTGAAGAACTCATGGACCCTAAGGACAGACCAGAGTGTCTAATGGACACACCATCGGGCCAGGAGCAAGGCTACAGACTATTGGTTTCAATGGCAGAGGGCTGTCTGGGGCTACCCCCGGCTTCATCCCTAGAGCTGCTGGAATCTTAGCACAGGTGAACTTACCCACCACACCACTTCTCCCTACCATACTTGTATACTACCCCAAATTCAAGCCCCATGGGCAACTCTTTTCTCAAAAACTATCATCCTTTTGCTACTGTGTAGCTGATCCACTGCCGCCCTCCTAGTCAACTCTTTTCTAGGTGCCCTTTGAAACCGTCATTTAATTGTCAGGAAGCTCTAACTCCTCACAAAAGTGCCATCTCCAATGCTTGTCTTACCTTAATCATTCCACGTGTATTTGTTAAGTGCCTGCTCTCTACACCTTTGCATCTCTCCAGCAGAGGCTTCTGCTTCTCCTGCATGTCTCATCGAAATCTCAGAAGGAACCATCATCCAACGCCACTCTCTTCCTTTCCCTGAATTGTCACTGTCTGACCTCCGGCCACACCCCCTCATTTGCTGAGGACTTTGGAACCTGACTCATTGCTTCTTCTCCACTTTGAGTGTAGTCATCTGGGAAGATTTCCACATTCATGTGGATGGGCCAGCCAACACCTCAGCCACAAAAGTTCCTAGCTTCCTGAGCTCAAATAATCTTTATCTTCTCTCCTCTTCTCCCAGCATGCCATGGCCCCATTCTGGATGATGACATCACCTGGTACTGAACCAACTCTGAGACCTCTCATTGTAATCCAACAATGTGACCTACAATTTCTGGCTCTCCAGCTCTCTCACAACTCTTCAAGCTAATCCAGACCTCTAATGTTCTGTTCCTGGTCAGACCCATGATTGCCGTTAAGATTTCCTGTTCTTCCTCATCAAGTCTCATGATGCATCATTTCAAGCATTCTCTCGACATCAATATCCCAGCCACCTCCTCTAGAGCTATCAATTCCACCCTCTATCTTGGATCAGTTGAAACATTCACCTTAACTCCCAATTCTAAATGGCTGAAACGTGCTTTGAAAACACTACTCAATGAAGCAGCTTAATCCCTCGACAGATGTCAACGATCTAACATCAGCTGGGTTCTCAGCACTGTTTTTCTTTAACAACTTCTAGCTATCCCCAAATGTATCCATTTCTACTCTTACTCTCACCTGCATTCTGTCCAGGCCCAGGAAAGGCCCCCTTTCTTCTCCCTAAAATATCTCAAATGTCTCCCATCTTATGAAAGATCTTTCTGAATCCTATATCCTCCCTAGCTTATTGCCTTAATTCCTCGTCTAAGGCAAACTCCTTTAAAGGGTAATTTATAAAGGCTCTTTCCACGTCTTTATCTCCTAGTCATTTTTTCCCTATTCATTTTTAAATTGACTTGTATTTGTATCAAAGTAAAACATGCCTGTAAGTTAAAAGCAAATAATGCTAAAAAACATTTGGCCTAAAAGGCTCTTACCTAGATACCCGGCTCTGATCAAATGTCACCTTATCAAAGAATGTTCCCTGACTGTGCAATGTAAACCCATCATCCCACCCCAACACTATCTTCCCCTTTACCTGAAGCATTTTTCTTCATACCATTTACCATCTCTTAGCATAATGTAAATGTAGTTATTTGGCTGGGCGCAGTGGCTCACGCCTGTAATCCCAGCACCTTGTGGGGGCCGAGGTGGGCAGATCACTTGAGGTCATGAGTTTAAGACAAGCCTGACCAACACGGTGAGACCCCGTCTCTACTAAAAAATACAAAAAATTAGTTGAGCATGGTGGCAGGCACCTGTAATCCCAGCTACTTGGGAGGCTGAGGCAGGAGAATCACTTGAACCCGGGAGGCAGAGGTTGCAATGAACAAAGACTGTGCCGCTGCACTCTAGCCTGAGTGACAGAGCGAGACTCCATCTCAAAATAAATAAATAAATAAATTTAGTTATTTGTTTTTATTTTTATGGGATCCGTGGCACAGAGCAAACACTTAATAAATATATGTGGAATTAATAAAAATCTATTCTAATTATAACAGGATATCAAATTAGAACTTTTTAAGTTAGTTTCAACTGATATCCCATAGGCTGGGAACAATGCAATAAATGCCACTATCTCCCAATCCTAAAGGAAAGTGTTGGAACAGTACAACTCAAAGTATGCCCATGAACAAATGCCAGTCTGATAACTGTTTTTATTGGTTTGCTATAAGATAAATACAGAAATTGGAAGTATTTAGAGACTTTTAGAATAATTTGACGTTGCTTTGGAACTACAACTGGTCAATAGACTTGTCTTCTTGAACAGACTATTTCAGGTGCTGTTGAACTCACATAATACGTCACCAGTGTGATGTAAACTGAAGACCAGTCATGCAATAAAGGGCCAGGTACAGACCTGTAATGAATTGGAAGTTAAAAAAAAAAAATCTTTCCCACAAATGTACAAAATGCCCTATGCTAAACCATCTGTGATAACCATGTTAAGTTAGTGTGACACAGATTAAAGTAACATGAGCCCATCACCACTCTAACAGAGGTAGACAAAGCCAGAAACCAAGAGGAGAGATCGCTTTGGAGAAAGCTATTGATGCCTTGAGCATTTCCTCCTAGAAGAGAGGTTGGTGTGCATATCCTATGCCTTAAACCAAGGGAGAGGGCTTCAAGGAGACACCTTGAAGGGCAAAACATGTCTCCCCTGGAGTTTAAGGAACATGTGACTAGAATATGACTCTCACCAAAAGACTCTAAAGGTGAATACTGTTGCCAGAATAAAAGATCTGCTTGGCATTGAGCTGCCCCTCCATGGCACATGATTTTGGGAGGTCTGTCATGGACCCAAAGACAGAGGGAGCTAGTTTAAGCTCCTATTCAAAGGGATCCTATCCAAGAGGACTTTGTGAATGGAAGGAGAGACCAAATAGAAGGGGTGAACCATCAGAAGTTCAGAAGACCAAGGCAGGAATACACAAGCAAAGAAAAGACTCTTCCCAGACGAAAGGAACTACAACACATTCAGAGGACACCAACTGCCAGGTCATAACTATAAGGGCTGTGCAAAACTAGGCCCTCGTCCCCTAATCCCCTTTCTTCTTGGCCAATCCTAGAGCAGTCAGAAGCAACAACAGGAGGGTATAGGAGAAAATGAGGAGAGAAGAGAGGAAAAAAACAACCATGTTCTTTGCCACTGCAGCCTGAATCTCTGTCAAGCTGAGAGAAGGGAAAAAATATTAACGTTGAATATGAAGTTGTAATAATTCATGAGGCCAGACTGGAGTTATATTATTATTAGACGGAGCTAAAATCTTTAATGCTTGACAGTGACCCAAGGACTTTCCATTATCACCAGTAAAGCTGAATCACCAGTAAAGCTGTGGCACCTGCCTTGAGTTTTTCCTTAGGAGTAGAGAGTGAGTTAAATGGTGATTGGTGAGGAAGAATAAATTTAATTTCTCTTTGCACTCGAATTAATAAATAGATTATACACAAAAATTGTGGTCCCCTGGCTCCTCTTCCCACCTTCTCAGACACAACCACTTTCAACTTTCTATATATCTTACCGCATTTATCTTAATAATGCATATAGTGGTATGTCTAGGTTTATTAATTATAGTCATCATCTATTCAGTCCCTATTAAGATAGATAAAGATTATGCCTTTCTTACAGAATTTTTGCATAAATCCATATTCAGTGATATTATGGTTAATTGCATCTTAATATTATTCACTCTTGAATTAAGTAGTGTATCATGGTTAAATTTTCTTGCTTACTCAAATCTATAAATAGATTAATCCACAAAATAACACTATAAAGTTATGACCCCCATTCTAAAGTGGAGGAACCTGAGCCACAGAGAAACTAAATAACTCACTTGCCTAAAGGCACTGAGCTGGTAAGTGCTGAAACCAAAATTTAAACTCACATTAGGCTGTATAGCTCCAGAATTCACACTCTGAGCCCCTCCATGATAGTGCTTACGTTTGCTAACAGGTTTAAGTCGTAGCTCAAGCAAAATTAAACTGGGTCTAGCCCATTACTAAAGTAGGTGCTATTGTAGCATATGATAATGACATTTTTAAAATTTCTATTCCCACAATGAATAGATAACTTTCAAAAGAGTATCCAGAAAGGTACTTTGGATATGTAACATACAACCCAACTTGTTAATTCATCACAATAACTGAACGTATGATTTTCCTTTTATCCATTCTTTACTCCGACTTCTCACCTTACAATTTTCTCTTAGCAAAAGTTAAGCAATAACTCTTCAGAAAAATAAAATAGTCTAGAGATTCATTATTAAAAATGTATCAAAATCTTACAATTCCCTGGGGCTAAGGTTTAGAACACAAAGCACAGTCTCTTTCCTCTAAAATGACATAATTCTTATAAATACTAAGGTCAGAATAAGAGATAGAACTACAATGAAGAAATTACTTTGGAGGAACCATTTTAATATGTTTCTAAGAAAGCAGTATATTAGGCCAGGTGCAGTGGTTCATGGCTGTAATCCCAGGACTTTGGGAAGCCAAGGCGGGCAGATCGCTTGAGGTCAGGAGTTCGAGACCAGCCTGGCTAACTTGGTAAAACCCTGTCTCTACTAAAAGTACAAAAATTAGCCAGCCATGGTGACACACACCTGTAATCCCAGCTACTTGGGAGCCTGAGGCAGGAGGTGGAGGTTGCAGTGAGCCAAGATCGCACCACTGCACTCTAGCCTGGATGACAGAGTGAGATTCTGTCTCAAAAAAAAAAAAAGAAGAAGAAGAAAAGAAAGCAGTACTGTTCTGTTTTTCAACTTATCTGGTCCCATAATTAGTGAAAGAGATGTTTTAAAATATCAATTAATGAAACACTTAGTATAGTCCCTAGTAATATAAAATACTGTCTTTCTCAAAGTTATATATACCTAAAGAAATAAGGCCGGGCACGGTGGCTCACGTCCGTAATCCCAGCACTTTGGGAGGCCAATGGGGGCAGATCACAAGGTCAGGATTTCAAGACCAACCTGACCAACATAGTAAAACCGCATCTCTACTAAAAATACAAAAATTAGCCGGGTGTGGTGGCACGCACCTGTAGTCCCAGCTACTTGGGAGGCTGAGGCAAGAGAATCACTTGAACTCGGGAGACAGAGGTTGCAGTGAGCCAAGACCACGCCATTACACTCCAGCCTGGGTGATGGAGTGAGACTCCGTCTCAAAAAAAAGCAACAACAACAACAAAGAAATAAAAGAACAAGTGAAAATTAGAATATAAAGCAAGTAACTGATAAAAGAATCAGACAATGCCTGACATCCAGTTGACTGATCTTCCCACCCCATTTCCCATCTTCAAACTCAAAAGTTTATTTTTATGTTTTTAAGAAACCCAAGTTTTAAAGAGCAAGCCAGAGGCCACAGAATTCTAAAATTCTCCAACCGTATTCAGCCTTTTACTCCTAGAAACAGGAAATAGTACAACTCAAAAGATCAACAATCTAAAAATTTAATCCAAGTGGTTTCTCTTTACTGGTAAAAAAAATCATAATTTCTGTAATTTGCCATCAGTGGAAGAATTCAAGCCTAACTCGTTCGCCTTTTATTAAATGGGTGGCTAATATTTAGTTTCACAGAGACCAAAAAAAGCACCAAATAAAGGGAGGGGGTAGCACGTGCAAAAGAAACTTGGCTAACGATTTTTCAGACGCTTCTTGGTTAAAACTGCAAGAGCTGAATGAACACAGAAATCCACTTTAAAGTATATGTTCAGGTTGAATGTGTAATTTTTGCCCTTCTGAACTCCTGGGACAAAGGTTTATGCTCAATAATGTTTAACCTTCTTGAAATGCAGAAGGAGAAAAGGCTCAAAGCAATATGTCAGAAGTGATTATCATAGTTCAAGGGAAATGGTTATTCTGATGGCCAAGAAAAATGGACTGATTTTCAACATGAATGCTAGCTACTTAAAAATAACTATTTTTCTGTGGCTGCAAATTATGAACATTAGCAGCACGAAAGCACATGTCCTGTAAGGACCCCATTGCTTCTGAAAGATATCCACATCCAGCTATCCAGTTTTGGAGAAAGTAAATGGGGTATTTTTATTGTGTTTGGCAAAGTAGCTAAAAATTACACTCCATTCTCAATTAACAATGCCTACTTCTAATAGGACTAATATATAAATAAAATTCACAGATAATTCTAAAGCATCCTAACTTAGGATAGTTTCAAACCTTCTTAATTAAGCTATGAACAGTTAGAAATGTATAAATCACTGGCTTGCCTCCCTATTTAGTAACAGAAAATTAAAAGTATGAGCAACAAAATGAAAGCAAATAATCCACCACTGGAAAGGTATCTCCTGAGCAGAGTCACATAATGGCATGTGATGTCAATATTAAAGATTAACTCAAATCGATTAAGCAACTCATTATCTTGCATTTTAGCCATCATCAAAATTTCATGAGCTCTGTGAAAAGATATATGTGTAATTTGCTGGAATAAAGTAATACTAAAATGAAACAATTCTACTTACTAAGAAAAAATTGTTAGAACAGCTATCATTTGAATTTCAGCAAGACGAAGTCAAGCAATGTGATAGCATGTTGCTTTGTTGTTGTTATTGTTGTTTGTTTGTTTGTTTGTTTCCGAGATGCAGCCTTCCTCTGTCACTAAGGCTGGAGTGAGGTGGCGCGATCTTGGCTCACTGCAACCTCTGCCTCCCAGGTTCAAGCTGATTCTCCTGCCTCAGCCTCCCGAGTAACTGGTATTACAGGCGCATGCCACCACACCCAGCTGATTTTTATATTTTTAGTAGAGATGGGGTTTCACCATGTTGGCCAGGCTGGTCTCAAACTCCTGACCTCAGGTGATCCACCCACCTCAGCCTCCCAAAGTGCTGGGATTATAGGTGTGAGCCACCACACCCAGCCCATGTTGTCTTTAAGGTCAGTTTTATTTTGATGATGATTCTAGTCTCAGACCAATAAATCAGCAAAGAACAAAAACAGCAGTCTTGGGGGGAAAAAATCAGTTGTAGATTTTAAAACAGAAGAATATGCCTATATAATTCCTTGTCCATTTTATATTATTTGTTTAAGTTTTAAATAATAAGCACAGTTTATACACCATTCACTAATATGGTTTGCCAAATGTTCTAAGTAAAAAGTCAACAAATAAGCCAACAGTTCTTTGTTAAAAGAAAAAAAGAAGTAAAAAGAAATCAGAAGATGGTCATAGGAACAATACTTCCACCTTCTGCCTTTCTAAACACAATATCTAAAATCTCAAAATGTTATTACCAAAAATTTAGGCTTACTCTATGGAAAATCAAAATGTTGATGATGCAAACTTCAAGTAAAGGTTTGTTTCTTTTATCTAACATCTTAAACCTTTCATTATGGAAAATCTTATGCTTATACAACAAAGGAAAAGTATAGAGAACTGCCATTTACACACCCAGCTTTAACAATCACTATCTCCTGGTCTGTGCTATTTCAACTATACCCCTATCCACATTTTCTGCCCTACCCCACCAGATGATTTTAAAGCCAATCTGAGGGATTTTACTTCATTATTAAATATTTTAGTATGCATCTCTAAAATATAACGATTATTTTAAATCAAAATACCACTATCAATCTAAAGTATTTTTATAAGTGTCTTGATATCATTAAATATCCAAGCCTGGGCAACAAAGCAAGACCGTGTTTCTTCAAAAAAACTTAAAAATTAACCAGGCATGGTGGCACACATCTGTAGTCCCACCTTCTCAGGAGACTGAGGCAGGAGGATTACCTGAGTTCAGGAGGTTGACGATGCAGTGAGTCGCGACTTTGCCACTGCACTGGAGCCTGGGTGATAGAGTGAGAACTTGTCTCAAAAAAAAAAAAAAAAATTCATTGTTCATATTTCCCCCACTTTCCCCTTTTTTTATATTCGGTTTATTCACCCAAATAAGGCATACATGTTACATTTGGTTGGTAGGTCTTTTAAGTCTCTTTTCGTGTATAGACTATCACTCCCACATTTTTTCTTATAATCTGTCAAAAACACTGGGGGTATTTGTTCTAGAGTTTCCCACACTGCAACTTTGCTAAATCCTAAATGTATCTTCACTATCTTCACCTTATCATTTAATATATTCCTCTGTCACCTGTATTTTATGTAAATCTATAATTAGAACTAGCAGTTTGATCTGATTTACGTTCAATTTTTTAGCAAGAATACTTTAAGTATTTTTGTATACTTTCATCAGGAGACACATATGTATGGTTGTCTCTCGTGTATTAGCAGTCATCGATGTGTCTAGGTTCGTTATTTTATCAGGGCTTGCAAGATGGTGAAATTGTAATTTCATCATTCCTTCTTCCTTCAACAACGATTTGATTACCATGTATAATAATCTTTAAAGCAAAGACAGGAAAATGCTTGCTTCTTTCCCTTTACCACTTTTTAGAAAAAAAAGAGTTAGTTCCCTAGCATTCTCCAAAAGTCACCAATAAGATGGTTTTAAACAATATCATAGATTCATAGATTTTGAATATATGGATGTATTTCAATCTGCCATGATCATTATTCTTATTGATTGAGCAGTAGGAGCCTCTCCCAGTTTACTCCTGGTCCTGACATGATCCCAGTAGTCTTTGATGCCTCCTTACTTTCTGGTTTGACCAGATGTGCCAAGCTCATTCTATATTTTCTGTTTCAGATCTGGAATCAGCCATTTCTCCAACAAGTTTGTGACTGATGGTTTCCACGGGTGTCCTGCCTGCATCCCTTCCACCTGGCCAATGGACTCACATACAGGCTACTGTGAGCGTTGGGTGCTAATGGCTCATAGCCACCCTCTCCTTCAGGGACTCCCCTAGCCTAAAGCTTCCTCACACCCCCAGCCCTAGCAGCCCATAACCAGTGACTGACGGAGGTGAGGGACAAAAGGCTTGCTTCAAGTTGAGACCAAGTCTAAAGTACAATTCATGTGCCAGAGTTCAATATTCAGAAGTGGAATTGTTGGCTCATATGATAATGCTATTTTTTAATTTTTGAAGACCTACCATACTGTTTTCTATAGCAGTTGAACCATTTTACATTCCTACCAAGAGTGCACAAGGGTGTGTAAACTTAATTTTAACACCATATTAGCTTAGGTATCTGCTTTGGTTTGAATGTTACATCCCACCCAAAATTCATGTGTTGAAATTTAATCCCCAATGTGACAGTATTAAGAGGAGGGGCTTTTTGGAAGTGATTAAGTCATGGGGGTTCACCATCATGAATGGGTTAATGCCACTACAGAAAAAAAGGCTTCAAAGAGCTCCTTGCTCTCTCTTGCTGTATTTGCCTTCTGCCTTCCACCAGGTGAGGATGCAGAAACAAGGTGTCATCAGTGAGGAACGACACTTCACCAAATACCAAACCTGCCGATGCCTTGGTCTTGAACTTTCTAGGTTCCAGAACAGTGAGAAAATAAATTTCTATTATGTATAAATTACCCAGTCTCAGGTATTCTGTTATAGCAACACAGATGGACTAAAATAGTATCTGATCCTCATCAATCTTAGTAATACTGAGCTGCACATAAGAAGGGTCAATGTAGAGTAGCCAGTGGTATTCCCCAGCATCAGAGTTGATTATCTACTTTACTAATTGATAATTGAATAGGATGTGTGGAGGCTGCAGCATGGGCTTGATAGTATTAGACCAAAGTGGACTTGCCAATGCATTGGTACCCTATGGTGGCCAACACACATAATGCAGGCTGTCAGCAGACTCTCAAAGATGTAAAGCTACTCCCTGGGAATGAGTCACACTGGGATGATGAATAATCCCTCCAGTCAAATGGAATCTACATTATTCTCCCTGGAAGTTCTCACCCAATTCTCTAAGCATTGTCAGAGATAGAGACTAAATAAACATAGGATAAACACAAGAGACAACAGACTGCAAGGATGAGAGATGTCTGCTTCTATCTGACCTTATGAACTTAGGCCAATCACTTACTGAGATTTAGTTTTGTCAAACTAGATCAATAATATATGCCATACCCAACACACAGAGTGTCTGTTCAGATTAAATGAGATCATGAATATGAGCATTCTTTGAAAGTATGAAGTGCTATTTAACTACAAAGTACTACTCCAAAGCTATAATTTTCCTGAAACATTACTGTCATTTCCAGAACTGAATTCTCCTCTCCCAAAGCACAAACTAAGTTTTGTTCAATTTCCATAGATTGATTTTTTTTCGAACCACACTCATCATTTCACAACTAAAATAATAAAGAGAGAGAGAGAGACAATATTGAGAGAAATCAGACCCTTATCACTTACTTGGAAGTGGTTTAGAAGAGTAAAACAAAGGTGACGTTTGGAAAAATTAAGAATTAGTCTTAGGAAAAAGGGTTCAGAGAGATAGAACCATGAGCCTAGAAAAGAAACAATTTATTGATTTTCAAGTACAATTAACTTGCTGCTAATTAGAACTACTTAATGGTAGGAGATCGTATCACTAAAAGTACTGAAGCAGAGAGGAATCTAGCATTATGAAAACTGTTAAGTCAAATAAGCTCTAAGATTCCCTCAAGCTTTAACATTCTTTGATTCACAAAGACTGATAGTGACACGGTAGCAGGTGGCTATGCTTCATCCTCTCCAGAATAAGAAATGGTCTTAAATTGTAAGCCATGGGATTTAGGGCAAAAATCAAGGAGTTGTTTCAGGCAGAGACGGCTGTTAAATTCCAAACAGAATTCTGAGGTAAGCTATGGCTGTGTCCTTTAAAATAAAGGAAGCTATACCCATCTTACCAGAACAATTTAAGGATTACTCTGGTTAGAGGTGAAATAATAAACTAGACCATCTTTGAAGGGGCTTTCTTTTCAGTCCTTTGATCTATAGTTGTCCATGAAAATTTTCAAAGTATAAGTGACTATCCATATGTTTTCTTTAAGTTTCCTTGGTTTGGAGCTTAAAGAATTTTTTTTAAGACAACAAGTTGTCATCACATAAAAGAAAGACATAAAAAGAATGGCAAGAGGTCTTGCTTCAGTCAAAATACTGACCTCAAAAAAGAATCATGAGTTATAAAGACATGCTTATTTTTCTCTAAGCAGAACACATGAATCCCTTTACCAAGTTAATCTTGGTTTCATGAGTTGTTTATAGAGACTAAACTGTTCATTCAATACAGTCTACCTACCTTGCACATTCCTGTGCACCTGTGCATTAATTATTCCTATACCTTACTATAATTTATTATAGCAAGACTACAATAAATGAAATATTTTTTTTTTTTTTTGAGATGGACTCTCACTCTGTCACCAGGCTTGAGTGCAGCAGCGCAATCTCGGCTCACTGCAACCTCTGCCTCCCAGGTTCAAGCGATTCTCCTGCCTCAGCCTCCCAAGTAGGTAGCACAGGCACGTGCCACCACACCCAGCTAATATTTGTATTTTTAGTAGAGACAGGTTTCACCATGTTGGCTGGGATGGTCTCGATCTCTTGACCTCATGATCCACCCACCTTGGCCTCCCAATGTGCTGGGATTACAGAAGGGAACCACTGTGCCTGGCCATAAATGAAATCTTTCATGAAATTCTATTAATTATGAACCAAAAAGGGAAGTATAGCAATGTGTAGCAAAGACTCAGTACATTGAATGGGTGTCATTCAAAAAAATTCTTTTCAGATAATTAGCAAAAGAAATTTGACTTTATTAATCAATTCATTCTCTAGAATTCCAAAGGGGAAAAGGAAACAAATGTTTCCTCTAAGAGCTTTGGATTTGCTAGTTAATTAGCCAAAGTAAGGTATGAGTTCTACAGTTATGCCTTCCACAGAAGGGGAAATGTCCCGAGGTTATGCAAATAAAGCTGCCTGGTCCTACATATTTGAAAAGGAAAGGGAAAAGGAAGACCATTTTAATAATCTAAGCAGGAAAGGAACACAGAAACACCCTGCTATATTTGCAGTGAGATCAAGGATATATGCTTAAGTCTTTCCTATACTGCAAAAAGTTCCCAACTACAAAGATGACAAAATCTGGTTAATATTATCACAAATTAAAGCTATATAATGTTGTAAAATATACTGCAGCCTTACAAAAACCTAAGCTGTAATCAGAAAAACAGAAAATTTCCCCAAGACTGAAAAATAGAAACCCACAAGAGAAGGAAAAGAAGGGTGAGGTCAAGGAAGTGGTGGTTTAGTGGGGGAGAGTTCAGGGAAGGGAAAACCTAATGAGTACGTCTGGAACTTCATTTCCTGCTATTTTCTCTAGTCTCTACCTGAGTGGCCTTTTCTTGGCCTAAAATGAATACCCTTAAATGAAAGTCAAGAGCTACCTGGACCCATCTCTGCTAAAGGCATTTATATTTCTGAGAGAAGAGTTGGAAGCTATAAGCGATCCTCAGTCCTCTTCCCAGACTCTCATCACTGGCAGACTCCAAGGCTCAGATATCAATTGTCTTCTCTTCTCTATCAAATTCATTTTCTGAATCATCCCACCTAGTCTTATAGATTTAATAACATTTATGTACAAATAATTCCCACATCTTCCATGAAATCCAGACACAAGAATATCTAATAGATATTTCAAACTTCACATATCCAAATCAGAAATGTTTATTTCCAATCCTCAATCCAAACCTGCTTCTTCCTTTGTGCTTACCATTTCAGAAAAGAGGATCACCCAATCACCTGTGTTAGGCCCATATGTCCTCCAACTCCTCAGTGAAAACTGTCAGGCTCAAAAATACCATTGCTTGATGGTAGTGGGAGCCCAAAAGTAAGAAAACAGATGCTCACAGGCCAAGATTTTGCCAGCATGGAGAACAAGCTGCAGCTTGGGCTATAACCTGGGAACACTAGCAATTTTTAATTAGACTTTTTCAGCTCAGTGAGAAAGTCTCAGAAATTCTAAGTCACCAGGAAATGCAGGCAATGCTGTTGCAGTGTGCCAAAAACTGGAATCAGTGAAATGTAACAGGAATAGAGTCATTATGTTTGATTATTTCCTAATGCTCTAAAACTGTTATTTCCCCATACCCACCCCCAATCTCGAACACATAAATACTTCTTGGGCCTGAAAGTTGTACATTAACAGGTTCATGTGAGCAGGCAGTAGGGCCTTGCTACCTCCTAGGTGCTCTGCCACAGAAAGAGGGGGCCAATAAAATGATGGCAAAAACGATGTCTGAGGTTTACCAATGGTTTTCAATACCATTTTTAAGATACATTCTAATTGATGTAACAGTTTAAAAACACAAAGATTTCATCTATATCTACCATCTACACAGTTAGAAGAATGAGACTCAAAGTAATTAAAATACTTCAGGAAGGCTGACAAGGATAAACGTCTAGCACTAGAATTGTGATCATGGGGAATTCTCCATTCCTTATTCAAAAACTGCTCAAGCCAAGAGTGCCTAGGTTTAAATGTTAACTCCATTATCTACCAGCTGTACGACCTTGACACGTTTCCTCCCTGGAAAGTGAGCGCCAACCCCAGAGAACTGCTGAGAAGATAAAATGAGAGAAAAATGGAGAATAGTGCAGAGAACAATGCCCGTGTATTGCCAATGAAGTAAACACGCAGTAATGCAAGAGTTCTTGTTATGATGATGATGATGTTTAAAAATCCTGGGTTTCAGAAACAAAATAAAATGTTTTGTAATGTGAAAACACTAAGGAATAAATGGAAATCTGGATCTAATTATCTTTTCTGTTTCAAAGTGATAAAAAAAAATTCCTAGGCATCCTAGTGACACATCTTAATATACATTATAAATCCAAATACATATGTACTGAGAGGAAATCAGGATAAAGTTTTAGTTTATTCACTTTCAGAAACATCTCAAACAAGGAGTAAAATAAAAAATCTAGATATTATTAAGTTTTTATTAGTGATCCCCATTACAAATTCTTACAGGTATATTTGCGTATAGCTTACAAATTCAGAATAAGTAAATAGGTTAAAACAGCTAAGGATGCTAAACTATTTACATTTCAAGTAACACTTCAAGAGGATGATCTGACTGAAAGTAGCTAAAACTGCACAGTCACGCTTTCTGACTCATCTCCTTTGCAGTTACTTATGTTTTCAGTCTTTCTCACTCATGGGCATATTTCTTATTTAGATTGCCACTAGAAATGCCTGGAGTGCTTCATATGAAGTCATTCAAGTAATCCTGAATCACCATAACTGATTTATTTTTACTCCATCTCCAAGCTATAATCAGAGTTGCTTTCATGGCAGCACGTTGTAACACTGATTTTCTCCAAATGTGTAAGTTTAGAAAAGACACAGGTTTTGGACGCATGTTGAATAGGGTGGCTCTAGCAGGCACTACTGGCTGCACCTAACCAAATCCAGAAGAGGACACAAAGCCTCAGTTCAAGTTCATGCATGGCATTAAAAGCAGGGAAATGTCAGCAGAGGCCATAAGGTTCTAGAAGCCTGCATAGGAATCGTGTGAGACAAGGAGCCAACAGCCTTCTCACTACCAACTCTGACAACGTCCAGTCTCTCAGACAACTGACAGGAGATGCAGTAAGATGCCCTGAAGAACTCTCCCAGCTGGATGTGGTGACTCATGCCTGTAATCCCAGCACTTTGGGAGGCCAAGGTGTTCTCTTGAGCCCAGGAGTTCAAGAACACCAAGGGCCACACAGACAGACTCCATCTCTACAAAAAAAGTTAGAATTAGCCAGGCATGCTGGCACATGCCTGTAGTCCAAGCTACTCAGCAGGCTTAGATGAGAAGGTTGAGCTCAAGAGGTTGAGGCTGCAGTGAGCCGTAATTGTGCAACTGCACTCCAGCCTAGGCGACAGAGCAAAACTCTGTCTCAAAAAAAAAAAAAAAACACGCTCCTTGGTGGAGCTTGTAGTGAGCCGAGATTGCGCCACTGCACTCCAGCTTGGGCAAGAGTGAGATTCCGTTAAAAAAAAAAAAAAAAAGAGGCCGGGAGCGGTGGCTCAAGCCTGTAATCCCAGCACTTTGGGAGGCCGAGACGGGCGGATCACGAGGTCAGGAGATCGAGACCATCCTGGCTAATACGGTGAAACCCCGTCTCCACTAAAAAATACAAAAAACTAGCCGGGCGAGGTGGCGGGCGCCTGTAGTCCCAGCTACTCAGGAGGCTGAGGCAGGAGAATGGCGTGAACCCGGGAGGCGGAGCTTGCAGTGAGCTGAGATCTGGCCACTGC
The DNA here is from genome assembly GCF_007565055.1 of Rhinopithecus roxellana. NCBI lineage: Eukaryota > Metazoa > Chordata > Mammalia > Primates > Cercopithecidae > Rhinopithecus > Rhinopithecus roxellana. Next base: position 47,232,481 of record NC_044552.1, on the reverse strand, counting down.
ACTCCAGCCTGGGAGACAGAGCGAGACTCCGTCTCAAAACAAAACAAAACAAAACAAAACTCTCCTCAAAATGGTTTTTTGCCCAATCAGCTGAGTAGTCTCCACTGCCATTTGCTGCCCTCTCATCTCCCTCTCTTCCAACAGATCCTTCAGGAAAGAGGGTGAGGCCATCCTCTGATTCCCTAACAGCAGTCATCAGCAGATGTCAGCAGAAGGCCATGGGTTAGGCCCAAATTCAGGCCCTAATCACCTCACTGCTAGGCTGCTGCAGCTACCAAACTGTCCTGCTCTCCTGACGCACCCTGCACATGTTTAATCTTTCTAAAATCATGCTATGATCACACTACTCACCTATTACAGCGTCTTCAGAAGCACAGAAAAGAAAGCTTAAACCAGTGGTTGTCTGAAATGTATGTTGGCCCCTATCTATTTTTTCCAACTTTATCTTGTATTTCTCTCATATAAATCCCCACATCCGGTCAGTTCTCAGCACTTTTGTTTACTCCACTTCCCAGCCCCAGCATCTGCTGCCCAGCCAATTCCTACCTTTTTTTTTTTTTTTCCGGACAGTATCTTGCTCTGTCACTGAAGCTGCAGTACAGCAGCATGATCGTGGCTTACTGCAGCCTGGAACTCCGGGCTCAAGCAATTCTCTCACCTCAGCCTCTCAAGTAGCTGGGACTACAGGCGTGCACCACCATGCCTGGCTAATTTGTTTTTAATTTTTAGTAGAGATAGGGTCTTCCTGTGTTGCCCAGGCTGGTCTCAAACTCTTGAGCTCAAGTGATCCTCCCACCTCCGCCTCCCAAAGTACTGGGATTACAGGCGTGAGCCACCACACGCACAGCACTGTACATATTTTAAAGCCCAACTCAATCCCAACTCTTCCATAAAGTAATTATGCCCTAACCAACCTATTTAGAGGTAGGGGATCCCCTCTTTGTTCTCTAAATTCCTATAATGCTTACTAATTGTACCACTCATCATAAGCTATCTTTCCTATATCATTCACTCACTTAGTCGATAGTATTCACTCAGATGCCAAATGCCAAATGCCAGATGCCAGGAGATATTCTAGACCCTCTGACATGGGCTTCAAAGAATTAATGGTCTAGGGGAGGAGGAGAAAAAGGAAGAAACTATTTATTGTTTATTCTACGCAGGTCATTACCATGAAATCTCTTTCCATATGTCAACTCAGTTCATCCTCAACACTCTACGTAGTAGCTATTGTTATCACTTTATTTATTTTTTATTTTTCCATAAGTTATTGGGGTACAGGTGGTATTTGGTTACATGAGTAAGTTCTTTAGTGGTGATTTGTGAGATTTTGGTGCACCCATCACCCAAGTAGTATACAGTGCACCACACTGTTGTCTTTTATCCCTCATCCCTCTCATACTCTTCCCCCCAAGTCCCCACAGTCCATTGTACCATTCTTATGACTTTGCGTCCTCATAGCTTAGCTCCCACATGTCAGTGAGAACATATGATGTTTGGGTTTCCATTCCTGAGTTACTTCACTTAGAATAATAGTCTCCAATCTTATCCAGGTCACTGCAAATGCTGTTAATTCATTCCTTTTTATGGCTGAGTAGTATTCCATCGTATATATACACCACAGTTTCTTTATCCACTCATTGATTGATGGGCATTTGGGTTGGTCCCACGACTTTGCAATTGTGAATTGTGCTGCTATAAACATGCATGTACAAGTATCTTTTTTGTATAATGACTTCTTTTCCTCAGGGTAGATACCCAGTAGTGGGATTGCTGGATCAAATGGTAGTCCTACTTTTACTTCTTTAAGAAATCTCCACACTGTTTTCCATAGTGGCTGATATCATTTGGCTGTGTCCCCACCCAAATTTCAACTTGAATTGTAGCTTCCAGAATTCCTGTGTGTTGTGGGAGGGACCCAGCAAGAGGTAATTGAATCACGGGGGTCAGTCTTTCCCGTGCTATTCTCATGATAGTGAATAAGTCTCACGAGATCTGATAGGTTTATCAGGGGTTTCTGCTTTTGCTTCCTCCTCATTTTCTCTTGCCGCCACCATTTAAGAAGCGCCTTTCACCTCCCACCACGATTCTGAGGCCTCCCTAGCCACGGGGAACTGTAAGTCAAATTAAATCTCTTTTTCTTCCCAGTCTCAGGTTATGTCTTCATCAGCAGCATGAAAACAGACTAATGCAGTGACTGTACTAGTTTACATTCCCACCAGCAGTGTAAAAGTGTTCCCTGATCACTGCATCCACACCAACATCTACTGTTTTTTGACATTTTGATTATGGCCGTTCTTGCAGGAGGAAGGTGGTATCACCTTGTGGTTTTGATTTGCATTTCCCTGATCATTAGTGATGTTGAACATTTTTTCATACGTTTGTTGGCCATTTGTGTATCATCTTCTTTTGAGAATTGTCTATTCATGTCCTTAGCCCACTTTTTGATGGGACTGTTTCTTCGTTTTTTTCTTACTGATTTGTTTGAGTTTGTTGTAGATTCTGGATATTAATCCTTTGTCAGATGTATAGATTGTGAATATTTTCTCCCACTCTGTGGGTTGTCTGTTTACTCTGCTGACTGTTCCTTTTGCTGTGCAAAAGCTCTTTAGTTTAATTAAGCCCCAACTATTTATCTTTGTTTTTATTGCATTTGCTTTTGGGTTCTCAGTCATAAAATCCTTGCCAAAGCCAATGTTTAATAGAGTTTCTCCAATGTTATCTTCTAGAATTTTTATAGTTTCAAGTCTTAGGTTTAAGTCCTTAATCCATCTTGAGTTGATTTCTGTACAAGGTGAGAGATAAGGATCCAGTTTCATTATCCCACATGTGGCTAGTCCAACCTTTTCCATTTGTTGAGAAGGGTGTCCTTTCCCTTATTATCACTTTATGAAAAGGAAACTGATTCTCAGAGAATTGAAATACCTTGGCAAAGGATACCTTTTTTGTTTGTTTGTTTTTTAGTTTGTTGTTGTTGTTGTTGTTGTTTGTTTGTTTTTGAGATGTAGTCTTGCTCTATAGCCAAGGCTGGAGTGCAATGGCATGATCTTGGCTCCCTGCAACCTTCACCTCCTGTTCTAGCAATTCTCCCTGCCTCACCCTCCTGAGTAGCTGGGATTACAGGCATGTGCCAGCACACCCAGCTAATTTTTGTATTTTTAGTAGAGATGGGGTTTTGCCATGTTGGGTAGGTTGGTCTTGAACTCCTGGCCTCAAGTGTTTTGCCCACCTCAGTTTCCCAAAGTGCTGGGATTATAGGAGTGAGCCACAACATTTGGCCACCAGGTAGGTATGTTTTTATTCTCTGCTGTCCCTGTCACCCTCTCAGATTATCTGTCCATCTCTTCCTTGCTCAGTCCTTGGGAGACTGATGTCTGTGATCTACATCACCCAAGTTCCTTTGCCCTCTGGCTTCTAGGTAGGTAGGGTCAAAAGGAGGTACCACTGGGAGCAGGAGCTAAGAGAGCAATATATTTATTTGCCCTGCTCCCTCCTGACTCACTAGGTTCTGGCAGTAGCTGCATCCCTCAGGTACCGGCCTTGTGGAAGGGCTCTTCCATTGCTCCAGCTCTTCCTACCAGCATCCATTAAGACCACTGCCCTCTGCTACCCCTAAGACCAGGAGTTGAAGATAAATAGGCTCTACCTAAAGGCTGATGAAGCATCTTAGCCCTGCCCACATTTCTGTAAATACTCCCTTCATTAAGCTCTTTTCAGTTAAATCCTCTTAGTGTGCTGCTTCCTGCAGATACACAGAGCAGGATTTGAACTCACGTGGGTCTTACTGCAGAGACCTCTTTTTTTTTTTTTGCTGGGGTAATTGCTATGTTGGAGGTTTGTACTGAGTGCTGAGGATCAAAACTAAGGGCACCTTACTCTGATAGGAAGGATCAGAAAAGACTTCACCTGACCCATCCAAGCATGAGTCAATCTCAAAAGGTGAACTGAAGTTTACCAGGCAAACAAAGAATGAGGATAAACGTTCAAGGGCAAAGTAGACAGTAAGGTTCAAAGTCACAGAGGCATAAAGACTATGTCTTATTAACCAAGGCAGTTATGTAGAGGGCTTGTGAGAGAATAATGATGGTTGAGTGTTTCTAAACTTTAATGATAATCACTTACTTCTCAATCCTGATCCACATGGGGAGATTAGAAGAAGCAAAGAACTAGCTAGACTCTGAGCAAGAGAAATAATTCACCTATTCCCTACCTTCAACTGATCCCTATTACAGAAAGTAAGTTCAAATATTTAGCACAATATACAAGCCCTTTCTAATCTGGCCTCTACCCAACCCACCAGTCTCATCTGCCAGCACCACCTCAAGCTGTTCACTGAGAACGCCATACCCTCCCACATCTCTGCACTTTTATACATATTTTTCTCATGCAGGAGATACCTACTTCTACTTTGTACTTGGTAAATTCCTCCTTATCTCTCAGGACTCATCTCAGGTGTCTGCTTATCTGTAAATATTTCCAGAGATCCAAGATGATTCCATAATGCCTTGTGTATAACTCTAGAACAGTACTTTCAAAGCACAGAACATGCATTATAATTACTTGTTTTCATGTCTGTTGATTGACTCGACTGTGATTTCCCTAGCGACCAGGTACTAATGGAAGGTAACAGATGGTAGAGGTTCATGCTTGGGTTCTGGAGGCAAGCCACCCAGATCCAAATTCTAAACTGTACCCCAAACAACTAGGTAACCTGAAGCAAGTAATGTATCCTCTCTGGGGCTCAGTTTCATTATCCATAGAATAGGAATCATAACATCTGCCTCATAGAATTGTTAAATGAGTGACATAAAATAAGGCCTGTTACACACTAAGCCCTCAGGAACTGTTAGTTAACATATATCTGTATGTCCCTTATTTTCTGTATAAAATGCATGTTTGTTGAACGAATAAATTTTCCTACCATTTCTTATTTCTCTGCATAGATACCAAATACTACTTAGCCTTTGTTTTATTGAATCATGAAAAATAAACCCTCATTTCTAAATATGTACCTTTTTTCACTTGGTTATGATAAACAGATCATTTTCTGTAAAGGAATTTAACTTCTTTCCACTGTTTTTGGCCTGGTTACTGAGTCAGACATTTTTTTGGCCTTCTCACAGTCTCCACATGTGCCTGCCCCACAGTTACCCCCACAGAAGAGCAGTTCTGTTTCAATAATTTACAAAGACATTTTCAAGTCAAATCTTGATGGCTCCCCTATGTTGGCACAAGAAACAACAACAGGCTCCCCACAGCATAGAGATGAACCATACAGACACTTTTTTCTAATGCCAAAGTAACATAAAATTATTGCAGTCATAAAATAACTTTACGAGTTTTAAAATGGCATTTTCAAGCCCCAGTCTTGGTAAAAAGCCCATGAGCCAGAAATGAGGAAAGAAAAATCAGAGCATACAGAACAATATGCTCAGGATGTGAGAAGGAGATGAAGACCAGCTCCCAGTTGAGCCCTGAGTTTCTGAGGAAAGGTGAGGTTGTGGCCAACAGAAACACAGGGCACCAGGTTACAAAGGGACAATGGTGCTGCCTTATAACAATATAAAGGCCACACCTGAGAAGGCCAGGACACTTACAGAGTTACCCTGGGCTGGGTGCAGAGGGATGCACAGGCCTCACTGGCTCAAGAGCCTCCAGGAGGAGTTTAGCCACTGCTACTGCCCAAGACTCCAGCCCCACCTTCCTTCACTGCTTCTCCTATCCTGACACTGGTTTTGTTGTCATCCTCTTCACCAATTCTCTCATTACCACACCTAGATTTGTTGACTCTATGTCCCCATCCTCATTCTAGATCCCCAGCTTCAGGAGGGCTGGGAATTCACCAGCTTTCATATCAGCTGCCTGACAGTGACTAACTCTTGCTTCTTTGTCAGCTATCTATCCACCCTAGAACATTCTAGGAAACCATATTCCTTGCTGGAACTCATGTGAGTACACTGCCACTTGTTGGGAATAACAACAACCTAATTATTCAAAGCTAATCTGATAAGGTTTTTAAACTAAAAGAACAACCACATGATTTGACAGTGAATTTAATATTTTTATAAAAGACAGTTCTCTACTTACAGGCCTCCTGATTGAAGCACCTTGAACAGAGTGATAAAATTCTGGCTGGACTCGGCTGCTCTTCTTGATTCTTCGTTTCCTCACTGAAGTTTCTTGCTCACTCTGATGGTGAACTTCCACTACGGGCTTCACTTCCTCCAGACGGGCAGCTGCGGCTGCTGCAACTCGTCTTCTAATATGCCGAGGGCTTGCTCTGAATCCCTGCGGCAGAAAACACAACCAAGCAAATCCAGATTTGTATTGAGTTACTTTGGAAGTTCTCCAGGGCTAGTTACACAAAGAGCTCCAAAAGTCACTATGTTCAGTGAGATCATGTGCACCCCCAAAGTGAGCATGTAGGAGGCTCAACATGCAAGTAAGTTTTCCCCACAAGTGTTCTTTAAAGCACCCCAGTATTTCAGGGTCCAGAGTTATTCTACATTAAGAAACGTTCTTAACTGAGTAAAGTCAGTCCAAAAAAAAAGGAGGGAAAAAAAGCAGGTGGGCACACTGCTTGACTGAAGCATCAGGGAGACTGTGAGTGAAGAAGGGTATTTCCACTTTGGCCTGAAGTAGAGTGTAGGGAGTGGGACAGGATATCATTCCAGGGTAAAGTGCCACTTTACATTCCTGAGAGAGACTCTTTCTGAGGAAGGAAAGAGCAGGAATGCAAAGCATCACTACAAAACACCACAAAGTGAGGGTTCCAAACTCAAACGGAGGCAATGCGGCAGAACAAAGGTATGGGTTCGGGTGTCAGATGGGCTTGGGTCCAAATGCTGACTTCTTAATTATAGCTACACAATGTATTGAATAATTCTGAGTCCAACTGTTCCAACCTACAAAATGTATAACATTCTACTCACAGGGCTTTTAAGTTTTAAATAACATAAATATAAGTAAAATTCCAGCTGGGCGCAGTGGCTCACTGCCTGTAATTCCAGCACTTTGGGAGGCCGAGGTGGGTGGATCACCTGAGGTCAGGAGTTCAACCTGGCCAACATGACGAAACCCTGTCTCTACTAAAAATAAAAAAATTAGCTGGGCATGGTGGCAGGTGCCTGTAATCCCAGCTACTCGGAAGGCTGAGGCAGGAGAACTGCTTGAACCTGGGAGGCAGAGATTGCAGTGAGCCAAGATCACGCCACTGCACTCCAGCCCAGGTGACAGAGTAAGACTCCATCTAAAAAATAAAATTATGTGTGTGTGTGTGTGTGTGTGTGTGTGTGTGTGTGTAAAATTCCAAGCATGGTATCTGACACATAGGAAGTGCTTAATAAAATTGTCATTTTCCTCTTCTTTTAGAGCAAGATGAGTATAAGGACAACTCGGACTATGGAAACATGTTAGCTAAGTCATATTATGCAGCTGAGAACATGCAATTTTGGAAAATATCAATAATTACATAAAATAGTCTTGGTCCTCATGGCTTACAATTTACTGGAGAGCAAAAGGAGAAATCTAACACAGAGTTCAAAAACACATGGGAGTGTGTAATGAAGGGTTAAAGTGGTTAAAGTAGTAGACTCTCAGTGCTAGCAGATCTCAGAGAAGGAAATCAATGAATGAAGCTGAGAATAGTTACATTTGGCTTAGTTGAGTCGGTGGCATTTGAAGAATGAATTGAATTCATATTGAATGCAAAGGAAACAACATAAAGGAATGAATAATAGATAGATGATAGATGAGTGGAGTATTTACAACAATAAGAAACATTATTTGCTAATGTGCTGGAATGACCGTACAAGCTAAATATGGTGGGAAACTAGTGAGAGATAAACAGTAAATGATCCAAGAAGGGCTTCTTTGAGTTTGTGTGTCTTCTGAATTTTTAAAGATGTACAAAAGGCTTAAAGTTTGCAGTAAATGCATAAAAAATGAGGAGTAAGAATTTCAGAGGGATAAGCAGTATGAGAAAAGGTGTAATAGTGGTTCCGTGGGATTCTGAAAGGTTAATGTATACAGTGGGATTCTCACTGAGGGAGCTGGTAGATAGGCTACTGTCCAATTATGGAGAGCCTGCATACCAGGCTGAAGGATATGAAGAAGGAGAGAACTGAAAAAAAGGAGGGGGTTACCCACAGAGCCAAAAGTAGCAATGAAGTCAACAGAAATCAGTAAGGAGAAAATGCAAATGGATTTGGCAAAACCAAGGTCATTGTTTGGGCTCTCCTAATCCATCCCTAAATACATTAGTCTTGTTCCCATCCCGCCCCTGTGTGCAAGCTCAGCTGGTCCTCTTCAACCCAAAATAGTCCCAGAATATCCTCACCACTCCCACGTAACTCAGGAGGTACTACAGCAGCTGCTGGAGAAGAGGATTAAGGAGGAGAGGGAACTGGGCCAAATGCTGAACCAAATTCTAGGGCAGTTTAGACCACACACATCAAAACCAACAACCATACAGGCTGCTTTTTACGCAGCTTCCTGGACATTCTCCATCCAACCACCCGCCCCCTCCACCCTCTACACACACACATTTTTTCTCTCTCTCTCCTTCTGAATCTCATTTTTAAACAAGCTTCTCTGGTAATTTTTCTACACTTTGAAGACTAAGAACCTCTAGGAACCAGAATTTAGTTTGACCACTAGATGGCATTATCTCCCATAGCCCCTGCATTCTCTCTAATTCAGAATTCGGGTGTTCTGGTAGAATGAACAAAATATTTGATGATATAGTAGGTTCTGTAATAGTTGAGTAAGTTGAGTACATTTCTTTGGTAAGAATGTAGATTCTCTTATGAATAATAAGCAACCAGATTTTGCTTAACTGGTATTATCATCAATAGTCCTCAGTGGCCCACAAATTCTAGAAACACTTAGGGAGAAAAACTGCGTAAAACTTCGCTAAAGTAACCAAACAACAGAGATTAAAACATGTTGGCACAGCCATTCTGCAAAACAATAACTCAGTGAATTCATATCCCTGTATCTACCCCAGAGAAATTCTACCAAGCGTGCCCAGGAAGATATTCAATGCAGAATTATTTATGATATTAAAAAAATTTCGAGACAGAATCTTGCTCTGTCACCCAGGTTGGAGTGCAGTGGCGCAATCTCAGCTCACTGCAACCTCCGTCTCCTGGGTTCAAGCGATTCTCCTGCCTCAGCCTCCTGAGCAGCTGGGATTACAGGCATGTGCCACCACTCCCGGCTAAGTTTTGTATTTTTAGTAGAGATGGGGTTTTATCATGTTGGCCAGGCTGGTCTCAAACTCCTGACCACATGATCTGCCCAGCTCAGCCTCCCAAAGTGCTAGGATTACAGGTGTGAGCCATCGTACCTGGTAAAAAAATTTTAAACCACTTAAATCAGTCTTTCCTAAACTTTAGGCATCTTCATTCCACCTTAACATTTTTTTTTTCCAGATCCGAGCACTGCCTCAGCGATTTCTGTTATACTCAAATTTACTCGTACTATTTTAAAATAACTTTTTATAAGCACTGTAGTATACTACACAGACTTTGCAGCCACTATCTGAGTTCTAATACTGCCTTTGTCACTTCCTAGTTGTGTGATATTGAATAGTTACTTAATGATTTCCTCACCTGTAAAATAAGGATTAAAATAGCAATTCATAAGGTTGCTGAAAAGAATAAACTAATGTAGGTAAAGTACTTCAAAGAGTGCCTGGCACGTAGTAGTACATAAGCATTCACTATAATTACCATGTATATTACTTGTGTGAATAAAATATATTCTTGAACACAACAGTGTATTATTCATACTATCTAAAAAAGAAATCAGATGGAAATAGGAAAAATGAGTCACACTGCTGGTATGCCTTGAAGACAGACACACTGTGAGGTACCGATCATTAGGAGAGTTCTTTGTTACTCTCCAGTGAGTCCAACTACCTGGGCTCAAATATAATACCAGCTCTATTACTTACTAGGTGTGTGATCTTGGTTAAATTACTTCTCTGTGCCTTGCTTGTTTTTTAATTTGTCAAATGCATATAACAATACCTCTCTCGTAGAGTAATGGTGGTGTTTAAATGAGATAATCCACATTACGTACTCAGAACAGTACACAGCATAGAAAAAATACTTAATACATTATTATCGTTATTATTACTGCTTCACTTTCTGGATCTTGCAGCAGCAATTTACACATCAGCAGTGCACAGCTATGATTACAAACACTATAAACAACGGTGAGCAGTTCACCTTTATTTCTCTAAACAACTGCAAAGAATTATAGCTCCTTGATTGTTGACACTTTCTTGTCCTAAGTAATAAAAAAAAAAAAAAAAAAGTCTTTTAACGGAGGAAATTTTAGCTTGAAACAGTAGGTGGTGCTATAAGTTCTTCCAGGTGTTAATAAGAGTTACTCTCTCTTTTTTTTGAGAGGGAGTCTAGCTCTGTCGCCAGGCTGGAGTGCAGTGGCGCAATCTTGGCTCATTGCAACCTCCACCTTCGGGGGTCAAGTGATTCTTCTGCCTCAGCCTCCCGAGTAGCTGGGATTACAAGCATGTGCCACTACGCCCAGCTAATTTTTGTATTTTTAGTAGAGATGGGGTTTCACCATATTGGCCAGTATGGTCTCGATCTCCTGACCTCGTGATTTGCCCACCTCAGCCTCCCAAAGTGCTGGGATTACAGGTGTGAACCACTACGCCTGGCCAATAAGAGTTACTCTTTAACCATTAGGTGATGGACACTTGGAAGCCTGTCAGTAGTGCACTTCTATCATTTTTAGGCCACCCCAAATTATCAGCACCTTTTGGATAATCATTTCCCAAGATGTGCAGTCGTGTGTGTGTGTGTGTGTGTGTGTGTGTGTGTGTGTGTGTATGTGCATGCGTGAGGAACATTTATCATGAGATCCCTCTTCAGCCTTTAAGTGCACAATACAGTATTGTTAACTCTAGGTACAATGTTGTATAGCAGATCCTTAGAACTCATTCAGCTGGCATAACTGAAACTTTATACCCACTGAACAGCAACTTCCTATCTCTCCTTCCCTCCAGCCCCTGGCAAGTACCCTTCTACTCTTTGATTTTATTAATTCAACTAATTTAGATACCTTATATAAGTGGAATCGTGCAGTATTTATCTTTCTGTGACTGAGTTATTACACTTAATATAATGTTCTCCAGGTTATCCATACTATTGCATATGCCAGGATTTCCTTCACTTTGTAAGGCTGAGTACTATTCCATTGTATGCATATATTGCATTTTCTTTTTCTCTACTTTTTTTTTTTTTTTTAGACAGAGTCTTGCTTTGTCACCCAGGCTGGAGTGCAATGGCACAATCTCGGCTAACTGCAACCTCCACCTCCTGGGCTCAAGTAATTCTCCGGCCTCAGCCTCCCGAGTAGCTGGGATTACAGGCACGCACCACCACACCCAGCTAATTTTTACATTTTTAGTAGAGATGGGGTTTCACCTTGTTGCCCAGGCTGGTCTTGAACTCCTGATCTCAGGTGATCCACCTGCCTCGGCCTCCCAAAGTGCTGGGATTACAGGCGTGAGCCACCACGCCCAGCCTATATTGCATTTTCTTTATCCACTCATCTCTCCATGGACGTTTAGATTGTTTCCATACCTTGGTTACTGAGAAAAATGCTGCAATGAACTTAGGAGCATGTATAACTTTTCAAAATCCTGATTTCAACCCCTTTGTACATATAGCCAGAAGTGTGATTGTTGGATCATATGGTAATTCTAGTTGTAACTTTTTGAGAAACCACCATACTGTTTTGCATAGCAGGCTACACCAGTTTACATTCCCACCTACAGTGTACAAGGGTTCCAATTTCTCCGTAGCCTTCTGATACCAGAGTTAAGAAGAAATTACTAGGCAGATAGTAAGGGTACAAAAGTCCTCACTCAGGTTTTCCTTTTAATGAAAAGCAGCCCAAAATCATTTTCTAACAAAGAACGGCCTGTAAAGTCGAGTTGCAGACATAGACAAGCAAGCTTAGAGCTTTCACGGGTGGATGCCCGCAGGAAAGAACTACCTGGGACTAGACGTGTTCAAGATGGCTCCATCTTCCCTTCTCTGCCAGCCACGTGTACAGTAAGGAGAAGACAAAATGGCACTGGCCAAGGGAAGAGTTCATTAGCATAATAATATTAGGGTAGGGTAACCAGCCCTCCAGGCCCGCTATGTAGACGTTACACCTGATCAAACCAATCTGTGAGCCCTGCAAAAATCAGATACCACCTCCTCAAGCTGGACTATAAAATTCGGGGCGTCCACTGCCTGCCAGCCTTTTCCTCTCAGAAGTCCCCTTCTCTTTCACTAAAGAGAGATGTTTTTCTTCCTCTTTCTTTTGCCTATTAAACCTCTGCCCCTAAACTCCTCAAGTGTGTCCCTGTCCTAAATTTTCTTGGTGCAAGACAACGAACCCTGGGTATTTACCCCAGATAATGTAGCCACTTCATTTCCTCATCAATACTTTTTATCTTGTGGCTTTTTTATGACAACCATCCTAACAGATGTGAGGTGATATCTCACTGTAACTTTTATTTGTTATTTCCCGATGATGAGTAATGTCTTGATACATAGTTACATCAAGATGCTCCAGAGCCCACTCTAGATCTTCCCGCTTAATAACCCAGTACATCTCATGGGTAGGTCCATGGCCAAAACCCAGTGAATTCAAGTTTCTCTGCTTGGACTGTGAATATTATATGGAGGCAGGTAAAGACTGAAAAAAATCAGTAGGAGTTCATCAGTTCCAATGGCTACACCAAAGACCTTCTGAAGCTGCCTGGTTTTGTTTGTTCTAACCAGACATTCGGTCTTGATTGTGAGTTCCATGATCTAGGTGTATTAAATTCTCTATTGGCTTAAATCAGACAGTCACGTCCTGTTATCTACAAACAAAAATCTCTAATGCATACACTTTCTGTTAAAACTTGCAGGTGGTTAGCTATTTTCCTTGGAGGTCGAATACTCAGACAACCAGGCTGTTTGTGTATGTGTAGATGGGCATAAAAAGGGAGGAAATATTAATAGCAATAATTTACTAAGCGCTGCTTAGGCACTAAGCCTACATATGCCCTGAAGAAACAAGCAAACAGGCTTTTCAGGGTTAAGTAATCTGCTTAAAGGTAAAAAGTTGCAATTAGAAAAGCCCAGATTAGAACCCAGGTTTATCTAACTCCAACCAGTGCCCTTCAACACTCTGCTCTTATGTAAAGAGATTATAAGGCAGTAATGCATTTAGAATTAATCTTCTACATGTATCCACAGGACTGGAAGCGCTCAGGAATACATGTTGACTGATTAAAACAAGAAAAGATCTATTAACAATTTAGATGAATGAGGCAGAAATTGAGAAAAAAATATTTTCGAGTAGGCATTATAGTTTTATAAGGTCAAACTACTGTCAAGTTTACTGATTACACATCTGAAAAGATGGAAAATTAACACATTGACCCACTGAGCGTTAATATAGAATTACTTTTCAGCCTGGGCAACATGGTCAAACTTCGTCTCCACCAGCCGGGCGTGGTAGCACGCACCTGTAATCCCAGCTATTTGGAAGACTGAGGCACAAGAATTGCTTGAGCCCAGGGGCAGAGGTTGCAGTGAGCCAAGATTGCGCCACTACACTCCAGCCTGGGAGACAGAGTAAGACTTTGTCAAAACAAAAAAAGAAAATACATATATATGTGTGTATATATATACACATACATGTATGTATATATATGTTACTTTTGTGTTATGCAAGATATAAATTTTACCATATGTAAATATTATAAAGCTCAATAAGCTGCTGCTTATAAAATCTATAATGCTCCATTAAAAAATCAAATGATTCCCCTCATCCCAGGCTAGAAATAAAGTGTGCAGTAGAAGCTCTTTAATCCATGGATAAAATTTGAGGGAGATGAAGAGGGCAGTCCATGAACTTGTACGCAGAAAAAATACTCCTTGATTTTCAATAACTTATAATTGAAATTTAAAACATGGCTCAATTATGAATGTAGGCCATAAACCTGGTATCATTAACAGTACCTGTGACTTTTGCCACCAAAAGTCATCACAGATTTAAATATTAAGTTGTAGTGGCTGAAGATCTCTTGAAATACTATTTATACTTGTTACTTCAAAATCACAGTAGTTAGTAAATGTGCCACTGTCAAAGGCATTTGAACCAGAGCAACTCCACCTTAAATAGGAGCTAGGTAAAATGAGGCTGAGACCTACTGGGCTGCATTCCCAGACGGTTAAGGCATTCTAAGTCACAGGATGAGACAGGAGGTCGGCACAAGATACAAGATATGGGTCATAAAGGCCTTCCTGATAAAACAGGTTGCAACAAAGAAGCTGGCTAAACCCCACCAGAATCAAGATGGCAGTAAGAGTGACCTATGGTCATCCTCACTGCTACACTCCCCCGACCTGCCATGACAGTTTACAGATCCCATGGCAAGGTCAAGAAGTTACCCTATATGGTCTAAAAGGCGGATGCATGAATAATCCACCCCTTGTTTAGCATATAATCAAGAAATAAGCATAAAAATGTGTAACCAGTAGTCCTCAGGGCTGCCCTGTCTATGGAGTAGCCATTCTTTTATTCTTTTACTTTCTTAATAAACTTACTTTCATTTTACTCTACGGACTCGCCCTGAATTCCCTCTTGTGGGAGATCCAAGAACCTTCTCTGGGGGGTCTCAATTAGGACTCCTTTCCTGTAACACCACTAGATCTTGTTATTCAATGCATTAATTAAAAAGTACCTATACTGCTGTCAAAAATATTTCTAATAACTTATATTTCAATGTAATTGGTTTCTTTTATAATTCTGTCTTTTAACCATGTTTGCCTTTTTTTTTCTTGGTCACAAGCTAGGCTACATTTCCCAGCCTCCCTTGCAGTTAGATAAGGCCATGTGACTGAGCTCTAGCCAGTGAAATGTGTATATATGTAAGCCATTTCTGGACCTAGTATATAAACACTTCCCACAGCCACTTCTCCATGCTCTTCTCCTCTTTTGGCCGGCATGACCTTTGAAGCAACCTTGAAAGTCACACAATGGCCGGGCGCGGTGGCTCAAGCCTGTAATCCCAGCACTTTGGGAGGCCGAGACGGGTGGATCACGAGGTCAGGAGATCGAGACCATCCTGGCTAACACGGTGAAACCCCATCTCTACTAAAAAAAAATACAAAAAAACTAGCCGGGCGCGCTGGCGGGCGCCTATAGTCCCAGCTACTCGGGAGGCTGAGGCAGGAGAATGGCGTGAACCCGGGAGGCAGAGCTTGCAGTGAGCAGAGATGGTGCCACCGCACTCCAGCCTGAGCCACAGAGCCAGACTCTGTCTCAAAAAAAAAAAAAAAAAAGAAAGTCACACAATGAAGATGACAGTGCGTCCATCAGCCCGAGTCCCTGAATAACTACAGGAAAGAGGCCACTCTACCAACCTGTTTACCCACATTTGCGCCTTTAAATAAACAACAAATACATTTGTATTTTGTTTGAGCCAATGAGTGTATATTTGCTATAGGAGTTTGCACTACCCTGACTCACTTGTTCTCAAACTTCATCAAGCATCAGAACGACCTTGAAGTCTCATTAAAACACAGACTCCTGGGCCACACCCTCGGAGTTTCTGATTCAGTAAGTCTGGGATAGGGCTAAGAATCTGCATTCCTGACAAATCCTCCAGTGATGCTGATGCCACCATCACGTGAGTACAGTCTGAGAAACCAAAGGTCCTGTCCCTTACTGTGTGGTGAGTGAGTAGTTTTGGTCATAATAATACTGTATCCCATTGTGCTATACGCAGGGGGACCCTCAGGATTAGAGCAATTTAGCTGTTTGTTGTTTTAATAACCCTACATTAAAAGATTGGTCCTGGAAGCCACTTTGTCAGCAGTGGGGGAATCTAGAAGATACCTTTCTGTTTTCAGAGAGAATGTATTCCCTGGCAAGTAAAAGTGGGGCAAAATATTACCTTTTTAAAATCTTTTCTAATAACTAGTCATTGTTTGGTATAGAATATTGGTCCCTGGAGGTATGATGACAACAAATAGTCTGTTTTGGAAAAGTCTAAGGAACTGCACATTTCTTTTTATTTATTATTTTATAGAGATGAGGTCTCACTCGGTTGCCTGTTTGTGTGTGTGAGAACAGTTGTGTGATCATAGCTCACTGTAGCCTAGAGCTCCTGGGCTCAAGAGATCCCCCTTCTTCAGACTCCTGAGCAGCTGGGAATACTGGTATGCACCACTACATCCACTTAATATTTTAAAGAGACAAGGTCTCACATGTTGCCCAGGCTGGTCTCAAACTTATGGCCTCAAGAAATCCTCCCACCTGAGCCTCCCAAAGTGCTGGGATTACAGGGATGAGCCACTGTGCCTAGCTGAATTGTACATTTATTTTATTTTATTTATTTATTTATTCATTTTGAGATGGAGTCTCACTCCATCACCCAGGCTGGAGTGCAGTGGCATGCTATCAGCTCACTGCAACCTCCACCTCCTGGGTTCAAGCAATTCTCCTGCCTCAGCCTCCCAAACAGCTGGGATTACAGGCATATACCACCATGCCCGGCTAGTTTTTGTATTTTTAAAAAAGATGGGTTTTCACCATGTTGGCCAGGCTGGTCTCAAACTCCTGACCTCAAATGATCCATCCACCTCGGCCTCCCAAAGTGCTAGGATTATAAGCATAAGCCACCATGCTTGGCTGGTACATTTATTTTAGATAAACTTTCACAGGTTAGTAATACAGTGTTTCTTTCATATTGACTGATATTATATCAGCTGCTTATTAGTTTCTTCTGGTAAGAAGCTCTGACTTACAACCAGAGAGCCTTAATGTTTTCTAAATTGCAAATGAACTACAACTTAGGTGCAGTTTTGTAAATGAAAATATTTTAAAATCTCTTAATAATGTCAAGCATTCCCTTCTTAAACAAAAGGCTCCACCCACAGTCCCTGCTGCCTGAGGAAGCATGTTTTGTACCGTAGCCTCACACCCCTCCAGCTATGGTTGCTGGGTCTTTACACTTAGGCTGTGTCTATCAGAGTTTTTCCTTTGAGAGTCTGAGGAAAACTGAGAGCCTGGGCTGCTTAGCATAGAAGTTGCAAGGGAGGAAGGGAAGGAGGAAGGGAGGGAATTAATTCTATAGATCAGTGCTTCTCAAACTTTAACATGTACATGGATCACCTGGAAATCCTATTAAAATGCAGATTCTAATGCAGTGGGTCTGATTTGGGCCTGAGAGTCTGCTTTTCTAACAGGCTCCCAGGGTATTCTGATGCTGCTGGTCTGCAGACCAAACTTGAGCAACAAGGACGTAGAAGGATTCTGGAAACTGTGTGCCCCCAGTATAGGTTGAGGCTATCAGGGGCCAGAAATCACAAGTGAAACAGGCAAAAGGAAAAGAAGCATCTAGTGGAGTAAAATGGAGTCATTCCTATGGCATCTCTCTACTGCAAGGAGCGAGGCCTTTAATCTGTAATCAACTTGCAGTTCTATCCATGTAAAGCCAGACCCTCGTATGGATCCTTTTCTTTGATTTCCATTAAATTATACATACAACATGCCTTAAAATATAGTATGTCTCTGATTTTGCATCCAAATGAGCCTAAGACACTAAACACAGTCTTGGATGGGGGTGGGGAAAAGACTAAACAAAGACTACAAGTTGAAGCTACTTGAGATACAGCATCTTCTCCTTTAAAGAGCTTTAAGTGCTTTTTAATTATAAACGTTAGATTAGCCCAAGCAGGGATCATAGTGTACACTCAGAAAAAAACTACATTTTCTTTCCTGGTTGACCTCTGAAATCCACAATGAGGGGTTCCTTTTCTCTCAACACTACATAAGATTTTGTGTAGATCCTATAATTTTTCTGGTCATTCTCAGATAATTAAAAAGTCTCCCAACCACTTTGAGTCACAAAAGCATACCATTCCAATGAGGTCGCATCACTCCTTCTGGTTTCCTCCTAGACAGGCTTTAAAGTGACTCCAGGCTCTTTCTCCCAAGACAGCCGTAAGAAATACTCACGTATCCTTTGCCCCAGCAAATTCTGGGAGAGCAGGCTGTTTCCAGCGCAACCCTTTCTGCTCATTCCACCATTAGAACAGCGGTCCAGCCACAGTCTCTGGCCCTTTGGAATTATTATGGAGGCTTGGCGTGGGGCGCAGCACACTGCTAAGACATTTCCTAGTCTCTAATCCTGACCTGTCTAACAGAGTAGCTCCTAGCCATATATTTTTATTTAAATTTTAATTAATTAAAATTAAATTAAAATTTCAACTTCTCAGGCACGCTAGCCATTTTCTAAGTACTCAATACCATATGTGGCTAGTAGAGTCCTTATTGGATAATGCAGATAAAACATTTGCGTTCTCACAGAAAGTTCTACTGAACAGCACTTCTTTAACCTCTCACAGCTGAAACTTTAGCCTTTATCCATATACCTAAAATTGGTGATGGCTGACTATAACTATCAGCATGGACTAATGGCTATAGCAAGCAATACCAAAACCTCAGGAATTTAACACAATAAAAGTTTATGCCTTGCTCATGTCAGGCATAGATCAGCAAGTGGGGGTGGTGCTCTGCTCCAAAGAGTCATTTAGAACACCAGGCACCTTCCATCTATGGCTTTTTAGGTCCTCAATATCCTCTCCGCTCTGCTGAATTATGGAAACGAGGGCCAGGATTGTGTGCATGGTTTCAGTACACCAGACCTGTAAATGGCACACATCATTTCATTAACTAGAACCCAGTTACAAGGTCATCACCAAGTTGCAAGGGAAGCTAAAAAATTAGTTATGTGCCGAGAATAAGAGAACACAGACATTGGTGAGCAAAACACAGTCTACCACAGAGCTGGTGACAAAATCAAATTTATAGCTACCTCCTACATAGGGGTCTACTCCTCTCTCTGACAATGTGAGCCTTTCTGACTACAACTATTGGGGCCTCAACCAAACTAAGATAAAAAGAGCTCCATTTACATATCTTATTACATAATCGAACAGAATCTGAGTCCCATTTAACACTTTTCCAGCATTGTTCAGCCCCTAACTACATTCAACTCTCTTTAATTCTTTACAGTTCCATAAACAACAATAATTTCTACTTACCAAGCATTTCCTATGTGCCAAATATTATGCATGCATTATCTCACTATTTCTTGTAATATTCCTAGTAGGTAAATACTATTTCAATGCCCATTTTACAGATAAGGAAATGGACACTTAGAAGTTTGCCTAATACTTTGTAAGTAACTGCTCTAGGACTGAAACTCAAGCCACCTAATATGTGCTCTCCACCAAAGGTCAGCAAACTATCGCTCTTTGGACAAACTGACCCACTATCTGTTCTTGCAAAGTTTCCATGGAATACAGCCATGTCCATTCATTTACATGTTGTCTATGGCTACTTCTCTGCCACAAATGCAGAGTTAAGTAGTTGCAACAGAGATCATATGACCTGCAAAGTCAAAAATACTGTACTTACTATCTGGCCCTTTACGGAAAAATGTTGTCAACCCCTGCTCTATAGCATCCTATAGGGCCTTGAGCACTCTATTTCTGACATAGACTGAAAAATAATTTTGACTTGATGTTTTGGTCTGCTAATCTGTACTCTCAGTCAACAACCTAGTCTGTGAAATATAAGGTCAGCCTAATTTCCCTCTGGCAGCCATGTCTACTCCATCTGTTTGTAGTTTCTAGGCAGATCAAACAGCATCTGTTATGTTATTTCATCAAACACATAGATGATGCAGTTGGATTATTTTTCTAATCTGATGATTTTCTTTATATTTAGACTGCAAATACCAGGCAAAAGTCTGCACAAATTTTATCAACCCTACTGCTTTCAGCACAATAGATTTCAATCCTTTATCCTTCCCATTTCCTGCTTTGGTTTTTAGGGATAAACTCATCAGCCAGTGAGTGACAGCAGATTTTTATGAAGAGTGGCTGTTCAGTAAGGCAGGGTTTATTCTGTTGAAATTGGCCTACACTCTATTTTTTCTTAGACCGAATTCATCAACTTCATGTTTTGTACCAAAGTGAACCATAAAAAGAAAATAAATATGCTTGGCTTTCAGGAATATTTATGGAACCAACAATGCATCCATATTAAGTATGGAACAAACAATGCACCCATATTAAGTATGGAACCAACATTGCATCTATGTTAAAACTAAAGGAGGGTACAAATTGCACTACACTCAAAACTATGACAAGTCTGGATAATGTGGAGCTTCCCCAAATTTTCCTCCATTCCTTGAGCCAGTTGCTGAGAGGGTGGCAGCATGGCTTTTAGCTGGGAATTGCCCTCCAGCCTAAGAGCTAGCTTTCACATCCCGTCCCCCAGGCCAATGCTGTTCCACAGGGAAGGGCTAGTGATAGTTTCATCTAGGGACAACTCTGAAACTTCCTGTGGGATCTTGGGGCCATCTGCATATGCAACATAATTCAACTTCTCCCTGGCCCAGTCCTGCTTCCCTCACTATCTTAAGGTGTTTTTCCCGAGGGCACTCCCCAGTAAATATCCTGCATAGAGTCTCCATCTCAAAGTCTATTTTCCTGGGAAGCTGACCTGAAACAAAGAGTCTGATTTCCTAAACAGTGCCATAGGCCGGGCGCGGTGGCTCAAGCCTGTAATCCCAGCACTTTGGGAGGCCGAGACGGGCGGATCACGAGGTCAGGAGATCGAGACCATCCTGGCTAACACGGTGAAACCCCGTCTCTACTAAAAATACAAAAACTAGCCAGGCGAGGTGGCGGGCGCCTGTAGTCCCAGCTACTCGGGAGGCTGGGCAGGAGAATGGCGTAAACCCGGGAGGCGGAGCTTGCAGTGAGCTGAGATCTGGCCACTGCACTCCAGTCCGGGCGACAGAGCGAGACTCCGCCTCAAAAAAAAAAAACAAAAAACAAACAAACAAAAAAAAAAACAGTGCCATCAATAACTTATGAACCATATTTAACATTCAATGACAAGAAAGATTCAGCAACAAAGAGCTTCTAGAGGACAGGAAATTCATCAATACAAAAAATGAGAGTAATGGCAAAACACTGGGCAATATACACATCAGAAACAGGTAACAGTAACCATATGAAAAAGCAAAGTGGGAATAGACAAGAGTTCTAGAGAGAAAAAAGCTCCATTCAAAGCTAAGGAGGGCAAATGAGGAAGGCTGACTGAGAAACAGGAGCAGCAGTCAGTGCAATCTGCTCTTGCGGCAGCCAGAGCTCAGCTCCTCTCAGCGACGGGCCCACAGCTCTGGGCACAGACAGTCATGCGCAATGACAGACTCTATAAATAGCTGTGCCACCAGCAAATCATAACCCAGCCTTCATAATTATAGACCAAGGGATTTTATAGATGAGTCTTTAAATGTGAGCACAATCTGTTTGCATGCAGCCTTTTCTAAGATACTACTCACAGACATTATCACTAGTGACCATGTCTACAAATAAAAAGAGTCTTGGATTAAATATATGTATTTCTAAGATAACGTCCTTCTCAAGACAAGAAGCTAGGAAATATAAAATTAAAAAGCATGTTTTATGGGACATTTACAACTTCCCAACTGCAAATTCTAAGAAGCCAAATAGCGCCCAAACAGCAAGATTTCTGAAGTGGTAAATGTTCACACTAAGCAAAGGCCAGGAACACTAATCATAAGAAGACAGCCTAGAGGGGCATGATGAGAAAAGAAAGCGGTCCACAAAAAGAGCACAGGAAGGAAAGTCAACCGAGATAGATGAGGCTGTGCAGTCCACTGAGTGTGCAGCACAAAATACGGGGATGGAGAGTGAAGATAGGGACAGAAAAAAAGGTAAGAAACAAGAAGAAAAAAAGAAAGGAAAAAAACGTGTGCTAATGTGCAATAAGTCACAGCAAAGTCCTAACTGAGTCTATTTCAAGGGCATCCTTAAGTGACTTTCAATATCACTACAAAATCAGTCTTTGGAGACAAAAGTCAATGTATCAGGCAGTATATCAGAAACCACTCAAGACACAGGAGAGGACAAGAAGACAGAATAAAGACCTAAATGTATATGCAAACTGAACTACTAACACTTTATGCAAGGGAAACATGAGTGGTTCAACTAATCTTAAAACAATAGCTGTATCAATAGCATCCCCAACAAACTATTCTCCAGTAATATCTTTGTCTTCAAGTACAACGTAATCCTAACACTGTTGCTCTGAGAATTTCCTGCACCGAAGCCAACCTTATCATGACTCAGGCAGACTAAGCCACAAGGCAGATGGGAAGATGGCAGATAGTTTAGATGGTTCAGATAGTTCAGACTAGTTGAGATGGCAGATATGTGATAGGGAGGAAGTAAAACAAGTTGGCTAAGAGTCATGAATATGTACAGGCAAGAGCTCATACATCAGCACAGCCATGGGAGGATCCATGAATCAAATCCTCAAAGCCAGGCAGACAAGAGCCATAGGACACTAAGTGATTAGTTCAAGCACAGCAGGACCTGGGCAGCCATAAGGGGTAGAAGCCCTAAGACCCCTGAGTGTCCTCTTGTTGCACACACCCTCCCCAGAGTTCCTGATCCTCCCCCAGGATCTAGAAACTACAAAGTATTGGACCTTCAGCTGGCATCTGTTCTGACTGCTCAGTGCTCACTTTCTACTGGTTGTTAAATATTTTGAGCATCACCCCTGCCAGTGCCTGAACTTAACAAAAGCTATTCAAGGCCTGGGTGCAGTGGTTCATGCCTGTAATACCAGCACTTTGAGAGGCCAAGGCAAGCAGATCACGTGAGCCCAGGAGCCCAGGAGACCAGCCTGGGCAACATAGTGAGACCCTGTCTCTACAAAAAATACAAAAAATTAGCTGGGTATGGTGGCACACACCAGTAGTCCCACCTACCTGGGAGACTGAGGTGGGGGGATCTCCTGAGCCCGGGGGGGTCAAGCTGTAGTGAGCCACGATGGGGCCACTGTACTATAGCCCTGAGACAAGATCCTGTCTCTCTCTCTCTCTCTCTCTCTCTCTCTCTCACACACACACACACACACACACACACACACACACACACACACACAGAAGCTATTCAGGCTTTTGGGCTGGAGTTCCAGGCAGGATTTCAAGTCCCAAAGGTAAGCTACATTACTAAGGTAGGGAAACAGCATTCACTGGGCCCCCCATGCCAGCAGTCAGGAAATGGATGCTTGCCAAGACTCACCATCAAGCCCCAGGCATGCCAAAAGAAAAAGAAAAAGAAAAAAAACAAAAAAACAAAAAAACAAGCAGAGGCTCCTAGCACACACTGCTAGGACCAGGTATTTCTCAGGAACAGCAACAGCCCACTGAGGATACACGCCAGAAAGGACTGACCACTCCTGCCCTCTGTCTGGGGGCTGAACCATTGCCCTTGCATAGATCAAATGTGTATTTGGTCTGTGTTCAAATCTTAAGTGCTTCTTCTGGCAGCACTTTCTCTCTCAAAAATCTGCTTACTCTGAAGACACACTTAGCATGAAAGGAGAAAAAATATTTTCATGACCTAAAATCTTCTGATAGTTTATACTGAGTAAAGACAGAGAAAAAGCAGCAGGGAAAGCCAACAGGAGCAGGTTTTAAACAAAGATGGTTAATCAAAGGTTTGTGAGAAATGCTTGTGGCTAGTCCATTTTGTGGTGGCTACAACGTTTTTTACTGTTCACTTCTGCTCTGTCTTTGACAATGCATTACATGGATATCTGCATAAACCGTGCATAAGAAGTCACCTTGTATTGACTCCTTTTCCTAAGATGATGTTATTGAATCTGGATCAGTAGCTAAAAGCTTTGAAGAGATTTTTGTTACCTTCTCTTGCCCCCTTGCAGTTATTTAGGCAAGAGCTATGAACTTTTTAACCTGAATCATATGATTCCTGTTGACTTTTCCCAGTAGACTGATTTAAAAGAAGTTTATTCCAACGTGGCTTTTTTTATAGCACTTATCACAGTTTGACTTATCATGGATATGAAAGGAAGGGACAGTTTATTTTTCATCTTTGTGTCCTTCATTGCTCCTACTTATGTTTGAGCACAAAATAGATTCTCAATATGCTTTGGGTTTGATTTTTCCTTTTTAAAGATCTACTTGTCTGAAAATTTCAGAAAAAAACAACTAGAAACTTAAATCCACCTATAATTGCAACCCTTTTTGGAACCCCATAAATAAGTGTGAATGTCCCTGTTTTGCACCTTCAAATACATCCCTCTAGAGTAATCACTGTGATGTTAGTACCTATCACCTTGACTTCTCCTATAAAAACAATTCAACAAAAATGGGGTCTTGTTTTATATATATGTTTTCTACGTTGCTCTTTTTACAACACTTCAGGAATACGTTCTTTTTTTATTTTTTGAGACAGAGTCTTGCTCTGTCACCCAAGCTGGAATGCAGTGGCACAATCTCAGCTCACTGCAACCTCCACCTCCCGGGTTCAAGTGATTCTCCTGCCTCAACCTCCTGAGTAGTCGGGATAACAGGCATGTGCTACCACTTCCAGCTAATTTTTGTATTTTTAGTAGAGACGGGGTTTCACCATGGTGGCCAGGCCAGTCTCAAACTCCCGACCTCAAGTGATCCACCCACCTCAGCCTCCCAAAGTGCTGGGATTACAGGCATGAGTCACCACACCCTCTTTTTTACAACTGAATAATTTTCTAGTTTATGCATGTACCATACTTTAGTTAACTATTCTCCTACTGACTACAATTCGGACATTTTAATTTCTTTCCAGTATAAACAGTGGAATAAACAAAATATCTTCAGTTAAATCTTCTTTACTTAGAAGTGGTATTTCCAGTCCATAAGAAAAAGTTTGAGAGATACTACAGGTACCAAATTTGTCTCCTAAAAATGTACCAAATTACAGTTCTAGCAACACTATGAAAGCGCCTTTTTAATTATATTATCTCCATCAACACTGGATAATATAAATCTTTATATCTGTTGCCTATGTGTTGGACAAAAGGCATTTTGGCATGCACCTCTAATCCCAGCTACTTGGGAGACTGAGGCAGGAGAATTGTTTAATCCAGGAGACAGAGGTTGCAGTGAGCTGAGATCGCGCCACTGCACTCCTACACTCCAGCACTCCAGCCTGGGTGATGGAGTGAGTTTTAATTTGCATTATTTATTAGTAAAGTTAGAAATTTTTGTATATTTTTGTAAGTCTTTGTCTTTCTCTGAATTGTCTGAATTTTTTTATTTTTTATATTTTTGTAAGCCATTTTTTTCTCTGAATTGTTTTCTTC
The DNA here is from genome assembly GCF_007565055.1 of Rhinopithecus roxellana. NCBI lineage: Eukaryota > Metazoa > Chordata > Mammalia > Primates > Cercopithecidae > Rhinopithecus > Rhinopithecus roxellana. The sequence continues at coordinate 47,207,194 of NC_044552.1, read as the reverse complement.
TCTGAATTGTCTGTTCACATCCTTTGCTCATTTTTGTACAACTTACATGTATTTCTTATTGATTTGAGAAGTTTTTTTAACATAATATGAATAAAATAATTTACTACATATGCAGCAAGTATTTTTGCCTAGGTTGCAATCTGCCTTTTCATTTTGTTGTACATAAATTTAGAATTCTTTTATTCAAAACTGCCAATCTTTTCCTTTATGACTTTTAAATTTGTTTGTCCTAGAAAGATTTTCCCAACTGCAAAATTATAAAACATTCGCCTATACCTTCTATTTTTTTAAGTCCTCTAAATGTACACTTATAATCCATCTGGAATTAATCATATGTACATTTTAATCCATCTGAAATTATTTTTTAAGTATAGTGTGACAGACACAACTAATTTTATTTCCTGCCAAGTGGGGAACATCATCTATGGAACTATCTTTTCTCCAATGAATTTATTTTATTCATTTTTTAATTTCCTAAATGTGTTAACTTTTTATTATAGAAAATTCCAAAATATAAAAAGATTTTAAAAAGAACCTTCAGTAGCCATCACCCAACAACTTTAACAACTATTAGTGCCTCTCTATTGATTTCAAATGCCCATCTTTATCATTTACTAAACTCCTACATATATTTGGATATATATATTTGGACCAGGCAAGGTGGCTCACACCTGTAATCCCAGCACTTTGGGAGGCCAAGGCAGGCAGATCACTTGAGCCCAGGAGTTTGAAAGCAGCCTGGCCAACATGGTGAAACTCCATCTCTACTACATACAATAATTAGCCAGGCATTCTGGCATGCACCTGTAATCCCAGCTACTTGGGAGACTGAGGCAGGAGAATTGCTTAACCCAGGAAACAGAGGTTGCAGTGAGCTGAGATCGCACCATTGCACTCCTGCACTCCAGCCTGGGTGAGGCTCTGTCTCCGGGGGAAAAAAAAGTATATATATATCTAAACACTCTGCTCTGCACCAGTTCAATCAATGTGGTTATTTTTACAGCAATTATATAAACACAAAATTTTTGACAAAAACAACAAAAATATAGACTGTTTACACTGCATTATAATGAGATAAAACGCATAGTAAGATACAGGCTAGCTACTGTAACAAAGAGATCCAAAAGTACAGCTATTCAAATAAGATCCCAGTATTCAAGGGATCCAAGAACCCAAGATCCTACTCTATCATTGCTCAGCCTTCCCCTCCAATATTACTTGCCCACAGGGTTGAAGTTAGCTTACCACCACAGTTCTTTCCCAGGCATGAGAAGAAAGGAGCTATGGGAGGCAAGCTGCTTTCTTTTAAGGGCTTGACCTAGCAAGTGTATATATCACCTCCACTTATATACAATCGGCCACAACTTAGCCAAAGAGTCACACACAGCTGCATGAAAGGCTGGGAAATGAAGTCTCTAGCTCACTCACCATGCGCCCAGCTACAACGAGGACATTTCTATTACAAAAAGAAGAGAAGAATAATTCTTGGTAGAAATTCACAGTCTCTACTACAGTGAGCAACCGTTAAAAATTTTTTGGATCACGGAATTTCATTCGTTGTCTATAAAAAGTACTTCAAAGCGTTGCCAAATTTAAAAGCGAATTATGCAGCTTTATTTTATAGAAAGACGAGTTCCAAAGCAAGATGCCATCAGCAGCAGTTTTTCTTTTTCTTTCTTTCTTCCTTTTTTTTTTTTTTTTTTTTTTTTTTGAGACAGTGTCTTGCTCTGTCACCCAGGCTGGAGTGCAGTAGCACTATCACCACTCACTGCAGCCTCAACCTCCTGGGATCAAGTGATTCTCCTGCCTCAGCCTCTGGAGTAGCTGAGACCACAGGAACACACAACCAAGACTGGCTAATTTTTTTTTTTTTTTTTCCCCACAGAGACAGGGTTTTCCTATGTTGCCCAGGGTGATCTGGAACTCCTAGGCTCAAGAGATCTTCTCACCTTGACCTTCCAAAGTGCTGGGATTACAGGAATGAGCCACTATGGCCGGCAGAGCAGCAGACATTTTTAAACAAATAAACAAATAAAGGTGATATTTGAACAATGAATGAGAAAGTAATGGCTCTTTTAAATTTGTGGAACAGAAAGAGCATTTTGAAAATATGAATTTGAATATATTTCTACTAACATGATTCTGTTCCTCCCAAAGAATATAGGTTTATTATCTAGAAAAGCTCTAATTTTGCAGATTTTAAGATTTGAAAATAGAGTTTTCTAATATGTTTTGAAGCCAACCAAATGAAGATCTTCAATGAGTTCTGTAATCATTTGTTAAAAGTAGAAATATCAACACCTTCAGATTAGTTTATAAGAAAATCAGTTGACATCAAGAAAGATGAAAATTTTCTAGAAATTTTATTTTTAAATAACTTTGCATAATCAATGGATGAACTTGAAACACAAATGTCGTGATTAGTAAGAGCAGTTATCAATGCATTTCTTCCATTTGAATCTTTCAATGCATTTCTTCCATTTGAATCTTTTTTTGAGATAGCAATGACTAAAATCAAATATCAAAATAAACTGACTTTAAAACCAGACATTGAATTACTAAATCACACAGTGTTAAAGACTTATTAATGAACCATGTTTAACTGCATTTTTCTCATGTTGAAATTTGTTTTACATAATACATTAGAATAGGTGTCTATGTATATAATTGATACATAAATACATATACATATTGAGTGTGCATGCTCAAATTTATTTCACTGGTGGAGGTGCAATCAAAACTGTGAAGACTACCAGCAGAAAAGGATCCTTTTTGTTATTTCGTATATTTATCTTCAACATATAAAAGGAAGAAAAATCTAAATGGACTATAATCATAGAAGATACGAAAGAGGGTAGGAGAAAGACCTAACATGAAAAAAGGTTCTAGGCACAAAGATTTTGCACACATAGCCCCTATTAAATGCTACACACAGCACTGAATTATTATATTGCTGTTTATGAAATTATTTCCTTAAATACACACATATATACATATGTATCCTTTCTCCACATATACATATATCATTAAGATATATAAGTTCCCATTCCCATTGACTATTAAAATCTCTGTTTTCCCATGCATTGACTCAGTTAGCACTCCCATTTCCAGAAGCATATTGCTTATGTTAAAAAGGGCTGTGTGTGTACAGTCAAGTTCTATCTAACCTACAAGTCTTTCCTATATTTTTCAAATTATTCTAAGAAATAGAAAAAGATAAAAATTTTCTCATCAGGCCAGCCTACGGAGCTGCAGCCACCCTTCATGCCCTCCTTACCTTCCCTGCCAACATCATGGTCCAGTTCCTGCTTTGATTTACTTTGGGCAATGTGGTTGGAATGTATCTGGCTCAGAACTATGGCATACCATACCAAACCTGTCTAAAAACAAACCTTGAAATTAAAAAGGACTTGGATGCCAAGAAGATTGGAGCCTAGTTCATGAGGCACTATCTTATAGATACACTGATTCTACTGCTCTTTAGGGCCTCCTTTACCTTTGAACCAAAAGCTTTTGTTCACATCTCTAGCCTCAGTGACTTTTTTCTTTGCTAGACCCTCTGTTTTCTTGCCTTAGAGCAAGCAAAATGGGGCTCCAACTTGAGAACTACCCTTACATTTCCAATATTCTCACCTCTTCCACATCCTCCTTCCAGCTGCATGGGGGGTTCTAAGACTGGAATTATGGTGCTAGATTAGTAAATATGACTTTTAATGAGTAGTTTCTTCTTTATTGTTTGGAATTTCTATTACCTTTTGTCAAAAGAAAAACGGATGAGTTTTGTACAGCTGGTCAGATACAAATAATGCTGATTTCACAGTTTAGCAATTATAATGGGTGCTTATTAAACATTTACTAAATTTTATTGTTTCAAAGTAATTAAAATTAACATCCAGAAGCCAAAATTAACTCTAGATTCATGTTAAGATTCTAGCACAACCTAAAAACAAAACTTGATAAACTCAAGGAAATAAACAATACATCAATCTAACATGTAAGTTTTAAAGTCCTAAATAAAATCTTGCCAAAACTATCAAAGTTAGTTAAAATAACAATATTCCAAGACTAAATAAAGTTTATTCCAAGAAATCAAGGCTGATTCAATAGGGAACTCATTACTATAATTCATTACAGTTATAAATTAAAGAAGAAATAATTATATCAATAGGTACATCAAAAATTCCTTTAAATTTTTAAAATTCAATTAAGTTCAGGAGAAATTACTGATTTTAAAATCAGCTAAAATAAGAATAGAAGGAAACTGCCTGAATATTAAAAAGATTACCTATCAGGAAGTTCTTATTTGGGACTTGTTGATTTTTTTCCTTAGCTTAGACAGAGACAGTGATCAGGAAGTACTTATTTGGGAATTTTGATTTTTTCCCTAGCTAGATGGAGAGAATGGGTGCTGGTAAACCGGCTCACTGGAAAAGAAAAAAAAAAATTCCGGATGTAAGGTGTATTAGTCAGAGTTCTCCAGAGAAACAAAACAGAGAAGGAGCTGGCTCAGGCAATTTGGAGGCTGGTTAATTCAAATATTCAGGATGGGCCAGTAGTTCAGGAGATGCAAGTAGAGCCAATGTTTTAGTTCAAAAGTCATTGAGCAGGAAGATCCAATGTTCCAGCTGAAGGCATTCAAGGGTAAAATTCTCTCTTACTCAAGGGAAGGTCAGTCTTTTTGTTTTATTAAGGCCTTTATCTGATTGGATGAGGCCCACCCACGTTATGGAAGGCAGCCTACTTTACTCAAGTCCACCAATTTAAATGTTAATCTCATCCAAAAACACCCTCCCTATGATCAAGCACGATGGCTCACGCCTGTAATCCCAACACTTTAGGAGGCTGAGGCAGGAGACTCACTTTAGGTCAGGAGTTAGAGACCAGCCGGGCCTACATGGCAAAATCCTATCTCTACTAAAGATACAAAAATTAGCAGGGTGTGGTGGTACATGCCTGTAGTCTCAGCTAGTTGGGAGGCTAAGGCAATTGAATCTCCTGAATCCGGAGGCAGAGGTTGCAGTGAGCCGAGATCGCCCTATTGCACTCCAGCATCCACCATCTAAACAAAAATGGGCAACAGAGCGATCCACCATCTAAAAAAAGAAAAAAACCCCTCCCAGAAACACCTAGAATAAATGTCTGGCCAAGTATCTGGGTACCTCATGGCCCAGCCAATGACACATAAAATTAACCATCACACAGTGCTTGCCAAAATTCATGGTATAAACACTCCCATCGTGGCCATGATATCACTGAACGCAGAGTTGGAACGATAAGCATATAACTGGCTCTCCCTAGGTGATATAGCTCCCTATCAGATAGCTCTCCCTGGAGAGTCAGTTATATGTATATCGATCCCCAGCTCCAGCTCACCAATGGATGGAGACTGATGTTATATATTTTTAAATATTTATATTCATGTTTATCTGTATGCATATACATACACACACAGTTCAGCTTTTCTGTGTTCAAAGATAGCCTGAGGACAGTTTTAATATGCTTAAACAAGAAAGTCTGAGAGCATGGTGTCTTGCTGATACAAGCAATTATATTGGTTTCTTCTCAGTTTTGATCATCTTCAATTTCTACCAATGTTTTCTTATGGTAAAACAAATTTTACTAAGGCAATAAATTAAACATATAGAGAGAGCTAGTTTTTTTTTGGTACTGAAAACATACAAAGCCATCATTTCTAATTTTCAAACATATATATGTCACTTATTTTAACTTAATCACAAGCCCATACTTTTTATGATTAAGTTAAAATAAGTGACATATATGTTTGAATAAGTGACTCTCCATCCACAGTGCAGGAGAGAGCTCTCATTTCACCCTATCTTACGTCCCCTAAAATGTTCCTAAGTAACTTCTCATTCACAGTAAAAATTCAAAATAGGCTTAATGAGAGGCCTCTTTCCTGTGCTGTGGAAATGGACTTAATCCAGCTTACTCCTTTTATAATTAGAACACCTGTAACAAAGGACTGAAAACTACATTACCAACAGCATAGTAGGAAAGAGATGGGGAGGAGGGGGACACCGAGTTCTATATGTGGTCATTTGAGTTTAAAGAAAAATTCATATTACAAATGCTTGCTTTAATAAAAGTATTTCTTTAATTTAATAAAATAGGAGGAGGAGGATCAGGACATTCCATCTCATGCCAAACTTTGATGGAATTGGCTAACATCACACTAGTGTTTTTTTTCATAGGGATTAAAAATCATCTATTTGAGCACCTCCACGGTTAGTCCATTTAAAAAGCTTTCTTGGCATAATAATGCTAGGCCAATCAATTATCTTTTAAAAAACATACAGTCAAAATAACATTAATAGGGAGCATATGACTTTTCTCACCTAGATCCTATGGAGACTGGCAAAGCTAGCAGTCAGGAGTTAAAGCACACTTTGCCCCTGGCAGAGACGGCAGAAACAGGGAAAAGAAATAGGCACCCATATTGACTTACAGGTAAAAATTGGCCTTCTTATATCTTTACATTTTGAGTAGGAAAAGGATCACAATGTTTATACAGTTCAGAATAATTTTGGTGGTTAAAGCAGTTCCAAAGAATTCTAAATTCCTCTCTTTGTCTTCCAAACACAGCTTGCCAATTAAAATTTTTCCAGCAGCTTAAGATGGGAAAACATTCAAGCTAAACATAATTCCAAGCTCTCTTTATATTTATACTTTCCAAGTAGAAGCGTCATGGAAATAGGTTTTATTTCCCTCAACCCCCTCAATTTAATCCTCTGCTTTCAGGTCATCTTATCTCCCAACAAATCTATTTTTAGCATCCCTTATTAATCCCTTTGATTCCCTTATCTCTACTATCATTTCCTGAAGCAGGACATAATTTCCTGATGCAGGAAGAATAAACCCAAATTTCCTGACGTAAAAGCTAAATTACTGTAAAGCTACCAGAGGATTTCAGACTTCCATAGCCTTGATGACTGTCTTTCTGACTTTTTCTGATATATGTCTTCTGAGTAAGCAGATGTAGAAAGTGTGCTGCCAGAAAAGCTTCCACAATGTGAACATAAATCAAATATAAATTAATTTCACTCTGAAGAAAACACTATGTTTACTTTTCATATAGTATAGGTGGATTTAAAAAAGCCAAACAAACCATTTTAGCATCTGGAACATGTCTGGAACATGTTACTAAAAGTTCCTACATGGTCCATTTATCCATTTGCCACTCATCTTTCTTTCTCTCCACTTTTTGTTGGGTCTCATTTATTCAGTAATTCAACTAATATATTTTGAAACCTACTATATAGAGAGCAGTGAGCTAAGCATTGGAAACAAAAGAGAACAAACATGGAATGCACCCTCAGGAGCAACCAGCCTGGTGAAGGAGACAGACTTATAAGTAAATAACACAATGATGGTAACATGATAGAAGTAAGCTCAGGAGACAGTAAGGGGAAATTGAGGAGGGAGACAGTTCATGAGGGGAAGGAGAAACCACTGCGTGAGGGAAGCCAAGACCATTGCTTCAAGAACCAGTGAGGATTCAATAGGGACAAAGTCAAGGAAAGACCTGCTGCCCAGAGAGAGGAGGATGCATGAAGGCACTGAAAAGAAATGATGAGTCAGACAGCTAGCCACGAGTTCACAATAACAGGTGTTATTCCACCTTTTCCTTTACTCATACTAAAGGTAGTTAAGTGGTGACCTTCTTTATATTAAGAGGAAGACTGGAGGCTCTCTAAGGTTCCTGAGTGTAGAGCTTATTAAATCTGTGTAACTAAGTCAGTGGGAGGATACGCTCTCCTCAAGCTGCTACACTTATGCTTCACCTCAGGAATACATGTACTTCAAGAACTTAGAAGGCAGAAGGGACACAAAACATACAGTACCAGGATCCAAGATTCTGCCAAGAGCATATCATAATTCTATGAAAATGCAAATATTTAGGCCGGGCGTGGTGGCTCAAGCCTGTAATCCCAGCACTTTGGGAGGCTGAGACGGGCGGATCATGAGGTCAGGAGATCAAGTCCATCCTGGCTAACAGGGTGAAACCCCGTCTCTACTAAAAAAATACAAAAAACTAGCCGGGCGATGTGGCGGGCGCCTGTAGTCCCAGCTACGTGGGAGGCTGAGGCAGGAGAATGGCATGAACCCAGGAGGCGGAGCTTGCAGTGAGCTGAGATCTGGCCACCGCACTCCAGCCTGGGCGACCGAGCGAGACTTCGTCTCAAAAAAAAAAAAAAAAAGAAAAAAGAAAATGCAAATATTTATTTGCAGAGTCATACCTCCAAAAACAGGATCAGTAGGTAACTTCAGCAGAGACTGGCAACAGAATTGGAGGGAAAAGAGCAGGTAAGAGGGAGAATTAATTAGACGCATATGTACAACAATTAAAGGATAAAAAGGGCACCAGAGACATGTTGCCTATTTCACAGTTTGGTCTGAACTAATGCTGGTAGCTTAAAAAGCTTTTCTTTTTAACTAGCCCAGCTAATGCAGATCATACAAACATCATTTTATCTGTTATTCATTTCTGGATTCATTTAATGAAATAAGTTTCCCATTATATGATACCAAACTAGTACCCATCCCAGAATCTCACAAAGCAATGCTACCAAATCCTAAAAAATAAAAACAAGACAAAATAACAACAAAAGCCTGAAAATGTTAATGTTAAGTGCTATCTGAATTGTTATAGAGATTAGCAAAACTATGGGAAATCCAAAGGTTTTATAAAGCAAATATAACATTGAAATAAAAACCTGACATGGATTTCCCCAAAAGAGAAAAATTAAGACCAATCTCAGATATAAATATTAATATAAAAAATCCTAATTACAATATCACCAAGTAGAATCGGTACTGCATTAAAATAATACAATATGATGAAGGGAAATTTGTTATAGAAATTCTAGAAGTATCTAGGGTTAGAAAAGTTCCTATCATATTTCATAGGTCTAAAAAGAAAAACCATACAAATCACCCTCTTTGACACAGAAAAAAGATTAGAAAAAAATGAACAACTGATCTTGACAAAAATGTTCAATAAAATAGGAATGCATGAGTCACTCAGGATTGGGTCCTTTCAGGAAAACAGAAAACACATTAGATATGTCAACAGAGGGGATTTAATAAAGGGAATTGTTTAAACAGGTACTAGAGGACTCGAACAGCCAAACTAAGACACTGAGCAAGCTGCAGACAATAAATGCAAGCAAGCAGCTACCACCTCCAGTTTGAGGGGTCTTAATCTCATCCAAAGGGATGAGATTAAGCTACAAGATCATGGGAGCTCAAAGGAAGGGCCTCACAAAGCTGGGGCTGTGAGAAAGGGGCATTGCTCAGCTGCTCAGCTGCTGTTAGTTCTTTAGGAGCTCAAAGGAGAGAAGTGCCTCTGAGTTGGGGCTCATACCTCTGAGGTGGGGGCACTGCCTAGCTGCTGCTGGTAGACCTACAAGGCGGAGTGATGAGGCTGGCTCTGGCAATCTAGAAAAATAAATACATAAAGCTGAGGTGAGATACTGGGGCACCTCTGACAGGAAGAGCAAGAGAGACAGGAAGTGCTTCTCCCTCCTTCCCCTTTCCAAGCTCCCTTTAGTGCCTCCTATTGGCAGAGCCCACCAGAAAGTGCAATCACTTTCCAAACTCCCTCTAGTGCCTCCTATTGACAGAGCCCATCAGGAAGTGCTATCAAAGGAGTCTGGGAACCATGGTCAGCAGAGTCCCAGCCCCAACACCAGAGAGTATAGAATAGAAGGGTGAGGTGAAGCCGGAAGACGAAGAGTAAATGACCAGCAAAGATATATCTCAACCCTAAAGCCCACTTGTGCTAATTAAGGAAACATTGGAGACTTTCCCAATAAAGTCAGGAAAAAGAAAAAGGTACTCACTTTATTTTTTTTGGAGACAGAGTCTTGCTCTGTCCCCAAGGCTGGAGTAGTGCAGTGGCGCGATTTCGGCTCACTGCAAGCTCCGCCTCCTGGGTTCACGCCATTCTCCTGCCTCAGCCTCCCGAGTAGCTGGGACTACAGGCGTCCGCCATCACATCCGGCTAATTTTTTGTATTTTAAGTAGAGACAGGGTTTCACCGTGTTCGCCAGGATGGTCTCGATCTCCTGACCTCATGATCCGCCTGCCTCGGCCTCCCAAAGTGCTGGGATTACAGGCGTGAGCCACTGCTCCCGGCCAGTACTCACTCTTATTTCGATTATTTAACATTTTGCTGGATGTCCTAGCCAATACAATTATACAAGAGTAATAAATAAAATGCAAAAGTTGGAAAGGAGGATATACAATAATCACTATTTGCAGATGATATGTTAGTATACTTGGAAAACCCAAGAGAGTCTACTACAATAAAATCCACTACAAAGAGTGAGATAAGTTATCAGATTATAAGATTAAGATAATGAAACCAATAGCTTCACATATAGAAACTACAAACAGAAGACATAATGTAAACAAGACCTGTTTTTAATCACAACCAAGATAAAATACTAGATATAATTTTACAAGAAATATGAAAGAAATACATGAAAAAACTCTACCAAAAAGGAAGAGTTGAACTACAGAAAAGTATACCTACTGATAGGAAAATTCAAAATCATAAATATTCCATTTATCCTTTAATAAAATTCACATTTAACATGTTCAACAAAAATACTGATTTTTTTCCTTTGGAATTAGACAACCCAATTCTAATATTCACATAGGAATAAAAAGAATACAACTAAAAGAGTATACCAACAGACATTTCTCAAAAGAAGACATTCATACAGCCAACAGACATGAAAAAATGCTCATCATCACTCGCCATCAGAGAAATGCAAATCAAAACCACAATGAGATACCATCTCACACCAGTTAGAATGGCAATCATTAAAAAGTCAGGAAACAACAGGTGCTGGAGAGGATGTGGAGAAATAGGAACACTTTTACACTGTTGGTGGGATTGTAAACTAGTTTAACCATTATGGAAAACAGTATGGCAATTCCTCAGGGATCTAGAACTAGATGTACCATATGACCCAGCCATCCCATTACTGGGTATATACCCAAAGGATCACAAATCATGCTGCTATAAAGACACATGCACACGTATGTTTATTGCGGCACTATTCACAATAGCAAAGACTTGGAATCAACCCAAATGTCCATCAGTGACAGACTGGATTAAGAAAATGTGGCACATATACACCATGGAATACTATGCAGCCATAAAAAAGGATGAGTTTGTGTCCTTTGTAGGGACATGGATGCAGCTGGAAACCATCATTCTTAGCAAACTATCACAAGAACAGAAAACCAAACACCGCATGTTCTCACTCATAGGTGGGAACTGAACAATGAGATCACTTGGACTCGGGAAGGGGAACATCACACACTGGGGCCTATCATGGGGGGGGGAGGGGGGAGGGATTGCATTGGGAGTTATACCTGATGTAAATGACGAGTTGATAGGTGCAGCACACCAACATGGCCCAAGCATACATATGTAACAAACCTGCAAGTTATGCACATGTACCCTATAACTTAAAGTATAATAATAATAATAATAATAATAATAATAATAAAGAGTATACCAATAAGGGAGAACTAGAGCATATTATGAAGCTTCAATAATTAAAATAAACCATTGTAAATGGCCATGTGATCATATTTACCAAAATCGAAATATGTAAATATTTGATTCCATAATTCTCCTTCTGGGAATTTATCCCACAGATAACATTTGCACACATGTAAAAGGCTAAGGTTTTACATTTCAGCATTGATTGTAATAATGAAAGATTAGAAAAATCCCAAATACATTAATAGGCGGATGGTTAGCTAAATTATGTTCATATATCCAGTAGAATACTATGCACCTATAAAAAGAAGTATTTCTCTATGGAAAGCTCTTCAAGATACACTGAGTGAATAAAACAAGATGCAAAACAGTGTATACAATATACTACTATCCATATAAAAAGGGGAAAATAAAATACATTTTTACTTCCGTGTGTATGGAAAAATAATGAAAGGATTTAAGAGAAACTAAGAATAGTCATTACTTAGATTTATTCTTCCAGAAATAAAAAACAAGAATGAGATAAAGAATTCTCACTGACATACTTTTACATGCTTTGATTTTTGAATCATGTAAATGTTTTACCTTCTCAAAAATCAAATAAAAAGAGTAACAGCAAAGGTTGTCACACTAAATTTTTAATACCCCAATTTACCCTTTAATTCTATACAAAACATATATAAAATGTTAATAAACCCAATTACCTTTAATTCTATATAAAATATATAGAAAACTCTCAGATAAATGCAAGCATAGCCAAAGAAGAGAAGAAAAGAAGCATCAAGAGAAAAAGAGAAGAAAAGAAGCATCAACACTAAATTCAATGAATGATTCATTTCTTATCTGATCACCCATCACTGTAAGATAAAGGAAATGAAAAGAGAACTCCTCAAAGGTAGAGACAAGTCTTATTCAACTTGATTGTATTCCATTTAAGTTTCTGACAGAAGCTCCTCTCAGTTGGGTTAGTAAGACCAAGTCCTTCAGAACTAATGGCCCAAAGTGAGCTGGCCTCCAGGATCTGGTAATTGTGTCTGAGTAAGGACACCAACAGGTAAGGAAGGTGATGATGGTTTGCAGGCCTCTGGCCTCATCTTGTAGCACTCAGTGCTTAGCCCACAGGCCTATGCCATATCTTGGTTTCTCAGGGCCCTAACTTTGGGATCTACTAAAGTAGTTGCAGCAAAGCTATTACCTAGATGCCAGTTGTTGAAAAGATCTAAGACAAGAATTAATGACTTCGAAGAAGGGACAGCTTGAAGGAAACCCAGGCATTTTTCCTAACCTTTTACCAGCAGCCTGTCTTGTGCATAAAATGTTTTCTTGAAAACACACAAAAAAATGAAATGTGCAGGAATCTCATGAGAAACTGGATTTCAGGGCCCAAAAACTAAAATATAGGTTTAAAAATCTTTAGTTATATCTTCCTTTTTGTATATAATATTCAATGATAGAGTTCCAGAATTCCATACAGTTCCTTGCTTTTGCTTCTTTTCCTACCAATAAAACAGATTCTAGATGGGCTTAAATTCAGAGAGTATCCACTTGAAGCTAAGAATTTCTTCTTTCTGGCTCACCTGATTTTTTATATCTTTATCTGAAGTGAATTGCTATATGAGACCTAATTTCCCATCATCAGGATTAGCAGTAATTTTTCTAGTGTTCATTCATTTATATAAGAAAGATATGAAAAAGCAATAAAATATTCAAATAATTACACAAATGCTGCTGAACAAAGACAGCAATGTTGCTGAAACTGGTTACAGGCAATCAGCTCTCAGAATATTCCTTTGTCACGATTGCATGACATAATCCAAAACCGTTGCATGAAAACATATTTAGGATGGCATTAATCTACTATGCGAAAGAGAAGGTTATATACACAGTCAGAAATTTGAACACCAAATCTATCACTTATATTGTGGAATTCAAAATCCAAACACTTCCTGTTGCCTCACTGTCAGTCATTTATAGCCTGGCATAAATTAGGTTGATGTGATAATCCCCTAATTATATCTAGCAGCATTCCTCAGTACAGAAATGGCATTTTGGTTGGAGTTAAGGGTAGAAGTTTGGGAAAGAAAGGCAGAGGGTATTCTGGAAGCTCAGGGGCTGATACGGTTTGGCTCTGTATCCCCCAAAGAGTGCCGTGGCTTCAGAGGGTTCAAGTCCCAAGACTTGGCAGCTTCCATGTGGTATTGAGCCTGCGAGTGCACAGAAGTCAAGATTTGGGGTTTGGGAACCTCTGCCTAGATTTCAGAAGATGTATGCAAATGCCTGGATGCCCAGGCAAAAGTTTGCTACAGGGGCAGGGCACTCATGGAGAACCTCTGCTAGGGCAGTACAGAAGGGAAATGTGGGGTCAGAGCCCCCACACAGAGTCTCTACTGGGTCACCACCTAGTGGAGCTGTGAGAAGAGGGCCACTGACCTCCAGACCCCAGAATGGTAGATCCACCAACTGCTTACATTTTTGGCCTGGAAAAGCCACAGACACTCAACACCAGCCTGTGAAAGCAGCCAGCAGGGAAGCTGTACCCTTCAAAGCCACAGGGGTGGAGCAGCCCAAGAACATGGGAACCCACCTCTTGCATCAGTGTGTCCTGGAAGTGAGACCTGGAGTCACAGAAGATCATTTTGGAGCTTTAAAATTTGACTGCCCTGCTGGATTTTGGACTTGCATGGGCCCTTGTAACCACTTTGTTTTGGCCAATTCCTCCCATTTGGAACTGCTGTGTTTACCCAATACCTGTACCTCCACTGCATCTAAGAAGTAACTAGCTTGCTTTTTGATTTTACAGGCTCATAGGTGGAAGAGATTTGCCTTGTCTCAGATGAGACTGTGGACTGTGGACTTTTGGGTTAATGCTGAAATGAGTTAAGACTTTGGGGGACTGCTGGGAAGGCGTGATTGGTTTTGAAATGTGAGGACATGAGATTAGGAGGGACCAGGAGCAGAATGATATGGTTTGGCTGTGTCCCCACCCAAATCTCATCTTGAATTGTACTCCCATAATTCCCATGTATTGTGGAGGGACCCAGTGGGAGATAATTTGAATCATGGGGGTGGTTTCCCCCAGACTCTTCCCGTGGTAGTAAATAAGCCTCATAAGATCTGGTGGTTTTATCAGGGGTTTTCGCTTTTGCTTCTCTCACATTTTCCCTTACCACCAACATGTAAGAAGTGCCTTTTGCCTCCTCCCATGATTCTGAGGCCTCCTCAGTCATGCGGAACTTTACATCCAATTAAACCTCTTTTTCTTCCAGAAAAAGTCTTCCAAACCTAGTCTCAAGTCTGTATTTATCAGCAGAATAGAAGTGGATTAATAGAGGGGCATTTAAGGGACGAGCAATTCCTTGACCAAGGTGTTCTGGGAAGCCACAGAACAGGCATAGGAGGAACAGGAAGCCGGGAGGCAAGGAAGGGTGGGAGAGAAGGAGGAGGGAAAACAGCAGAACTGAAGTTCAACTACTCTGAGTTTTCTCAAATATGCCTGATGACTCTAACTCGTTTACTCACTTAATTCCATTCCTATATACATCAAATATTTATCCAAAGTCAAATATTCAACAAACAGTAAGTGCCTATTCCATGCCAGATGCCACACAAGGCTATGGAAACAAGATAAAAATTACATACCACTTGCCTTGGTGCATAAATCCCTATATCTGGTGCCCTCATAGATGGGGACTTAGATCCCCATATCCAAGTCCCAGAGTGAGATGGAGCAGGGACACTTCTTAGGGGTCTGTGGGTCCCAAGCATAGAAATAACAGAAAATCCTGATTTCCTTCAAGGGAATTTCCAGGCACCTAGCTCTCCCTGAGAAATAAATGAGCAACTACATAAGCAAGAAGGTATTAGTAGCTTAAAACAATACCCAAGGAAGTTAAAATAATAGGATGTTGGGTTCTCTATAGAAAGTAAAGATAAAATCTTAACATATGTTCCTGAGTTGTTTTTCAGAAACCCGGACCCCCACCAAACAGCATGTAGACCTCAGATAGGGGGAACTGAGGACAGATCTCTGACCACTTCTCTTTGCTGTAAATTTCTTCCTGATGGGCCTGAAAGAAGTCATACCACAAACCAGAGCTAACAATCTTCTGCTGACCCAGATCTTAAACAAAGCTTCCCTTCCTTAATCAACAACAAATCAGAAAATCTTTGAATCTACCTATGACCTGCCCCCACTTCAAGATATCCCACCCTTTGTAGGCCAAACCAATGTGTAACCTCCACATATTGATTTATGATTTTGTTTGTAACTTCTGCTTTCCTAAAACATCATCATGCCTTTAAGAACTCGACTTGCAAGCCATATAAGCTGTCCTATTCTCCTTGCTTGGCACTCTGCAAATAAATGCCCTCCTTTCTTCCACTGCAAACCTCAGTGTGGATGTTTGGCCTTACCGTGCCAGGTGAGCAGGCCCCAGTTAGTTCAGTTCGATAACAAGAAGGGAGAATGTCCATGAAGACTAAGGGAAGAATGTGAGATAAAAAAAGGAAGAAAACAATGTTTAATCCTCATTTTTTAAGTAGAAATGGGAGTTTGCAACAACAAAAAAAGTAGAATAGAGGTATTCCAGCATGAGCAATGGCATGAAAACAGAATGGGGCATGGAACCAAGCAGCTGGGTCTTGTTTGAGTTTAAGGTGTGCATTAGAGGTATGTGGGAGCTGATACCGAGAAAGGGTGTACTTACCCTGTAAGCAACAGGAAGCCATTAAGCAAAGAAAAGCCATTAAGCAAAAGGAATGGAAGATCAGATCTGATTTTAGATAGCTTACTCTGCCAACAATATCATAAAAAGTGAACTGAAACCGAAAGCCAAGGAAACCAGATAACAGGCTTTTGTAAGAGCCAATTCCTACACTGTCTCTGGCTTAGGGGCTTTTACATTTGTCACTATTACATTTTGTTTTATTTTATATATATATATATTTATTTATTTATTTATTTTTTAGAGATGGAGGTCTCACTATGTTGCTCAGGCTGGTCACAAACTCCTGGCTCCTAAAAATCTTCCCGCCTCAGCCTTCCGAGTAGAAAATTTTATTTAATCAGGTGCTACTCATCTTTCCAGCTATTGCCTTCACCAGGTGACTGCAATTTGTCCTCAAATAGGGGAACTTTTTAAGATGGGATGCTAAAACAACAGACATAAACTCAAACTCTCCCCCTCGTCAGCCCCCACCAAAAGGATAACAGAATCTGCCTATCACTGGGGGTTGTTAGCATAACACATACCTGACCCTCAAAAAATGACAACTCTTGCTTTTCTACTTAGTTTTTGTTTTTTTAATTTGGAAAGCTAGAATAATAAATTACTTTTTGTTATGATCTGGACTTATAAATTCCAGCACACTACCTGTAAATGCATTAGCTCAAGAAGGGGACAGTTTACTAATTTGTCAATCATCAGCCCACTAGTGCACTTTTATATATATATAAAATATATATATAATAGGTATTACATATATATAATATAATAGGTGTTATATTTTATATATATATATATAGATAGTGAAAGAGAGAAACACAGAGCGGGGGGAGAGAGAGAGAGAATGACATGGAGAGAGAGAATGAAGGCACACTAATGTCTCCATCACCAAAATGGAGAGATCATTGGTTTTGTGGACTGTCTCAGATTGGCCACCCTCTGATATTAAGGATGCCTCTAGGCTGACCCTTCCAATAACTTCCAACTCTCAGTTTAACATGTACTCAGAAAACACAAAATAATTTTAATATTATTCTTAAAAAAAAATTTGGAAGCTATATATTCTTTAAAAAATATTGTAACATATTCCAAAGCCAAATACTGATGTCCACTAAAAGAGTTTACTAGTGTTTCTTTGAAAAATATAGGTAACAAAGAGTTAACTGAATATACCTAAAAAGAAATTTCTTGTTAGCTTCATGGATGATTCCCATACTGTCACCCTATCAATTGGCAGTATCTCTGTTTTCCTAAGCTACACACACTACTTCAGCTTTAATTAAAAGGCCCGTTGCCATAGTTTCTCAGCGAACAGCTCAAGGCATGCTTGAGTCCATTATTTACCGAGGTTTCTAGAGAAACTGTAATATAGCAGTAGCCAGTCAAAATTTCCCAATTTTGTCTCCCACCCAGAACAGCTGATGATTCAGACATATAGCTAAGTAATCCAAATATTTTAAGAGAGTCTAAACAATTAAGAATGTATTTGGGATTCACTTTGGGATGCCCTCAACCATTTTTTAAAACAAGAGGCAGTTACACTCTAGATCAGTCTGAAATGCTGACAACTGCCTGCTGCCTGCTGCATGCAGCTCACTGCAGAGTGGGCAGTAGCAGGAATATACTTATTTAATGTTCTTTTAATGATTCTTTAAAGTTGGTCAGTTAGTAATTTAAAACTTGTTAATGGTCTACTGCTTAATTACTTCTTAATGTGAAATTTCTACTCTTTGTAAACTCATCAGTAAACATGAAGAGACACATACTGTTTTCTTTAAAATCTGCAAGTAGTTCTTTAATCTCAATCTAGGCCGGGCGCGGTGGCTCAAGCCTGTAATCCCAGCACTTTGGGAGGCCGAGACGGGCGGATCACAAGGTCAGGAGATCGAGACCATCCTGGCGAACACGGTGAAACCCCGTCTCTACTAAAAAAATACAAAAAACTAGCCGGGCGAGGTGGCGGGCGCCTGTAGTCCCAGCTACTCGGGAGGCTGAGGCAGGAGAATGGCGTAAACCCGGGAGGCGGAGCTTGCAGTGAGCTGAGATCTGGCCACTGCACTCCAGCCTGGGCAACAGAGCGAGACTCCGTCTCAAAAAAAAAAAAAAAAAAAATCTCAATCTATTTTATGTTCAGAAGTTGGAGGGAAATGCAGAAAATATAAAGAATAATGAGATTGCCAGGCACGGTGGCTCACGCCCATAATCCTAGCACTTTAGGAGCCGAAGCGGGCAGATCACAAGGTCAAGAGATCAAGACTATCCTGGCCAACATGGTGAAAACCCATCTCTACTAAAATACAAAAATTAGCTGGGCATGGTAGCGTGTGTCTGTAGTCCCAGCTACTCAGGAGGCTGAGGCAGGAGAATTGCTTGAACCCAGGAGGGAGAGGTTGCAGTGAGCTGAGATCATACCACTACACTCCAGCCTGGTGACAGAACGAGACTCTGTCTCAAAAAAAAGAAAAAAGAATAATGAGATGGGACCAAAAAATAAGAAAAGAAACTTTTCCAAATGAAAAATCTATTGACGTTTGATTCCTAAAAAAATTTGTATAATGGTAAAATAAATGGAATCTTCAGTATTTCATGAGTTATATGTAGCAAAACACATCTCTACCAGCATCATCTTACCAACTGTCAAAATCCTACAAGATTTTCTAAAGGGTAGATAAATAAAAAGAGAAAAGCAACAGGCTTGAAATGGATGGAGGACAGACTAGTTAAAGTCAGTTTGTGTTCCCAATTACAATGAAGTAGAATAAGCGCATCTCTCATTGAATGCAACTGAAAACTGAACAAAATGCATTGAGCAGCTACTTGAGGATTCTGAAACATAAACAGCAGCAGGCCAATTGAAGTAAAAAAGCCAAAATTCAGAGTATATGAAAACCAGTGGTGAGTTTGCCATTTTTGACCTCCATTATTCCCCAGACTGAATGCAATGCAGCAGTGCAGCCTGAAACCCAGAAATGGGTACTGAGGTTCAGATACAGAGTTCCAGAAAAAGTGCCCTAATTCTGGGTAAAGAGGTGAGAAGGAGAATTCTTAAGACTCAGAGAAAGTACAGAAATCACTCATTTTTTTTTCTTTTCTCACAGCCCCTAAACAATATCAAAGGCAGGGCAAACTCCTATTCCTTTATGTTTGGTTTTTATCTTGCTTCCTGGATGCAAGTGTGGTCACAGAAGTGTGTGACAGGACAGGATAACAAAAGCCCCAACTTTTTGGCTAGACAAACAAAAAGGGAATCTGAAAGTACTATCAACCATACAGAATTAAAAGGAGCAAAAGAGAATACCATAAACAACTTTAGGCCAACAAACTAGATAACTTAGATGAAATGAACCATTTGTGGAAAGGCACAAATTACCAAAGTGACTCAAGAAGAAAAATAATCTGAAGAGGCACATAAAAAGTAAAGAAGTTGAATTAACAACTTAAAATGATCTTCCCACAGAGAAAACACCAGCCCCAGATGGGTTCACTGGTGAAATCTTTCAAATATTTTTAAAAAACTAATACCAGCAATTTACAAACTCAAAAAACAGAGAAAAACTCAAACTATATGTAAGAACCAAAACTAAATTGCTTTGAAAAAAAAGCAGCAGAAAACTTATTTTATTATCTTGGATGAGGCAAACAATTCTTATAAATGACACCAAAAGTATAATCCATAAAGAAAAATCATTGATAAATTGGATGTATTAAAATTTTTTAACTTTTGCACTTAAAAAGACACCATTAAGTAAATGAAAAGACAAACCACAGACCATAAGAATATGCAAACTATATATCTATTAAAGAATTTGTATCCAGAATGTATAAAGAACCCTTAAAATTCAATAAGAAAAAAAAATCAATTTTACAATAGACAAAAGATTTGAACATTTCACCAGAGAAGATATATGAATAGCTAAAAAGCATGTGAAAAGAGGCTCAACATCATTAGTCTTTAGGGAAATGCAAATCAAAACTCAGAGCTTTCACTACATATCCAACAGAATAGCTATAGTAAAAAAGACAGACAATAACAAGTATTGCCAAGGATGTCAAGATACCAGACTCCACATACACTGCTGATGAGAATATTAAATTGTACAGACATTTTAAAAAAACAACTCAACAATTTCTTTAAAAATTAAATTTACCATACAACCTAGCAATTTTATTCCTAGGTTATCTGCCCAAGAGAAATGAAAGTATATGTCCACACAATGGTTTTAAGCACATATTCATAGCAGTGCTATTCGTAATAGCTAATCATTAGGGAGAAACGCCAAAGTCCATCAACTGGTAAATGGATAAATCAAGTATGGTAGATTCACAGAATGAAATACTATTCAGCAATAAAAATGAACAAACTACTGATACATACTACAACATGGACAAACCTCAAAAACATTAAGCTACATGAAAGAAGCCAGATGCGAAAGACTACATATTATGATTCTACTTATATGCAATGTCCAGGAAAGGCACTATCTACAGTTACTGAAAGCAGCATGGAGTTAGGAATTGGAACAGAGATTGACTGCAAACAGGCATAAGAAATCTTTTGGGGATGATGAAAAATATTCTAAAATTAGAAATTAGAATATTCTAAAATTAGAAATTTCTCTCTATATATATTTTTTTTTAATTTTTTTTTTTTTTTTTTTGAGACAGATTTTTGCTCTGTTGCCTATGCTGGAATGCAATGGCATGATCATAGCTCACTGCAGCCTCAAACCCCTGGGCTCAAGTGATCCTCCTTATCTCAGCTTCCCGAGTAACTGGAACAACAGGTGCATACCACCATACCCAGCTAATTAGGTGCATACCACCATACCCAGCTAATTTTTTTTATTTTTTGTTTCACTATGTTGCCCAGACTGGTCTTGAACTCCCGTCCTCCAGCGACCCTCCCGTCTCAGCCTCCCGAAGCACTGGGATTACAAGCATGAGCCACAGCACCCAGTCTGAAATTTCTGAAAAACTAAATTGGGCCTAAAAATGTCTGGTGGAAGTAATTTCCATACATATGAAAGCCAAGAAATTGGAAAAGACTGTCCACTGAAAAGAACAGAAAAAGCTTACCATGAGTACTTTAGGGATAGCAGAGAGTAGCAAACCAAAAATAAATCAAAAGATTACCTATGGTAGATTGCACAAATGGCCACAATACTATGCAACTCCTCCTATCAGGACTCTTCTTCTCTACCCGCTGTGACTTACTTTGGCCAAAACAATGTGTCAGCAGAGGCACTGTACAAGCCCAGAGTCCAGACTTCAAGAGGCCTCATGTACTTCCACTCCTGCTGCTTTTGGAACCCAAATCTAATCACATGTGAACCAACCAGGGTTGGCTTACTGGAAGAGGAGAAACCATGTAGTGGAAAACCATGAATGAGTCAGCCAGAGCACATCAAAAACATATGAGTGACTTCCAGCTGTGATGAGCCAAGCCTGACTCAAACCAGACCAAGTGCCCAACTGGGCACAGCCCAAATCACCAATCCACGGAATTGTGAGCTAAATGATTAATGTCTAAGTTACTAAGTTTTAAATGGTATGTTACAAAGAAGCAGCTACTTGATATACTACAAAAGGGCAGTGATGACTGCAAGACAGCATAATGAATCAAATGGCTGAGTTTTGTGAAGTTGTCCAATAAGGATATGCCTCCCAGGCACAAGAATAGAAAAGCAGTCACCAAGTCTGGGAGTTGGCAAAGTCACTGTGGCAGAAGGACTAATTAATTGCATGAGTGAAGTGAGAATAACAAAGTTTCTCAAAACTGTTGGTCCAAGGGTCTATAGTAAGCAGACTGCGAAGTGACGTTAAATAAGAAGGTAATGACAGGCTGACCCCCAAAGAAGATTTCAGTCCTGATGAAGGTAAGAAGGGCACTCATTAAGAGTTCACAATAAGGTACAGAAATAGAAGGGGGTGTGATCAGAGAAGGACAAGTCAGAATTCAAGATCTTGGTATGAGAGTAGTTCTAAGGCATGATACAATATGCACAAGGAGGAAGGATGGCTGGATGAATGGATGGATAAGTGAATGAACAGATAGGTGGATATATAAATAAAGAGCTATAGATAAACATAAATCAATAAGAAAAATTACTTACATAAAGATTAGAAAGTTTCCCTTATATCTAGGCTTTCCTTATAAATTTTTTGCTGTCCTTGTAAGTTGGTCAAACCATTTTCACTGTTTTTGCATTTTGTTTTTATTTATTTTCTATATTTATTTTACTTTTATAGATGTCTATAGATCACTCTTCCAATAAACATTATATAAATAAGCAGCCGGGCATGGTGGTTCACACCTGTAATCCCAGCACTTTGGGAGGCCAAGGCAAGTGGAACACTTGAGGTCAGGAGTTCAAGACCAGCCTGGCCAACATGGTGAAACCTTGTCTCTACTAAAACTACAAAAAATTAGCCAGGTGTAGTGGCGGGGACCTGTAATCCCAGCTACTCAAGAGACTGAGGCAGGAGAATTGCTTGGACCAGGGGGGTGGAGATTGCAGTGAGCCAAGATTGTGCCACTCTGTCCAGCCTGGGCGACAGAGCAAGACTCCATCTAAAAAATATATATATAAATTATATATATATATATATACAAATAAAATAAGTCTAGCAGAAATGGAATAAAAAAAATGTTTCAATCATACTATCAAAAATGCCATAGTCTTAAATATACTGTCAGGCAGTGTTTTATACACTCAAAATGACAGAAACTTCTTAAAGTAAAATAAATTCCACAGTACCTATACATATATATATATATATATACACACACACACACACACATATACATGTATACACACACATTTTTATGTAATATATTTTTATGCATATATATAAAAATATGTACATATATATTTCTTAACCAACTTCACTGAGATATAAGGTACATATAATAAACTGCACCCATCGGGCCGGGCGCGGTGGCTCAAGCCTGTAATCCCAGCACTTTGGGAGGCCGAGACGGGCGGATCACGAGGTCAGGAGATCGAGACCACCCTGGCTAATATGGTGAAACCCTGTCTCTACTAAAAAAAAAAATAAACTGCACCCATCTAAAGCAGCAATTCTCAAAATGTGGTCCATAAACCTCTGGGGTCCACAAGACTCTTTTAGGAATCCACAAAGTAAAGAACTATTTTCTTAATAATAAGCCATCTTAGTTTGACATTTTTGTATCAATGTTAATGTTATATTTTTCAAAAAAAATCCATTTAATCTAATTTGTCACTTCTGTGGGCATCAAGTTGTATAATATATTCTCTTACCCTTTTTTTTTTCATTTTATTTACTTTATTTTGAAACAGGGTCTTGCCGTCACCCAGGGTGGAGTGCAGTGGCGCAATCACAGCTCACTACAACCTTGACCTCCTGGGCTCAAGAGATCCTCCCACCTCAGCCACTGGAGTAACTGGGACTGCAGGCACAAGCCACCATGCCCTGCTAATTTTTTTTTTTTTTTTGGAGAGTTGGGATCTCATTGTGTTGCCAAGACTGGTCTTGAACTCCTGGGCTCAACTGATCCTCCCACCTCAGCCTCCCAAAATGCTGAGATTAGAGGCATGAGCCACTGCAACCAGTTTCCTTACCCTTCTAATGTCTGTGGGTTCCATAGTTATACCCTCTCTTTCATTTGTCATATCAGTTATTTGATCAGTCTAGCTAGAAGTTTATAAACTTTGTTAATCTAAGAGTCTAAATTGGTTTTCTCTTCTCATTTATATCCGTGTTTGCTCTTACCTTTATTATGTCCTTTTTTCTACTTATTTTGTGTTTAATTTGCTTTTTCCCCCAACACCCCCCCCCAACTTCTTAAGGTTGAAGCTTTGCTAATTGATTTTAGACTTTCCTTCTTTTCTAAGATAAGCAGTTAAAGCTATATGTTTTCCTCTGAGCACTGCCTTGGCTGCACCTCACAATTTTGAGATACTGTGTTTTCATTATCATTTAGTTTAAAATATTTTAAAATTTCCTTTATGGTTTCCTTTTTGATACATAAATTATTTAGAAGAATGTTATTTAATTTAAAAATATTCAAGGTTTTCTTGGAGATATTACTGATTCCTATATAATCTATATTATTTCAATCCTTTAAATTAATGTTGACTTGTATTCTGACCCAGAATACAGTCTGTCTTCGTGAATGAGTCATGTGAGTATGGTGTTTCTTTACAAATATTTATTTATTCATTTTAACACGGGGTCTTGCTCTGTCACCCAGGCTAGAGTACAATGGTGCTATCATGGTTCACCACAACTTCGGCCACCTAGACTTAATCAATCATCCCACCTCAGCCTCCTGAGTAGTTGGGACTACAGGTGCATGCCACTAAGCTTGGCTAATTTTTGTATTTTTGGAGAAAAAGGGTTTTGTCATGTTGCCCAGGCTGATCTCAAACTCCTGGGCTCAAATGATCCTAACTGCCTTGGCCTCCCAAAGTGTTAGGATTATAGGCATGAGCCACTGCACCTGGCCAATGAGTGTGGTGTTTCTAGAAGTATCGGTTAGGTCAAGATAGTTGGTAGAGTTGTTTAGATCTTTAGTTACATTTTTACTGATTTTCTGTGTGGATGTTCTATCAATTGCTGAAAGAGGTATGCTTCTAAACTCTGTTGATCACCAACTATGATTACAGCATTGTCTAATTCTGCCTTTACTTTTGAAATGTTTATGTCATACATTTTGAGGTTATGTTTACATTAGGTAGATACACATTTATGATAATGTCTTCCAGAATTATTGGTCCTTTCATCATTGTGAGACATCCCTCTTTGTCTCTGTTAATACCATTTGCCTTGATTATCTATTTTAGCTAATATTAATATAGTCACTCTAATCTTCTTATGATTATTCTTTGCATCATTTATATTTTTTCCATCCATTCACTTTCAGTCTGTGCCTTCATACTTAAACTGAATTTCTTGTAAATAGCATATAGTTAGGCCCTGCTATTTATCGATTCTGGTCATCTATGTCTCATAATTGGAGTGTTTAGCCCATTAATATTTAATGTAATTATTGATATTGTTAGATTTAGGTCTATTATTTTATTATTTATTTTCAATCTGTCTCTTCTGGTTTTTCGTTCCTGTGATCCCTTTTTCTTGCCTTCTTCAGGTCATTTGGATATGTTTTAGAAGTTCTAGTTGGGTTTATCTCTTGGGTTTGCTTTTTTTAATTAGTTGCTCTGAGAGTTAAAACATGCATCCTTAACTTTTCATTCTACCTAAGTTAATATGCCACTTCATATAAAATGTAGAAACTTTGCAAATGTATAGGAATTCCATTACTCCCCGCCATTCTTTACACTAAAGGTGTCAAACATCTATATGTTTTATACACCCCACAAGACAATGTTATAATTTGTGCTCTATATTTACTCTAATATTTGCCATTTCTCACTTTAAAAAAAAAAAAAAAAAAGATAGGGCCTTGCTCTGCTGCCCAGGCTAGAGTGCAGTGGCATGATAATGGCTCACTGTAGCCTCAAACTCCTGGGCTTAAGCAATCAGCCGCCTCAGCCTCCCAAGTAGGTAGGACTATAGAAGCACATCACCATGCCCGACAAATTTTTTAATTATTTTTTTGTATAGACAAGGTCTTGCTATATTGTCCAGGCTGGTCTCGAATTCCTGAGCTCAAGCAATTCCCCCGCCTCCGCCTCCCAAAGTGCTGGGATTACAGGCATGAGCTACCATACCCGGTCCAATATTTGCCATTTCTGATGCTCTTTATTCAAATATACCACCACATTTCTCAAAATTAGTTAAACAGCTTACCAAAGCACAGCATTTGGCTCTCATCTGGCATGAATGCATAAATTATAGATAAAAAATTTCCTCAAATCTTTCCTTTTAAGCTTATGACAGTGAAAGCAATACCACTTGGCACTAACGTGACTGTAGGTAAAACACAAATTCAGGAACTGGAATTGGATGACAGTACTGGTTATAAGGTAAAATGGTTACAAAATAATTCAGAACTATTTTTAGATTACAAATTGAAATAAAAACATTAAATATCAAACTTTGATTTAAAACTCTCAAAGGATGAAAGTTCCTTCAATTAAAAAAAAAAAAAAAAAAAAAACAGGGATATTTTCAACTCATTTTCTTTTTTTTTTTGAGACGGAGTTTCACTCTTGTTGCCCAGGCTGGAGTTCAATGGCATGACCTCAGCTCACCATAACCTCCATCTCCCAGGCTCAAGCGATTCTCCCACCTCAGATCTCGAGTAGCTGGGATTACAGGGGCCCGCCACCACACCTGGCTAATTTTGTATTTTTAGTAGAGACGGGGTTTCTCTATGTTGGTCAGGCTGATCTCGTACTCCCAACCTCAGGTGATCTGCCCACCTCGGCCTCCCAAAGTGCTGGGATTACAGGCATGAGTCACCGCACCCAGCCAATTTCAATTCATTTTCTAAAGTGTCTGAATTTGTGTATCCGTGAACAAAACACAGGATAAGACATAAGTAAGGTATAACTACATGTCTAAAATAAAATATGGGGCCAGGCAGAGTGTCTCACTCATGTAATCCCAGCACTTTGGAAGACCAAGGCAGGCGGATCACCTGAGGTCAGGAGTTCTAGACCAACCTGGCCAACGTGGTGAAATCTTGTCTCTACTAAAAATATAAAAATTAGCTGGGCATGGTGGTGAACGCCTGTAATCCCAGCTACTCAGGCAGCTGAGGTAGGAGAATCACTTGAACCCAGGAGGCAGAGGTTGCAGTGAGCTGAGATCACGCCACTGTACTCCAGCCTGGACAACAGAGAGAGACCCTGTCTCAAATAAATAAAAAAATAAGATACAATATGAAAAGCATTTGTCTCTTTCCCCTTAAGGAAAAGAGGGATACCAGATATTTGGGGAAGCTGGCAAATTCGTGAGAATTGAGAATGAAACTGACTTGTAGAAAACTTCAAATATTCATTCATTCATCCAACATTTACTGAGCTTCACTATGTGTCAGATTCTAAACTAAGAACTGGGGTTATAGACTGCCGTTAAGAGTCTCACAATAACAAAAAAAAAAAAAAAAAAAAAAAAAAAAAAAACTAAATTGTTACTATGAGGCAGAAGTCATGAAAGTTTCCTTAAGGAGATAATTTATGAACTGGACTTTCAAGAAAGAGCAAGAGTTACCCTTTTTTTGCTTGAGTATTTTTGTTTTTGTTAGAGGTGTATGAGAAAAGAGAGGAAAGAAATAGAAAGAGACTTTATTAGTTGGAAATAACATGGACAAAAACAATAATCCTAAAAGATCATGGTCCATTTGAAGAATTATAAGAAGTGTGGACAAATGGTAGACTCGACCTATCGCAGGACATCAGTACAAGGAACCCTTTGACATTATACTAAGAATGAACTTTGCGATCTTGAAAGAAGTGGGAAGCTACTGAAAGATTTTAAGTAGGGGAGAAATATGCATTACCCAACTCTTTCTCCCTTGCCTACCTCTACTACATATACTAGGAAAGATAAAACCTCACATCCCAAGCCTCCTTTATAGTGACAGATGGCCTGTGGCAGTTCTGACCAGTGAAGGGTAAACAGAAATCTAACTGAAAAGTCTTCTGGCAAATATTCAGATTTTCTGATAAATAACCATGGCTGGCTCTGCCTGTTCCCCTCCTCCCTTCCTTGAATTTAGACACCATGTCTGTAACTGTGCCAACCATTCTCCAACCACAAGGGAATGACCAGATTATCCCAAATATACCGAAAAGGACA
Source organism: Rhinopithecus roxellana (assembly GCF_007565055.1). Classification (NCBI taxonomy): domain Eukaryota; kingdom Metazoa; phylum Chordata; class Mammalia; order Primates; family Cercopithecidae; genus Rhinopithecus; species Rhinopithecus roxellana. Next base: position 47,179,177 of record NC_044552.1, on the reverse strand, counting down.
TGGTAGAACTGCTCAAGCAAAGCCTGTGGCCATCTCTAGCTTTCTTGTTATGAGAGAATAGAAATCCCTGTTTATTAATAAATCATTTTAAGTTTGGTTTTCTATTACTTAAATCTGAATGTCTTCATAAATTATAGAAGTTTTAATAATTAATTTGTCTTTTCAAATGATCTTTATTAAGTTGGTGTTGATGGGCTGGGGAAGGGGATGCAGAGAGACTAGTCCAGAGGTTTATGATAGGGCTTGAACCAAATAAACGGCAATGGGAATACAACGAAAGGCAGAGTCCAGAGACATTTAAAAGAGAAGACAGACGGTGCAGGATGGATGAGGGAGCCGTCTATTCTATCTTCTATATTCCTAGTTTAAAAAACTGCAGGGGTTTGGGGACTGGATGTGAGAATATTGCCATTCTCCAATATAGGTACATAAGATGTGGTAAAGGACTGATGAGTTCAGTTTTGGACATGTTCAGTTTGAGATGCCAATGGGACATCTATGGGAAAATGAGGAAAAAGTAGGTGACTCTGAACCTAGAGATCAAAAGTGAGGTCTAAATTTGATAGATTTCAGAGTAACCATGATATGGGGGTAAACTAAAACAGTGAGTATGGTGAGATCCCACAAGTAAAATCTGAATAGGCAAAAATGAGGCCCAGCAAATCTATTGCCAGAAAGTAGTGCTCGGTTGGGCAGCACATATATTAAAATTGGAAAGATACAGAGATTAGCATGGCCCCTGCACAAGGATGACACTGAAACACAAATTTGTGAGGCATTCCATATTTAAAAATAAAAAAAGACAGAAGATTAGTGGCTGCCTAGAGTTAAAGGATGAAGGAGGGAGGGGAATAGGGAATAATTGTTAATGGGTATAGGTCTATTTTGGGGGTGATAAAAATGTTCTAAAACTAAATTATGATGATGGTTGCACAACCTTGTGAACATACTAAAAACCACTTAATTATACATTTAAATGGGTGAACTGTATGGTATGTAAATTATATCTCAATAAAGCTGTTTTCTTCTTTTAAGTAGGCCTAAGACAGGGAATGTCAAGTTGTAAGTAGGAAGAGGATTCAGTGCAAAAACAGAGAAAGCCAGGGCCAGAAAGGGGCAGGGGATTAAGAGGGTGTTGTCTAGAAACCAGGAAGGAAATATCAAGAAGGAATCAGTGGCCAATAGTATCGAATACTGGATAGATCAACTAAATTAAAGACTAAAATAATCAATTTATCAATTTGGAAATAATTGGTGAGCTAAGTGTGAGTTGTTCTAAACAGTAGCAGCAGAAGCCAGATTAAATTAAGTTGAGGAATAAATGAGAGGTGAGGAATAGAAGGTAATGAAGCTTTTTCAGGAAACTTTTCTTGTCAAGAGAAGAGTTGGTGGCATAGGGAGGTTCTGGGCTGTTGCTATTATTTCCAATAGGAAGTACATGTGATGTTTATAGGTAAGGGAAAGGAGCCAGCAGAGAAGGAGCGATTGAGGATAAAGAAGGAGGGGATGACTAATAGAATATCCCCCAAGAGATGGGCAGAAAAGAATTCACAACATAAGCATAAAATATCAGTGTGGACAACAGATGAATTTTTCACTGGACTGGGAAGGAAGGCTAAGATGCCAGTTGGTTCTTAGGTGCAATAAGTTTAAGGAGCTATTACTTGATGCATTAATACTCTTTGTGAGTCAGGAGATAAAAGGTCACTGGCTGAAGGTGAGAGAGTAGGCTTGAGGACTTCAGAGGAGGGTAAACATTTAGGAATAATTACTAGGGGAGAAATTTTAAAGGAAGAAGTTGAAAAGTTGCTACATACATTTCAAATACTTTTAAAAACTTTAATGTATTTCAGTCAATAAAAAGGTCTTTTTACATAATGAATTACCTGCAAATTTATTATACTTCGTATTAAACTTTGTAATGACCACACTAAACACATGAGCAGGTTGCCATAAATCCCTGGAGAGATGGTGTCTGCAGTCAGAATATAACCCAATGATGCTGATCCTTGGACCTCAGAAACATGGTACCCTTCAAAAGCTCAGCCTCAGGGTCACCAGAAAGGCCCCCAACTGGCCATTTTCCAAGGCCCTCTGCAGCAGAGGCCATAACTCTTTGTTCTCCCTGGGTGAAAGAAGAGTGATTGGGTTGTTTTGTTATAGTTGCTGGAAAAGAAATCAAAAGGTGATTTTTTTGCTTCTCTCTTTTTTTTTTTTTTTCCCTAAGACAGAATCTTGCTCTGTTGCCAGGCGAGAGTGCAGTGGCACTATCTTGGCTCACTGCAACCTCCACCTCCCAGGTTCGAGTGATTCCCCTGCGTCAGCCTCCCGAGTAGTTAGGACTACAGGCATGCACCACCACGCCCAGCTAATTTTTGTATTTTAGTAGAGACAGGGTTTCACCATGTTGACCAGGATGTTCTCCATCTCCTGACCTTGGGATCGGCCCACCTCGGCCTCCCAAAATTCTGGGATTACAGGCGTGAGCCACTGTACCCAGCCTGCTTCTCTTAAGAGGACTCATAGCAGGTGCCCTCCTAAAGTGTTCAAATAAAATAATGCTATGTCAAAGCCTTTTGTTAACTGTCATGTAGTATACACAAATCATTTCTATTGTAGCTGACACCTATGTATACTTCCAGCTCTATATTCCTTTACGCGATCTCAAGAGTCCCTCTCTCTAACCATACTGGTGTACAACAAGCCCTGAAAACAGGCATGTGCTTTCCTAAATCTTATCTATTCTCATGCCCTTATACCAACCTGGGATTTTGCTCTCACTGTCTCTGAATCTACTCAGGTATAGTAGGCCCCACCTATCCACCACAGATCCATTCCAAGACCCCAGTGGATGCCTTAAACCATGAATAGTACTAAACCCTATACATACTATGTTTTTTTCCTATATATACATACCTATGATAAAGTGTAATTTAATTATGTAAATCTGATACAACACATTGCCATCAATCAGAATATGTTTTCTATTCATGTCTTCCACCCACATATTTAATGTCTTTTCCATCTTAACTAAGCACTTATCATGCACTATGGCCATAACTTTTAGAGATTAAAGTGTGACAGCAAAACTATCATGAATTTCTTTTTCCTTCTTCACAATTTCACAGATAGAGGATTCATTCTTGTGGCATATCTTTGAAGCTTCAGCATACGATTTTTTTTTTCCTTTCCTTACTAAGTCAAGAAGTTTTACCTTTTCACTTTAAGGAAGCATTTTATGGCTTCTCTTTGGCATATCTGAATTGCCAGCATCACTACTCTTGCACTATGGGGCCATTATTAAGTAAAACAAGGGTGACTTGAACACAAGCGTGGCAATACAGTTGACAGTAAACCTGATAACTGAGATGGTCAGAGTATAAAGTACAGATTTGCTAGACAAAGGGATGATTCACATGTTGGGAAGGACAAAGTGGGATTGGAGAAGGGCAGCTCAGGGTTCCATCGTGCTACTCAGAATGGCACGCAATTTCAAACTTATGAATCATTTATTTCTGTAATTTTCCACTTACTATTTTCAGACAACAGTCGGCCATGGGTAACTGAAAGCATGGAAAGCAAAACCACAAAGAGGGGACTACTGTACTTACCATATAACCTTAAGGCTTCAGCATAAATATCACTCCTCTTGGAAGGCTTCTCTAATCACTTGAGCTAGAAGCAACCATTTCACCAGAACTATTCCAATCATTTCTTTTCTATACATAATTTGTTACTTGGTATTTATGCTAATGATGCTTTTTTATTTACCTGCCTTAAGCACCTAGAAGACAGGAATCACGTTTTCATGGTGCCTTTACAGCATGACACTTTGTATGTAGTAGATACTTGGCCTATTACTTCTGGAAGGGGCTCAGAGATCATTCTCACATTACCAGTCAAAATACAAAAACCTAAGTCTCAATGACAAAAGAGACTTGACCAAGGTGACACAGTTAGTTCGTGGCAGAGCTAGAACCCAAAACCAGAATTTTGAACTCCTATTCTTACAATCCTTACATTATGCCAATAATTATTGTTATTACTCTAGTTCTATTTTGCCATCCAGATCTCAAAGAGAGTCATTCTTGAGCCTTAAGACTACATAAAGATGCAAACTTCTCTGGAAAATATTTTGTTTCAATTCTAATCTAGATGAATTTAATTGGCTTGGATGCATGAAAAAAAGTGGGAGTTTTTTTTTGTTTTTTGTTTTTGTTGTTTTGTTTTGTTTTTCTGTTTTGTCACCAAGTAGCTAAAGTCAGGGTTAATTATACGATAGTGTTGACTCTGGTATGATAAACTCTGTGAATAGGATTAATTTGTCTTTTTTACATATGTATTGGCTGTACACTTTTACACAGCAGCTTCCGATGCTCTCATCACATTTGTGATTCATAGTTGGAAACGGCACAGCAGTTCAGTTAGCATAACAGAAAAAAACCAGTAACTATAAAATTTCAGCACCGATATTGGGAGTGACCTAGGAGGAACTGTCAAGGGCAGGGGCTCCATCTCCAACCCTTTGTTAGCCCTATTGTCTAGCATAGTACTTTGGAGAGAAAGAGAAAATAAATGTGTTTATTTGAAAAATAATTGGGTGACACTCAATGAATACTACATCATGTGCACACTTACAACTTATGGCTGACTTAATTAGTATAAATTAATTTAGACCTAAATTGTAACTCTAGACAAATAACTTATTTATAAAGATAACCTAATTATTAAGGATTGCTCAATAATAAACTATCACTTTCCCTAATCCACTAAATTAGGTAATTCTTAATGAAAGATGAAAATTTAATGAGATGCTGTGAAATGTGGTTATTTTGCTGGCCATTCTCCAATGATTTGGTACAGGGACACTTGAGGAACATAATGAGGACAACAAGGCTTAGGTGGACCATTGTTTCATTTAGGATAACTTACATAATCACTGGAAAAAACTAAATGATTTGCCAATTCAGTATTGTGAGAAATGTCAACTAAAAACTCAATTTCTTTCAGCGAAAATTTTGGGCTATGATTCTCTGGGCTGTGAGTGGCATGATTCAACACCACAGGACAGATAATATGTAGCCAGATAATTCTTGTGTTATTCAGTCCTTATCTTGTTATGTGACTCTTTGGGAACTGCTTAACTCTTTTGTTTTCTTTGCCTGAAACAGGAAATGGAGATATTTACTCAAAAACTGGTAGATATAGAACACACTCTTCTCCTTCCTTATGTCAGACAAGGCTTCCCTTATTCCACTGAGCTCATGAATAGGGATTATTTACCACTATTCACTCTGGATAGTCTCAAAGGGCATTATAATAGTCTCCATTCTACTGAAGTACTCCCAAGACTCTTTCTTATAATCTAATGGTACCTCAATTACCCATATCACTTTCTGAAATTTCCTTAAAATCAGGATTGTCACAGCCTGACTTTCACCACAGGAATCTAAGGTAACAGGTAATCACTGTTTAAACTCACAGCATAAAGCATTATAAATCCTCAGGAAAAGTACACTTCTTAGATAACAGGATTCTAGAAACCAGAATGAACACTTGGTTTCTAGACTGTCTTACTACATCAATGTGAAATCACTTCTCTTCATTAGCTGTTTAGAACAACAAGAACAAAAACATTGTGTAAGTGTTTAATAAGGATACAGAAAACACATATTTCTGTCCATTACTGAAGTTACGCTGGTCAGGCCTTGCTAGTGGCATTAATAATTTCACATTCTCATATGCTATTTATTAACATTTAGAAGACTACTAAAAAGCTAGTAAAGTTTGCAACTATGTAAAAATAAAAAGGGTTCGCAGTTATGGTTCCAAAACATCATATAAACATCATATTATTTATTTTTAGCTTCATGAGGAAGAAACTGAAGAAATGTGTTTACTATATACTTAGTGAGGAGAAAATAGCTGGAGCTCCTCAGATGAGGAAGGTGGCTTTTTTCCCTACTGCAGAACTTCTCCAAAGCAAATTGAGTTCTGGTATCATGATTTTTTTCTCTAGGAGTATTTCTCTGACTACCTGAAAAGGAACCGGCTAAAACTTCCTGTGCAATTGGACTCCTTCCTGGGCGTGTGGGTATCAGAAGCAATACCTTCTGCCAAGTAAAGCATCAAAGTGCTCACTGAACTTCTTCATCTGTACAAGGGCTGGCCCAAAGCTTTTTCGTGGTTCAAAGTGAGTCAGCAGATCCTAAACTCATTTTCCTTCTTTGAACACGGTAGAAATGCTGAAAGTGAATTATCTGCTTACTGAGAATGGAAGGAGAAATAGAAAGTACTAAATTCTTAGTTCAGTATGACTATGATTTGTCAGAAATCAAAATATTTTCTTGGATAATTATTTTGCAGCAGCTACTACTAAAAAGCAACAAGAATATTCATTATGCTACACAAAATCTATTTTTTAAAATATGCTTAAATCCAAGTAAATTCAGAGGTATTTCTCAAAGAGAAAGTCTTGCAGAAAATGGCATCTTGATAGAAAAGAGAAAGGAAAAATATTCCCTATATTTTCCTTAAGGGAAAATATTTCATTTGTGTAAGCAACGTAGTAATGAAATATGACATTCTTTTGCAACACAGTCCCATAATTTTCACTTATAAAATAGCATTCTTTGAGTGGTTTATCAAAACAGCTTGCTGATGGGTAGCCCATAAACAAACTAAACTAATAATGCATTTAAATTTTTCAGAAACAAAAATCAAACCAAATCCATTTTGTTTCAATTTGTGACTTAACATTTTTAGCACAAACTCCAGGGCAATTTTTACAAGCCTGGAAAGATCCAGTAAGAGTTGAGATTTAGCAAATGTTGAATTCTGAGCAATGTCCTGAGAATGTGCATTTTTCTTTTCTGCCCAACTCTGAGTTCTATTTGCCCAGTTTCAGGAACCAGCACTCACTAGGATATTTTTTTTCATCCATTCATTCAATAAATATTTATTAATAACCCACTGTATACAAGGCACTGAGCCAAATAGTGGGGATACAGCCCTACACAAGAAATATATGGTCCTGCCCTCAAAGAGCTCACAGTCTAGTAAACAAGGCAAATATCACACAAAGATGTCAAACTGTACCAGGAATCTTATGAAGTGAGTTAAGGCATTAAACAACTACCCCCAGCTTTCCTAACCAAATGCAAGCTCAGGACAAAAACATTCAACTGAGAGATAACTAAACAAGACATAGTTGTATCTCATTTTTTGTTTGTGCTTTAGCTGAAATATCTGATGGCTAGCATAATAATCCATAACAGGATTATTATTCTGGTTCTATCATTTATGTGTGTGGAACTGGTTATCTCCTTTTAAAATCAAAATCCTGTATTTTGGTGTTTGCACTCTGTCAATTATTTACTTCTCATCACATCTGAATGGGCTGTTCTGTTGAATTAATCTCCCATTTGAAAACTGTTGCTTTACAATAGTCCTGGTTTTTTATGTTTTCCATAAACTTGAATTAATTAATTTAATAAAGACTTGAAAATTTGCAAACATTATCATTTATTTTTATACACTTCAAAATTCAATTTTACAAAATATAATGATAGCTACCAAATACTGAATACTTATTATGAGCTAAGCGGGATTCTTCTTTACACAGTTTCTTGTAATTTCCTCCACCTTCCTATAACCCTGCAAGATACTAATGGCTCTATCTTACAGTTGGGTAAACCGAGGCACCAAGACATATCACACAGCTAGTTAATGTAAAGCCAGGAACGGAACCTCTGATTACCTGACTGGTTAACTTATCCTCTCAAGAATCCTAAATTGAATAGAGTTCTCGCCCTCCAGGGCTATATGCAGTAGAATTACTCTTTATGCAACATTTTAATGATATTGCAAAAATACAGTTAAAGTTTTTAAGCAACTAGAACTCAATAAAACATCTAGGGTGGCATAAAATATCTAATTAATGAAATGAAAGGTAAGATAACTTCAGGTAAATGGAGGGCGTTTAACTATGAAGTCTTTGCCAACATGAGTAAACTGCACCAAGCAGCAACTTCCAAGCCTGGCGGCGTGCAACTTTCCTAAAAAGAGGGGAAATTATCTTAGGATAAGTGGAGGTTGGCCTGAAAACTCCTAAAGAAATCCTAGGTCAGGGAGAACTTGCGTTTCTTCAGTGGAGCTGGTTCCTGGGTGCAGTGATTAGGAGTTAATTGCCCTAGAGGGACGGTCCACGTTTCGAGAGTGGAGACTAGCACAAGCATTTAATTTAAGCACACACTACCGTCATCGCTTTGCAAAAATCATCAGATGGTCCCCATTAAAACATGGAGAGCTTTATGAGAGAACAGAAATGTAAACTTGAAAATCGAAAATGAAATGCATATGGATCAAACTGTTCTGCACTAACCTCTTCGTTTATCCCAATGAACAACCAGAGTCAACTGACAGCACCCAGAAAACACTTCCACCAGCAAAATACAAACTGTAAACTCAAGTGACATCCAGCCTGTGGCTAAGTTTTTTAAGGTCTGCAGCACTTTTAGGGTTTGCCTTTTCCCCTCTTGTACAACAGCTCCACTACATAAATTTGCTAAAACCGTTCGCTGGGCACTAATATGGAATCACTTAAAAAGAAACATGCCACTTTCAGCTAGGGGACAGCATGCTCGTCATTCAGTGTCCTACTGGTTTCTTAACACGCATATAATTAATATTGGTACTCAGGAAAGAGAACTTCTTCTGACCTTGAGCGTGCGCGCTAAATAAATTACCTCAGAACGAAAGTGGTGCGATCTCAAAACAGCATCTGGAGAGAAAAGAGAGAAATGAGACTTCATTTAACTCCTTGTTCTTCACCTAAGTGATTCATGACTTACCTGGGAGACCAGGGTCGGGAAAGCACATCGCAGACGCCTGGAATTCGGTGGGACACCCTGGGGGAAGGAGGAGGAGTCCTGGGGCCATCGGTCTCTAGGTGATTTCTCCGCGAGAAGTTTGCATGAAAGTTCCGGGGGAGTTGGGGAGTCCCGAACTTTCCATGCCTTACTTTCTTACCCCTACGCTCCAGCGAAGGACGGGTGAAGGCAAGGCTGCCGCAGCCCCAGACTACCCTCAAATTACCCTTAAGGCTTTAGCAAACTGACTGAAAATTTGAATTCGTTTCTCCCCTCCCTGCCCTCTGCATCGCCGTGGTTATTCAAACCTGGGAGACTGCAGGGCGGAGGTGAGGGCAAAAAGGGCAAGGGGCGTTAAATAAAGAAACGTACTCAGCCTGGGGAGTGGGCAATGATGGGGCTAGGGGCAGCCGAGGAGAATTGAGGGAGCCGCGCTTCACTCTCCAAATCGGCTTAAATGTTCCTGGTAGCCGCAGAAACCCGTCGCGGCGTGTCTTACCTCGGCTTCTCGAACGACCCGAGAAGACCGATTTCATCGGATGCCTCCCTTTCTGGAGCTTGCGGTGCCAGCAGCAGAAGAAGACGATGGTGGCGATGGTGCCCAGCAGAAGCAACAAGAGGAAGAGGGCACATTGGATGCTGTAGGGTCTCAGCAAGACGAGGAAAGCCGCGGCGATCATGGTGCGGGCGAGGCGGGGGCGACTCGACGGCGGGGCTGGAGGGCGGCGGCACAGGCACCCGCGCGGGGCGCACGCCGGGACGGCAGGCACGGGTGAGCGCGGCTCAGCGCGTCATGCCCGGCGCTGGCGGCCCCGCGCCCAGCCCAATGGCTGCGCACCCCGCGCCAGGCGCGCTACGCGAGTGATCCAGGGCTGCGGGGAGCGCTTGCCATGACTCAGCAGACAGCGACGAGGCTGCGACTCGGCGACTGGGATCCTCTCCCCTCCCTCCCCAGGCGCCCCCGCCCCCGTCCGTGCGCAGCCCCCGGGCGCAGCCCCGCCGGGGACGCGGCGAGTGGGGAGGAGCAGCGCCGCCGCCGCCGCGGCCGCCCGGGCTCCGCGCATCGTCCTGCGGCCGCCGCCGACCTCAGCATCCCAGAAGCCGGGCGCACGTGGGTCGGGGCGGGGACGCGGCGCCCGGGCTGCAGCCGCGGCAGCCTGCTGGGGGCGGGAAAGGGGCGCCGCGGCGGGGGCTCGGCTGATGACATCACGGCCGGGCTGCGGCAGCGCGGGCGCGCGGACATGGCTGCGGCGGTTTCGGCGGCGGCCGCGGGCTGCGCCCCGGCCTGAGAGCCCAGCGCCCCCCCGCGGGGCCGCCCGCCAGTCCGCGCCGTCCGCAGGTGCATTGACCGGGAGCCTCTAGCGTCCCGGACACCCGGGGCTTCCGCTTATCCAGCCTGCCTTGGCCAAATAGCTGCGGAGCCCATCGTCAGGGGGCGCCAAGGAGCCAGGGGGAAAACCGTGAGGCGCTGACAGGAGCCTCCCGGCGGTGCTACCCCCCACCTCCCACCTCCCTGCGCCCCGCCCCGAGGTTGGGGCTTTGAAGGATGCAGCCGGGTGAGCTATTGCTTGTGGGGGTTCCTCGCACGCTGAAGCGCGAGCGCCGGGAAGGGCCTTCCCTGGGAATTGGGATACTCCAGGAACGGGAGGCCCACTCCTCTCCAAGCCTCTGTAAACTAGGAGCGCTCTGGGGGTAGTACGCTCTGGTCTGCAGAGGTGAACTCTTCCACCCCAAACTTGGTACTTATTTCGCAGCTAAGAATTAGGCACTTTCGATCTTCTTGTATCCCTGGGTTTGCCCTAAAAACCCTGACTCATTTAGTGCATTTGAAGGGCGAGGCGATTTCAGATTTAGGGACCTGGCAGATGAAGTAAGTTGGGACTTGGCTTATAAATATTCGGGGGAGAAATTTTTTAGGGAATGTGAGGCAATAGTGATCTCTCACACTTGCAGGCACACTGTCTCCCTTTTGTCCCCTCCCCACGTTTCTTCCTAACCAGCAAAAAGTATATGTCAGTTGGTGGCCAGGGGATTTAACACTGATGCAATGCCAGCGCGGAAGCTATGGCTAGAGCGCTGCAGTGTGCCTTTCTGCGGACGGCCACGGCCAGCTGGCCAGGAAGCGGCTGCTGCAGCAGTCAGTCTGCGGCATCTTGCGGCCTTGGCGGGCGGTGCTGTGCCGCGTTCTGCTGCCCCCAAGGCAATGCTGGCTTTCCCTGTGTGGGGCTGGATTGTTGGTTTCATTTACTCGCATAAGAAAACTTTAATTATAGTGACAAGGTAACACTTGACTGCATTTGCAGAGTTTCTTATAACAACTGTATTAGCCTCTTTTTTGGAATACCTAATAGACTGAAGAAATTGTGTCATAAAAATTTATACAATTTTGAAAAGTAGGTAAATAATTGGGAGGAATAAAAGTTTTCTTTGCTTGTAGTGATCTCAAAATCACGTTGTTTTCCAACTATACAAAACCGTACAGCTCTGCGTAAAAGCTTAATCATTGATGTCCTTAAGGCCAGTAACACATTACCGTGTGTAAGTATTAAACCTAAAAAGGCATTGCTTAATGCAGTCTCTTAGTGCCAGATTCATAAACATGGAAAACAACAGATACGTTTTGTTTACAGCTGGTTTCCTAAAACAAAATAAACATTCGAATTGTTGACATGTTGCATCTCATTCATTCAGTTGTTTTGGATTGAACTCAGAAGGGACCTTGCTTGGAGACACTGCCTAAGGTGGGAATTTTGAATGGCAGCATGTAGGCTGCACTGCATTCCAGGATAGGCTTCATGGGTCTCTAGTACTCAGAGGGGGTGACAGGTAGCACTACATCATGTACATATGGCTAAAGGTTTCCTGATACTGCAGCCCATTGCAGTGGGAAACTGTATTCAACAATTATGCAGAGGTTGTTGAAGAAAATCCTGAGAGCTTGCAATGTGTGGCACATCAGGAAAGGAAGAATTCTCCACCTCATTGACTCAACAATGGCATGGTGGAGTAATTTTAAACAACAAAACTGAACTAATGGTGTGCAGACATTGGGGGAAATAACTAACAGAATTTTGGAAGGTCATCTTTATGCTTCTCATTGACTGAAATTTGTAAGTGAGCTGAAATAGCCTACATATCCTTGAACAGAAACATGTCAAAGACATAGACACAGCATAGTATTCAAATTGCCCCAAACGCTATATATTTTAACAACAAAAAGCAACTAAATCGCTATTATGGTTTTCTGAGCTATTACTTTAGCACAATTGTTATCATCCTGCGTCTTGCTGCAGCCATTTATAAGTTTCAAGTGCACACAAGAACATCATTTATCTCTCTTGGCAGGCAAATGCTTAACTGCCGTGCAATAGGATTACAGATACTTCTTTTTAGATGCATTCATTTCTGTTCTTTCTATCAATTGTCTTAAAGATGTTAATAATAAACAAACCAAATCCTTGAAATAATTTAGTATTTAGTTCCATTGTTATTTTCTGATTTGTTTGTTGCTAATTTATCATTTTTTCCAAATAATAGCATACATATTATTAATTGCTTCTTTCCGTGTGTTTACGTGGTGCCTAATGCATTGTGGAATTCAGTAACTACTAAATCAGCCAAGCAGTGCTTTTTGGAAGTTAATTTAGTAGAAATTATACCTTGCCTTCCTGGTAGGTTTTTGCTTAAAAAAAAGAATAATTGACATTGTATAAAAGTCACACACACAAAAAGAATTGTTAAGTTTGAGGGTAGGGATAGAGGGGGAGAGACATGGCCAAATCTTTCATACAAAAAAATGAAAATTCATAATGGAAAAGTATGTATAATTTGTTGACTTACTTATTTATCATTGTCACCCAAAAGAAAACAAAAGAGTTGGGAAAGATAGCTCAGAGAGTTTGATACCACATATGTAGAATATGGTCCATTATACAGCCTTTCTTCCGTTTAGAGTCTCAACCAAATGGGGAATAGACACAAGGAACCATAAGGAAATTAAAATATTGTGTTAACTCTATTCAAGATAAAGTCAGATTGAAGAAGACAGCTTAGCCTCAAGGTCAAAATGGGCCATCTTATTCCTTTTTCCTCACTCAGCATGCCCACCCAGTCATAGCTGAAAAATGACAGACCTCCCCAACATTGGGGCAGGAAGGAACCCAACCTGTTCAAATTCCGGCATAAACACCAAAGGCAAAGGGAAGCCTGACACTTCCATAAGGCCCACAGCATGTGTGAGCAAGAGACAGGCCCATGTGTGAGAAGGGAATTTTATACATCACTCCTGCCCACTAAAGGCTAGTAGGTCCTCCTGAGTTTTTCCATCACTAACTCTTTTCATTCCTGAAAGATCACAGTGAGTAAGGTACTTTAATAAGGTGGCAGAAACATCTTTCTCAGTACTTTCCTAGAGGCAGAAAGTTGTGGCACAAGTTCCTAATGTATGGATCAGGAAGAAACATCAGAAAGAAGAAAAGTTTCCACCCTAAGCTATGTAGCAACCAGTTGAGAAAAAGGGAGGAACTGAAGATAACTCAGGTTTCGAGCTAGGGTAGAGGAATAATTTGGAAGGAGAAGATAAAAACTGTGTTTTAGACCCACTGAGGTGGAAGCGTCAGAAGGACAGCAGTGTGAAAATATCCAGCAAGCCCATGGAAATGTGGAGAGGTCAGAACCAAAAACAGATAGGGAGTCATCAACATTGTAGTTGGAGTAATGGAAATTAATGGAAATAGAGGAAATGACTAAGGAATAGATGCTAAAGAGCATCTCAGAATCAGAACTTTGGAAACAGCTTCCATTTGTGGCCTGGAGGATAGCAAAGTGGTCGAAGCCAAGTAGGGAGTGTTCCAATTTAGTGGCTCTCTGGAACAGATGCACAAATGGGAGGCTAAGAAGGGCAAGGACTGAGGACTGGTGACTAGGAGACCTCTGGAAACCTTTCAGAGAACTGATTCAGCATGGCAGGAGAGGCTAAAACCAGACATTAATGAGTTGAAGAGGGAATGAGAGATGAAAAAGAGGAGAGGGTTGTTGTCTACAATCTTTGCAGAAATTTAACTCTAAAGGGGATAAGTAGAAAAGCAATTAAATCCTGAATAAAGGCTAATGGTGATTATTTTGTCAGGCTAAGGATATTTGAACAAGTTTCTAGGGAATTTGGGAGACGGAGCCAGAAGAGGGAGAGAAATCATTAAAGAGAGGGGAGAAGAGGACATTCTCCTGGGGATTTGTGATTTAGTAATTTGTTCAAAATACCTTGAGTCCTCCCACGGACTGGTCTTTCTAGTCTCAGGTTGCTTTGGACTCTGCAGAGTTAAAATTGAGCCTGACTAGTTAGGATGGCTCCATGCCCATGGTTTCTTCCCCATCAAATCTGGCTACTAATACTCAGACCTGAATAATGACTTTTAGGGAAAGATAAGGAATGTCTTGGAATGTAGCCTAGGTTGTCTGTGATTATTACCAATTTATATGGAAGTGAGTAAATTACCCAGTTGGTAATCACACAAGGACATTACATTGAAATATTACCCCCTTGAAAATAAGAAGTTTAGGTAAGAATGGCTCTAGCAATAAATTATTAGAAATAAAGCATACTGATTTTGGCCTGGTAACTTCCTTGTTTCTAGGTGAAGTGTTTTACATGTGCTTGTATTAAAAGGTAAAGGAGCTATATCATCTGGAAGAACCTACTTCATCTAAAATAAATTTGGAGGTGATTTCCAGCCACCAGAACCAGGGAAACTATCATGTGGATAGATTACTATTTTCTTTTATCCTTCTTCTTGAAAAACAAATTTTTTGAAAAATAATTTAGAATTTTTGAAAGGAAAATAATTGTAACTTGCAGTAATATCAAATATTATTTTCAGCAAATATTCCCTGGTAAAGGGCTTTATTTTACCATAATAAAAACTTTTAAAATAACTTAAAAGTATACTGAGAAAATATTGCAAATGGAATTATTTCAGATTGTTCTTTTAACATTTTAGCTATCGTAGAGCCTAATTAGATTTTGTTGTTCTACGGGTTACCAAACTGCAGAAGCCATGATAATTCCAGGGGGGTGAGAGGGGCGTTCTTTTTGTGTGTGTGAACATTACAGACTTTTCAAAAAAGTCAGCTGGGTTTAGGAGCTTAAAAACATCAATATAATTGAATTCATCTGCTATATAATGCTTTGCAGACAGTTTTTGGAAAGTAATCATTTATTATCCACAAGCAAATAGAATTCATTTATATAGTTTCCACACTGAGTGTGGGATTAGTCATGCGGCAAAATACTGAGTCATCTGGCCAGAAAATTTACTCATAGTTGTATGCACTGCCAATGGAAAATTTGAGAGCTGTTCATAAATCAAATTATAAAACTCTTAGAGTTATAAATCACTGAGCAATATTGTTCATTACTATTCAGATGGTATAAAATATTTCCACCATTTCTAAGAATGGGCAATTTACAAAGCAAGTTTGAAAGCTGAAGGTATTGCCTTCTAGATCCAAGATGAAACTTGCCATATAAGTTACAAACATTCTACATCTGAAACTTCTACACTTCTTAAGTAAAAAGATAAAAAAATAAGGTAGGAGCTTTATCATTGCATAGCAAATGTTACAAGATGAATAAAATGTTGGTTATTATTTAAGAATTAAGTTCTAAGTTGTGTGATAATAAAACTACAGCAACATTGAATAGCTAGAGTTCTCCTATTTCTTACAATAATTCTTTGTCATTTAGGACTTTTGCATTAAATAGTTTGTGCTAATAGAGTTGTATGCTAATGCATCAATGCACTTGTAGCCGAAAAAATAATGTCACTAGGAGAGCAGAGGTACTAAATGTACCAAGGAGAGCAGAAAATTGTGATGAGCAACTGATGATTAGTAAAAGATGTATTAATAATATATAGTTCCAGAGGTTATTGATATCTCCATGTAAGGACACCCCATGAATCTAGGAACAGAAAGAAAAGTACATCTTGAAAATGTCTTTGTAGCCACAAATACTTTATGGAGTAAAACAGGGCAACAAACAGCAAACACACTAAATTGGAATATAGCAGAGTTTATATTTCAAAGAAGAAAGCCATAAAACCTAAAGCCTGTTCTTGCCAGTCCTATCTCTACTGTAGAAGTTCAAACTGGAATTCATGAGTAGGTTTCTAGAGACCTGAAATTACATGTAAAGACTTGTGTCTCATTTTGAGGACATGATCCATACCTTTCATTAGATTCTTAATGAGTTCTCCAACTTCCCCAATGAGAATCATAAGAATCATACAAATCCACATAGGTACTGAGGCTTCTGAATGCAGTATAAGTCATTTGATCCATTAACAATGGCAGCACCTGCGTACTCCTGAGATTATAAGAAGTGTCTCGGGGACTATCCGTCTATGGTTAGCAAAGGAAACTTTCTGTTCTAAACTATAAAAGTTTAGCTAAGTCTACCAAGTGCAGGTGAGTGCTGCCACCCAAAGACTAAATGGAGATGATGTGCTGGGAGTTTCTTTGTCCTCTAGCATCTTTAAACACATTGGGAGAGAGACAAATGAGTCCCCTAAGGTAACTCCCACTGGGATGTCAGTTGTAACCCTAAGAGAAGAAAAGACTGTATTAATGATCTAAGACCACTTCCATAGACTTCTGTCATGGGCAGAAGGACTAACTTGATTCCTAAGCTGCCTTCATGCCAATTAACTACCCAATTTATATCTAGATGTTTGAATGGATAAGCCCATTCTAAGCCAACAGCACTAGTCCTGAAAGCTAGTCTTGGGTTCAGAGTCTGCATAAATTGCTACAGTCTTAAGGCCTAAAAGAGGGACAAAAGGAATTAGTATTAGGTTCCCAAAAACAACTCGTAGACATTCTGGTAAATATAGCCACCATTCTTCCTAAATCCTTCCCCAAGCCCACATTCAACAGTCTGCTGTGGAGTCTGCAGACCTGGCAACTGGTGCCCTCGATCCCACCAGGGTGATTCTGCACTCTGGTGGGAAGACTGCCCATCCAGCTGTTCAGTTTCACCTACTCGTCATTTCTAGCTTCCCACCAGAACTAGAATGCGATGGTTTAAATTTTTTCCTTTGCAAAAACTCATGTAGAAATTAGATTATTGTTGTAACAATATTGGGAGGTGGGACCTTTGAGAGGTGATTAGACCATGAGGGCTCTGCCCTCATGAATGGATTAATGCTGCTACTTTAGGAGTGGATTTGTTATAAAAGAGCTAGTTCAGCCTCTTCTCTCCTCTTTCTCTCTCTGTCTCTCTCTCTCCCCCCACCATCTTCATCTTCCACCATGTGAAGACAGCAAGGCACTCACCAGATGCCAGCACCTTGATATTGGACTTTCCAGCCTCCAGTACTGCGAGCCAATAAATTTCTGTTCATTATTAATTACTAAGCCTGGGGTATTCTGTTTCAACAGCACAAAACAGACTAAGACACCACTCTTGCCATGTTTGTGGACCTCAACTCCCTCCCCACCACCATATTTCCAGGATACTAGGTCTCAATGTCACATCATCATGATCACATATTGTTATAGTATGAAGCTGGTTATTTCATTATGTTACTGTCTTACTCCAGTGGGCAAGTCCAGTTTCCTGAGGTATCCCGATCTCTCAGTCTGGCTAGTTCTTTTTCCTCCAAGTTCTCTTCTGACCCTCTAGGCTTGAAGGGTTTGGTGACACAACATTCATGCATTCCACACAGAAACAGACCTTGGATCAATATGATTTTCTGGGTGCCTCAGACCCCCTCTGGGCCTAGTGGGCGCTGTTCTTTGCACACTTTCAGTCTGTGGTCACTTGTAATGAGACAGGAATCTACCTAGCGAACACATTGCAGGATTGTAGTTAATGTATCAGACTCCCTGGTGGTCTGCAGTCTGGTGAGCTGTTAAAAGTCTAGGTCTTAGTGCCTAGATTAAGGGGCACCAACAGCACCCTGGGAGTTGACAGGTATGATCATTGTTCATCTGTCCCCCTTCCCCAAAAGGCATGGAACAACATGTACCGGTCATCCTCATTACTGAATGGCTACCTTGATGTGGACCACCTAGTTATTTGTAGTAATAGCTAGCTCTTATTGAGTATCTACTCTCTGCTAAATGCTTTGCATGCATTCACTCATACAATCCTCACAGCAGCCCCAAGTAGGTACTACTCTTATTCCTATTTTATAGATGAGAACTCCGGGGCTTAGAGGTGTAAGGAATAGCCTGAAGACCGCACACCTAGCAAGTGGCATCAAAATTCTTCAGCACTTCACAAACCACACAAACCATTCCTGTTGCATGTTTTTCATTTGCACTGCCTCCCTGCTTCATTTGCACTGCAGCTCTTCCCCTAAAGGAAACCCTCTTAGTTACAGCTTGCTGAGCCGCTACTCTTGCTACTCTTGCTCTCTTCCGGCTCTCCTTAGGCTACCACTACCCAGATTAATGAAGGCCAACCCTACACTCCAGCAGAACGTCAGATGTTTCCTTGTACACACAGAGATGCGGTCCTCTCCTTTAGCCTGTGAGGAATTTGCCTAGGCCACACCTCCTAATCCAGCAATTTCACAAGACACCTTGTATTAAAAAATTATAGTTACACCCTTACCATTTCATTGCCATGTCTCCATCCTTATCACTTGGGTAAATTTGACCCAGGATCTCCAGAAAGCTGAAAAAGCTTAGCAGGGCCAAGCTGACTCCTACTTTGGAAAAGGGGCTCTATGTGAGACCACCTGGTTGTCCTTTATAAAAGAGAAAGTTATAGTAATTTTTTCTTTATATTTTTACAAAAGATTGAGGTTTGTCTAATATAGACTCATAGATATCAAGGTTAATTAGCTATATTTATTGAAGCCTTACCCTGTACTCAGTGCTATAAACTCCCCTCTTACTCTCACATGTTTGACCTAAGCTTGTATGGGGGTAATCTGGTTCAGTTTGCTTCAATTAATAATAAAATATTAATAATAATTAACATAATTTATTACTATTAATAAATTAATATAATGTAATTAATCTACTAGGGGTATAGTAAAATACTATTAATAAATTAATGTAATTACAATATTAATGATATACTTAGTTATAAAATAAAATATAATATTTTTGTAATAAAGATATAATTGTATTAACTAATAATATAAATATTTTTATAAAATAAAATAAAGTAGTGATTATATTATTACAACTAATATTATAATTAATAATAATTACTTTATATTATTATATACCTAACATATCAACTCGTAATGGGGTATTATTCCCATTTCACAGATGGAGAAACAGAAGCACGGAAAGATTACATGGGTAGTAAGTATTGGAGCTAGGGTTGTGGATCAGACAATTTGGTTTTAGAGCCTATGATTGTAAATACTTATGTGACCTGCTTCACCATCTAATACATTTGTAAGGGTTTCAGACTGGAAGACTATCTTGAACTAACTACATAGCAAAACTGTACCTCTACCAATAAAAAAGAGTAGCGCACTAAGCTTTCTATCTTTTCATAGAAGGACAAGTTTAGTCTTTCCCTCTTTCTGTGAACAGGATGCACATTTGCCCAAGGTTCTATGTCCTGCTGACTATTCTAACAACTTCTCTACCATAGAATCAAGGACTGACAACACTGTCCCCAAATGCCAAGTCCCTTGTTCCTCTTTCTTTTTGTCGTTTTTTTGTTTGTTTTTTTTTTTCAGATGGGGGCTTGCTCTGTCGCCCATGCTGGAGTGCAGTGGCATTAGCATAGCTTACTGTAGCCTCCGTCTCCCAGGCTCAAGCAATCCTCCTGGCACAGCTTCCCAAGTAGCTGAGACTACAGGCAGGCACCACCATACCTGGCTAATTTTTTTTTTATTTTTAGTAGATGAAGTCTCATTAGGTTACTCAGGCTGGTAATTCTTGGCTTCAAGCAATCCTCCTACCTCTTTGTCTCCCAAGTTGGGATTACAAGTGTGAGCCTACCTGGCCTCCTCTCAGTCTTTGACACTTCTGAACCTCGAGGTTAGGTTGCATACTTTGATCTCACTCTACCGTCTATCCATCGTTGCTTTAATATAGCTTCCTGGGCCTCAGCTGGCTTCAAGAGATTCATCCCATTTCCTTGAGCTTTCTTCTTTGATCAACACTTGCATTCTCCATCCTTAACTGGTTTCTTAGTTCTAACTTGCCCTATGGCTAACTATACCCAGATTTGCCAATACACTGAGAGAAGATGGCCTTTTACATTCCTTTTCATTTTGATTACGAGTTTATTGACAGCGCTTTCCCTCATAGATATATAAGTGTATTTTTCTTTTTTTTTAATGCTTTATAAAAAATATTTTATTATTAGCCCACCGATCAATTTGGAAAGATGAACTTTGCTCTTATTCCCATCACTGATTTTGAAGTCCGGAGCCAAAGCCGAGCGATAAAAGCAGGTTAAGTGATGAACAGATTAACCGAACTGCGAGGAGCAGCTGGGGGCAGAGGGCGGGGCCGGGTCATTATTCTTTTTTTTCCCACACTCTCACTCTCTCTTCTCTCCACGATTATTGACCGCCCCAGGGGCCTGATCACAAACCCTGCTTGGCCAGGGAGGCAGACACCTCGTCGGCTAGCGTGGCAAGCTGGGGCGAGTCTACCATGTCGATGCTGCCGGTGGACGAGACATTGCTGAGGTGCCGTGGAGACGTGTCCCCAGACACCACCGGCGACTTGTTCACGATTTCCGCCCCGTGGTCTGTCTTGGCTTTGGCGTTCTCGCAGAAGGTCAGCTTGTGGGTTTCAGTCTTTTTATTTCCTCCACCAGGGACATGAGTGATATTGTCCAGGGACCTGATCTTCGACTGGACTCTGTCCTTGAAGTCCAGCTTCTCAGATTTTACTTCCACCTGGCTACCTCCTGGTTTATGATGGATGTTGCCTAATGAGCCACACTTGGAGGTCACCTTGCTCAGGTCAACTGATTCGTAGACTATGTGCACCTTCCCGCCTCCTGGCTGGTGCTTCGGGTTCTCAGTGGAGCCGATCTTGGACTTGACGTTCTTCAGGTCTGGCATGGGCACGGGGGCGGTCTGCAGGCGGCTGTTGGTGGAAGACGACACTTGGGTGGAGTACGGACCACCGCCACCTTCTTGGGCTCCCGGGCTGGAGGGGTTGGAAGGGACGGGGTGCGGGAGCGGCTGCCAGGAGCGCCCGGGGAGCCGGGACTGCTGTAGCCGCTGCTATCCCCTGATTTTGGAGGTTCACCAGAACTGGGTGGTGTCTTTGGGGCGGGCGGGGTTTTTGCTGGAATCCTAGTGGCGTTGGCCTGGCCCTTCTGGCCTGGAGGGGCCACTCCCCGGGGTGTGGCGATCTTCGTTTTACCATCAGCCCCCTTGGCTTTTTTGTCGTCGCTTCCAGTCCCGTCTTTGCTTTTACTGACCTAGCGAGCTTCGGTCACGTGACCAGCAGCTTCATCTTTCAGGCTGGGGGTGTCTCCAATGCCTGCTTCTTCAGCTTTCAGGCCAGCGTCCATGTCACCCTCTTGGTCTTGGAGCATGGTATAGCCCTCTTGATCTTTCCTGTCCCCCAACCCGTAAGTCCCAGCGTGATCTTCCATCACATCGAACTCCTGGCGGGGCTCAGCCATCCTGGTTCAAGGCTCGCCTGATAGTCGACAGAGACGAGGACGGGAGAGGACAGCGGAGGAGGAGAAGGTGGCTGTGGTGGGGGCGGCAGAAGGTGGGCGGTGGCAGCAGGCGCTGCTATTGGTGCCGGAGCTGGTGGGTGGCCATAAGTGTATTTTTCTAAATGACCTTCATAGGGATAGGGAAATAACTTGATAAAATGTGTAATGTAGCTGATCATTTGTTTTTTTAAAATTTTACTGTTGCTTCAAGGTGGTAAGAAAGAATATCAGAGCAAGAAGAGAAATGATTGGTAACAGGTAAGAGGGGAACTCCACTTAAGATGATTTATTAAGTTAATTATATAAAATATGTGACTCAGCACATTCATTATATTTAGACCTAAACTTCTGATAATATAAAAGTACAAAGTTAATGGAGATAATGGTGAATGATAACCAGTTATTTCATTAATATATGATATTAGGCCAGGCATAGTGACTCATACCTATAACACCACGACTTGTATCAAAAAACTATTTAGAAATATTATTTAGCAAATAGATATGTTGATGTTGTTAGGAGCTAGGATTTTCAGTGAGAGAGAAAAATGCATTATAAAATCAAAGGATCTCTTGAGCCTAGGAGTTCAAGGCTGTAGTGAGCCTTGATAGCATCACAGAACTCCAGTCTCTGTGACAAAGCGAGATCCTGTCATACACACAAAAAAATTTATATATATACATATGTGATATTAACATAGTGTATAATGGGATAGATATTTCAAAAAGAAATGATCTCATTTTTTCACATTGTAATTTATTAGATTAATATTTGAGAGTTGAATAGATCCTGATTTTGATGCATAAGCATTGATTCTTGGATCAGAACCACATATTACATTTTATGAATTTAAAAAATTGGTCTAAAAGTTATTAATGTTGTAGAATACATTTACTTAAAGCAAAAAGCATAATAATCTCATTTTGCTCTCAACTTTCAAGATGAATTGAAAGTTCCACGTTAGTCAAAAAAATGTGAAGTAGAAAACAGTTGACATGACCTATAGTCCTCCTAAAATAGAACTTTTAATTGATTTTACTCCTCTCTAGGCTTAACTCTGAACCTGTGGTTTGTTTTTTGTTTGTTTGTTTTTTGAGACTAAGTCTTGCTCTGTCACCCAGGCTGGAGTGCAATGGCACGATCTCAGCTCACTGCAACCTCCACCTCCTGGGTTCAAGCGGTTCTCTGGCCTCAGACTCCAGAGTAGCTATGGTTACAGGCACTTGCCACCATGCCTGGCTAATTTTTGTATATTTAGCAGAGATAGAGTTTCACCATGTTGGCAAGGCTGGTCTTGAACTCCTGACCTAAGGTGATCCGCCTGCCTCAGCCTCCCAGAGTGCTGGGATTACAGGTGTGAGCCACCGCGCTGGGCCTGTTTTTTTAATAAATATAGGGGAAGGAACATAATTATTGGGGGGACAAGTAGTAACACAATAATAGCCAAGAAGAAAATGTTCTTGTGCAAATTTTCAGATAGTTCCGCCTGTGCCTACAGGCTTTTTATTGACAATTGATTGGGATAAGTGACACTGTGGAGCAGGTGAAGATTGCCTTCCACTTTTCCCAGCCTCTTATTTCTGTGCTATTACCTCTGTGCTATAGTCTTCTTCGTGAACACATCAAGATGAAAGCCAGCCAGCCACATTGTTTAATTTCCGATAAGACAAAGACTGAGTCATTTAGTACTTGGTTCTCTTGCCAGGTCATTAGCAACAAAGAGACTCTGGTACAGATGATGAAGCTAACATGTGGAGCCAGTGATACCAGCAATACTAGGGGTATTGATCCAGTAATACACATATAAGCAAGCATGAAGAAAATAGCAAAAAAATAAACCCCTTTGCCACTGGAAATAGAGCGTGATCAGTGGTAGGATGGATCATGTCAGAACATGGAAATTAGAAATACAAGCCATATCCAATAGAACAGTAATAACCCAGTAAACAAATAGTGTAGATCAGGTACATTGTCAGTATCAGATGTCTGTAGGGAGATAACAGGTGGAAGTACTGGCAATGGAAGGAATCCACTGACTGGCAGCAAATAGACACACAGGCAGTCAGGAGGTATGAGGAGCCCTGCTATGTTGTATCAGCCAAAGTTCCGGCAAGAAATAGATGGCCCACTGAAATTTGGATGATTTGAAAAGGCTTTAACTAAGGGACTATTTAAGAAAGTGTGGGCTGGGTATAGGGAAACCATGAGGGATCATGCTGTACCTCAGGGCTAGTCACAGTGGAAATGTTACCAGCCCTGGACCAAAGGGAGAGGAAAGGCATGGTTATTGCAACCTGAAAGGAGAGGGGTACATGAAATCTGAAGTGACCCCACAGGGTGGGAGCCAGGAGGATAAAATCTCCTGACTCACTGTCCTCTCTCCCTCTGATCTCATGCCTGGACACTCATTGGCTGAACTCAGCAGGAAAGAGAGTGAGGAGCCCAAACAGGTCAAACTCCAGAGTCGGAGAGTGACACAGAGACAGCCAGAGAAAGGATCTGGAGGGCCAAAGAAAGGATCTCCTTCTCTAGCATTTAACTAGTACTATAGCCTAATAAACACTAATGAGCAAGCCAAGACTGCAGTCTCTGTGGGAATGGTACTACAGGGCAGAAACTTAGCCTAGGAGGGCCCTGTAAGGGACTACTTGAAGTGAAAAAAGCAAAAATCTCATTGGAATTGACAACCTGTTACAAAGCTGACTTGATGATTAGTTTCTAAGTTCTGGCTTGAGCCTGCTTATGGGTTACCAACTAGGAGTGGTTGCCAGGTTCCACTGGGGACCTCAGCTGCCTCATCTGTAAAGTGTGGATAATACTTGTTGCTACCCCAGAGGATGTCTGTGAGGATTAAGTGAGTTAGTACAGGTTAAATGCATAGAATAGCACCTTATACATACTGAATACTCAGTAAATGTTAGCTATGTTTTTATTCTTAAGTGAAAGAGGCAGGATTGGAGAGATCCGAGAATGTCATATAGGGCAGTATAGGGAACTAAATTAATTTCTTTTCTAAATAATGATTACACATATGAAAACACATGATATCACTGCTTACTCATTCAATTAGCTTCAGTAAAAGTACATCCACAAACTCCAGAAAGATAAGAATGTTTTTCTTTCTTTTCCCATCATGGAAAATATAAAATGATTCAGGTCTATAGCCCCTCAAGCATAATGTTTCTTTTCTTTTCTTTCTTTCTTTTTTTTTTTTTTTTTTTTTTTTTTTGAGACAGGTTCTCACTCTGTCACCCAGGCTGGAGTGCAGCAGAAGTAACAAAGCTCACTGCAGCCTCAAACTCCTGGGCTCTTGTGATCCTCCCACCTCAGCCTCCCCAGTAGCTGGGACTATAGGTGTGGCCCACCATGCCTGGCTAATTTTTTTTTAATTTTTTGTAGAAATGGATTCTCACCATGTTGCTCAGGTTGATCTTAAATTCCTGGGCTCAAGCAATCCTCCCACCTCAGCCTCCCAAAACACTGGGATTACAGGTGTGAGCCACTGCACTTGGCGCAAACATAATGTTACTTACGCTCCTGCATAATCTCTAATCCAGTCCAAGTTATGCCATAATAGTTTGGCAGCATCGTCGAACCATCTCAAAGCATATTGACCATCTTTTTAATCATGATATTGCCAGAACAACTTGGAAATTGAAAATATTTATGTTATTTGAAAATGAGGGAAGTGGCCGGGCCTGTAATCCCAGCACTTTGGGAGGCTGAAGTGGGCGGATCACAAGGTCAGGAGCTTGAGACCATCCTGGCTAACACGGTGAAACCCCGTCTCTACTAAAAATATAAAAAATTAGCCGGACGTAGTGGCGGGTGCCTGTAGTCCCAGCTACTTGGGAGGCTGAGGCAGGAGAATCACTCGAACCCAGGAGGCAGAGGTTGTGTGAGCCGGGATCATGCCGCTGCACTCCAGCCTGGGTGACAGAATGAGACTCCGTCTCAAAAAAAAAAAAAAAAAAAAAATCCAAGGAA
The DNA here is from genome assembly GCF_007565055.1 of Rhinopithecus roxellana. Lineage (NCBI taxonomy): Eukaryota > Metazoa > Chordata > Mammalia > Primates > Cercopithecidae > Rhinopithecus > Rhinopithecus roxellana. The sequence goes on along the minus strand of NC_044552.1, from coordinate 47,153,658 downwards.
AAAAAAAACCGAAAATGAAGGAAGTAAAAACAGACAGTAAGTTGAAATGCTGCCTAATGGACATTAGTAAAACCCAATCGTTTTCCCTCTAGAAATCAGAACGCTTTGGTGAGAAAGCCATTCATGCATTTGGTTTGTTCAGCAGAGTGCTGTCTCAGGGTTGGAGTGCTCAGAATGCACCCAATAATTTACAGCCATTTCAATCTTGATTTGTCTTCCTCTAGAACATATATAACTAAAAATACATAATATAGACATCTCCTTCCTCCATGGCCCATCTTGCTAAGCAGCTGGACTGAAACTAGTAGTCCATTTTATAGAAACCATTAAGCCAGTCACTGGCTATTTAGAATTATGTTGGCACTAGTTTCCTGCCATTTTTAATTCATTAACAGGGAGTCTTCAGTTCATATTCTGACCTGAGTACTACAAGGGCTCTTTTATGTCTATACCTTTCAAAACTGATGTATGTATACAGCAATCCAAAACTTTTGAAACCTATGAAAGGGTACTTATGTTTTATTGTAGTGCTGTACTTGCCTTTCAAAATTTTTAATTGAATCCCTAATGGAGGACTTATATTTAAATACAAAGGCAGATGAGACACCTGCATTATATTTTGATATTAATTTAGTTTCCTTAGGTTTGGTGACTTTTTTTTTTTTTTAGAATTTCAGAGGTGGCTTTTGAATTCCTGCATTAGGTGTGTCATTGATTTGTTAAAATTAAACATAAATGCATTGAGAATTTATGTTTTGATTTGCTTCCATTAATTACAAAAATTCCCCTTTTGCTAGTTTTCAGTGCTGAGATACTGTGTTTTTCATAATTTGGATGTTGCTTAGGACATTGTTTTTCGAACTATGGATTTTAATCCATTAATGGGTTGTGAAATCAGTTTAATGTGCTACAACCAGCCCCTTTTTTAAATGAAATAAAATAGAGCAGACAGAATAGAAACTGAGAGAGTGCATTGCATGTAGTAAGGGAAATATGTTTCTTAAAATTTTGTTTTAGTTGTGTGTGTGTGTGTGTGTTTTCTAGAGCAAAATGTATTTTTTACTGTAACAGTCAAAAAAAATTTAAAGCCATTGGCTTATATATTCTTCCTCCAACTACTTTTTCTTTTCCTTTTTTTGAGACAGAGTCTCACTCTGTCATGCAGGCTGGAGTGCAGTGGCATGATCTCAGCTCACCACAACCTCCGCCTCCCAGGTTCAAGCGATTCTCGTGCCTTAGCCTTCCCAGTAGCTGGGATTACAGGTACAAGCCACCATGACCGGCTAATTTTTGTTTTACCACGTTGGCTGGGCTTGTTGCAAACTCCCAAACTCAGGTGATCTGCCCACCTTGGCCTCCCAAAGTACTAGGATTACAGGCGTGAACAACCACGCTCTGCCCCAACCACATATTGTTAAGTGTTATCATGGCTGTGTTCACGTTTCATCTCATCTCCTGAAACTATCTAAAGAATTAATAAGATGTGTTCTTTTAATAAATAAATAAATAAATAAATTGGGAGCAGATAGCCACATAGTGAATTTTTTTACTACCTATCAGAAACTGGTAGCATTTAATACCTAGCCATATTCATAATACTCCTTCTGAATTTGCTAATTGGCAGCTAACGTAAACATTGAATCACCTGTTTATGGAATTTATAACATAATATTGACCTGAAATCTACTGGAAAGTAGACATTCTAAATAAGGTCTGATATGTCTATATCTGGTTGGTTTTGAGTGAACTGTGTGTTTGTGAAGAAACTTGAGGATTTGCTCTTTAACCAAATCGTATCTGCAAGAGAAAAGTTTAATATTAATACAACTAGGGATAATATAAAAACTATGTTTTTGTAAACTAATTTGTTTTTGTCCAAGTTTTTTCTTGTGGTAAAACACACATCACATAAAATTTACCATCTTAATCATTTTAACTGTTTGGTTCAGTGACCTTAAGTACCTTCGTGTTATTGTGCAACCATCACTGCCATCCATCTCCAAGATACTTTTCATGTTACAAAACTGAACTTCTGTGCTCATTAAGCAATAATTCCTATTCCCTCACTTCCCCCAGCCCCTGGCAACCACCATTCTACTTTCTGTCTCTATGAATTTGACTATTCTGGTACCTCATGTAAGTGGAATCATACAATATTTGTATTTTTGGAACTGGCATATTTCACTTAGCATAATGTTCTCAAGGTAAATCCATGTTGTGGAACATCAGAATTTCCTTCCTTTTAAAGGTTGAATACTATTACATTATATGTTTATGCCCATTTTGCTTATTTATTCATCTTTCGATGAACATGGATTGCTTGCCCCTTTCAGCTATTGTGAATAATGCTGCTATGAACATGGATATGCAAGTATCTCTTCAAGACTCTGCTTTAATTCTGTTCAGTATATATCCAGAAGTGGAATTGCTGGATCATATCATAATTTTATTTGTAATTTTTCTAGAAGGTTCTGTACTGTTTTCCAGCAGTGGCTGCACCATCTTACATTACCACCAGCAGTGCACAGGGTTCCAGTTCCTCTATATCCTTACCAATACTTATGATTTTGGTTTTTTGTTTGTAGCCATCCTAATAGCTATGAGGTAGTTTCTCCTTGTAGTTTTGATTTGCATTTCCTAATGATTAGTGATACTGAGCACCTTTTCATGTGATATCAGCCATTTGTATATCTTCTATGGAAAAACGTCCATTCAAGTCCTTTACCCATTTTGAATCATTTTTTTGTTAAATTTTAAGAATTCTGTGCATTCTGGATACTAATCTCTTATTAAATACATGATTTGAAAATATTTTCTCATATTCTATGGGTTGCCTTTTTAACTCTGTTAATAGTGACTTTTGATGCACAAAACTTTAATTTGCATGAAGTCCAGTATTCCTATTTTTTTGTTTTATTGCCTATGCCCTTTGGTATCATAGCCAAGAAATCTTTGAAAAATCCAGTCGCATAAAGTTTTGCCATATGTTTGTTTTCTTTTTACTTTTCTTTTCCTTTTTTTTTTTTTTTTTGACAGGATCTTATTCTGTCGCCCAGGCTGGAGTGCAGTGACATGATCTCAGCTCACCGCAACATCCCCTTCCTGGGTTCAAGCAATTCTCCTGCCTCAGCCTCCTGAGTAGCTGAAATTAAAGCCATGCGCCACCAGGCCTGACTAATACTTGTATTTTTAGTAGAGATGGAGTTTCCCCACTTTGGCCAGGCTGGTCTCGAACCTCTGAGCTCAAGTGGTCCACCTGTCTCGGCCTCCCAAAGTGCTGAGATTACAGGTGTAAGCCACCATGCTTAGCCACCATATGTTTCCTTATAAGAATTTTAGGCCGGGCGCGGTGGCTCAAGCCGGTAATCCCAGCACTTTGGGAGGCTGAGACAGGCGGATCACGAGGTCAGGAGATCGAGACCATCCTGGCTAACACGGTGAAACCCCGTCTCTACTAAAAAAATACAAAAAAAATTAGCCGGGCGAGGTGGCGGGCGCCTGTAGTCCCAGCTACTGGGGAGGCTGAGGCAGGAGAATGGCGTGAACCCGGGAGGCGGAGCTTGCAGTGAGCTGAGATCCGGCCACAGCACTCCAGCCTGGGCGGCAGAGCGAGACTCCGTCTCAAAAAAAAAAAAAAAAAATAGAATTTTATAACTAATTTGTTTTTAATGATTTTGCAAGACTAAATTAATTTTTAGCAGGAATTAATAAAGTTTAAAGTAACAAAGTGTAACTCTTGTAAACTAATTATGTACTTTAAAAGGAAAAAGGATTGAAAGGAAGACTTTTACACTTTTATTTCATACACTATGTGTGATCTTTCACTTTTATAATGAGCATTACTGCCTTTCAGATAAAAAGAAGATGTGTTTCTCAATTATGTCACTTTCTACAGTAGTCTAAGCACTTAAGTTCTCAGTAGAAAACTGAAACCCCATTTTCCAATAGAAATGTATCAGTAAGCTCAGGCTGCCGTAACAAACACCATAGACTGGGTGGCTTAAACAATAAAAATTTGTTTCTCACAATTCCATTAGTTAGAAAGTACAAGAACAGGCCCAGCAAGGTTCAGTTGCTGGTGAAGGCTCTATTTCTGGCTTACAGATGGCATCCTTCTTGCTGTGACCTCACATGACAAAGAAAGAGATGTGATAGGATTAGTGGCCCTATAAGATAGCTATATCTCTCCCTCTCTTCATCTTCTTATAGGGCCACTAATCCTATTCCATTAGGGCCCCAACCTTACAATCTCAATTAATCTTAATTGCCTGCTAAATGTCCTATCCCTAAACACAGTCACATTGGCGGTTAAGG